>NC_136971.1:13308600-13448600 GCF_032717465.1 Coenobita brevimanus | reverse complement strand
TTTCCTGAATGATGTAATGCAGGAGGGTCTGAAGGGTGGGGAAGAACCATGCGCTTACGTATCTTCTGCTCAAACTTCCATAATTAGAGAGGAAGTCCTTCTACTCATTTACGAAAAAAAGACCATCTTGAAAGGACAGTAGGGTCTGCGTGGTCTGTGGGTAACTCAATGTAACTCTTGTCCTTTGATCTCTTATTACTCTCCGCCTCCTCCTCCTCTACCCTTGCTTACTTCCCTCTTCCCTCACGCTTCCTCTTTGCCGCCTCCTCTCCATCTTCCCTTCCTTCGCAGTCTTCTTAATGCCTTCGTCTCTCCATTCATCTCTGCTCTCATTTTTCTTGAATTTTTAACACCTCTCTGGTCCGTTCCCAGCCATACTTCTTTTCACATCTACGTCGTGTTATTTTCTGCCCATCCCACTACTCCTACGCCCTCTTTTTCTCCCCTACTCTCCTCTCCTGTCCTCCTCTCTCCTCCTCTCCACCGTCCTTCACCCTTCACGATGCCATAACTTATTCGCCTACCTCTCTTCCCCTCTCCTTCTTCCATCCCCCCCACCCTCCTTCGTCCTCATTCTTATTCCATCCTCCCCTCCCATCCCATTCTCTCTCTCTCTCTCTCTCTCTCTCTCTCTCTCTCTCAATTCCTTTTTATTCCGTCCTTTTTCCTGTCTCATCCCCTAGGTTTCTATAATTACTATAACTGCATAGCTATCTTTTAGTCCCGTTTATTCAATCAGTAATTCTCTTCCCTTTCTTTTTATCTTCCTTTCTTTCCTCTTGCACTTTAAACTCCCCCCCTCTTTTTCTCTCTCATTCCCTTTCTTTCCCTCTTCCCTTTTTAGGAAGGAGAGATTATGGTAAGGCAGGAATAGCAAGGGGTACCAGAGAAATATAAGGATAAAGAGAGATAGAGATAGATAGATAGAGAGAGAGAGAGAGAGAGAGAGAGAGAGAAGATGAGGCAGTGGTAGAGGTAGAGAGGAAGGGGGGGTTGGGTGGTTGATGGGGGGGGGGATGATGCCGTAAACTGCAGGCACTTTATGAGTTAAATTACGTCTGGGGTGCTGGAGTTTGTATCACATAATGCCCGGGATTAGTGTAGGTGCTCCAGACCCCCCCCCTCCTCCCTCCCTCACTCACTTTCCCTTATCTTACTCTCCTCCTCTCTCTCTTATCTTACTCTCCTCCTCTCTCTCTTGTCTTACTCTCCTCCTCTCTCCCTCACTCACTCTCCCTTATCTTACTCTCCTCCTCTCTCCCTCACTCACTCTCCCTTATCTTACTCTCCTCCTCTACCCTTCATTCACTCTCCCTTATCTTACTCTCCTCCTCTCTCCTTCATTCACTCTCCCTTATCTTACTCTCCTCCTCTCTACCTCACTCTCTCTTCCTCTCCTCCTCTCTCCCTCACTCATCTTACTCTCCTCCCCTCTCCCTCACTCACTCTCCCTTATCTTACTCTCCTCCTCTCTCCCTCACTCACTCTCCCTTATCTTACTTTCCTCCACTCTCCCTCAATCTCCTCCATTCTCCCCAACTCTGTGTCACTCTTCTCCATTCATTTATTCTCCCTCCATCTCTCATTCTCCTCCACTCTCCCTCACTCTCACTCTCCCTCAGTCTCCTTCACCCTCACTCACTCTCCCTCAGTCTCCTTTACTCTCTCTCTCTCTTCCTTCCTCTCCCTTATTCTTTCTACTTCCTCCCTCTTTCTGCTTCCCTCAGAGTCCCCTTCCCTCCAAGTCTTCCTCTTCTACCTTCCTCTTCCTCAACCACTCCCTCCATCTCCTCGCTCCTTCTCACTTTTCCTTTTTCATTCTACCTCTACCTTTCATCATCATCATCATCATCATTAAGCTCAACACTGTCTGTCTGTCTGTCTGTCTGTCTGTCTGTCTGTCTCTCTCTCTCTCTCTCTCTCTCTGTCTCTCTCTCTCTCTCTCTCTCTCTCTCCCTAACTCATTTTGAATTTATATTGACCTCTTTACTCTCCCTGCCCGCCCTTAACTCTCCCTCACTCTCCCTCGCACAAAATGCCCCACTCATGCCTTTAGTGTCTCTCAGTCTCCTTGGCTCGCCCTTATTATTAGGCATTTCACTCTTTATTTCTCTTTATCCTTTCTTTATTTTCTCATTTCCTGTCTTTATTTTCTGTCGATCTTGCTTTTTTCTTTTCATTGTTTTCTTAATTCATGTCTTGATTGTCTTTTTCCCTTTCTTTATTTTCCCATGTCCTGGCTTCATTTTCTCACTTTCTTCATTTCTCATTTAATTTCTCTATTTTCTTTTTCCCCCCAATCTTTTCTTTCCCTCTTATTTCTCTCTTCTCTTTCATCTTTTCTTGTTTATTATTATTTATTACTTTTTATTATCCCATATATCCCTGCATTTTACTTTCTTCTCAGTTCCCTATTTCTTTTGTTACCTTTATTTCTTCAGTTTTATTCAGTATCATACACTACAAGGCAATCCCTCCTTCACTTTATCCTTACTGATAATTTGTTCCTTTACTTATCCATATTCTGCTTTATTTAAGCTTGCTTTATGCCCTCAGTCGTAAAATAAAGTCATCATCCACTTTAATTAACTTTAATAATTATTTTCCTCGACTTACCTTTCTTTCTTTAATCTTTTCCAGGATTTTTTTTATTATCTTTTGTTTTCTCTTTATAATAAACGCTATGTCTATTTTTCCTCTATCAAGTCTTCTGTTTTTCACTTATTTTATCCCTTTCACCTCTTTTTATTTTCATTTTATCGCAAACTTTATCTTCCCTATTATGCATTTCTTTCTTCTGTTCCCTTCGTCTTATTATGATACTCTCTTTTTTTCCCCTCCTCCATTCCCCCTCTTTATTGTAATTTTCATCTTCCCTTTTCTTCCTCACTGCTACGTTTCTTTTTCCTTTTTATTATTCTCCCTCCCCTCTTTGTCCTCCTCTATTCACCCATATTTTTATACATTATCTTTCTCTCTTCCCCTTCATTATGCACTTTCGTCGTCATTACCTTCTTTGTTCCTCTCTCTCTCTCTCTCTCTCTCTCTCTCTCTCTCTCTCTCTCTCCCTCAATTTTCTGCTAAACGTTTTTTTTTTCTTCGCCACCCTTGCAAAATATTTTAACGTCTCCCAGCTGACCCAAGAAATTTTCAAGGCGAATTTCCATTTTAACTTGAGAAAAATTCTGTACGCATTCTCAACCTCGACTGACTTCACCTGTGCCTCTGCCTCGTTTCTTCCCTGCCTCATTTTTTCTCATTCTGTCTCTATTAGTTTCAGTTTTCTCTTCCTTTAATGTCTCCTCTCTCTCTCTCTCTCTCTCTCTCTCTCTCTCTCTCTCCTGCATATTTTCCCATCCAGCTTCACCTCTGGCTTTCTCCCTCCTCAATCATCCCACCTTCCCCTCTCCCCCAGTTCCTACCACACGCCTCTCCCCTTCACTTTCGCATTTCTTCCTTCCAATTTCTCCTCCACCTCATCCCACTTCCCTCCCTATGCTAAACGCCCCCCCCTCCTCCCTGTCCCCTTCCTTTTCCACTCCACACACTCACCTCACACAGCCTTTGTACCTCTCTCTCCCTCCCCACGCCTCCCACTCCTTCCCTCTCATACCTCTTCCACCCACTTTCTCTTCTTCAGCTTCCTTCCTCCTCTACCTCCCCCCTTCTCCTCCATCTCTCCCCCTCCTCCACCACCTCTCCCCCTCCCCCTGCCATCCCCCCGATATAACTTTTATAATGTACTGTGCTATAACCTCCCTGGGGATCACTTTTATTGACAAAGGACCCACCGTAATCCTTACAAACGCCTCATTTAAGTGCCTCACTCTTCCTTCGCCTCCTCCTACCACCATCATCTCCTCCTCTTCCTCTTCCTCCTACCACCACCATCTTCTCTTCCTCCTCCTCCTTATTACCTACTCTCCCCTTCCTTCTCCTCATCCCACCATCTCCTCTTCCTCGTCCTTTTCATTCTCTCCTACTCTCTCCTTCCCTCCTTCTTCTCTTGTCATCCTGTCCTCCTCTTCATTTTCTATTCTATCCTTCCTTCTTCTCCCACCTTCTTCTCCTCTTCTTTCTTTCCTAAAAACTTCTCCTCCTCTCATTTAAGCGGCCCAATGTTCTGCCTCCTCGTTCACCATCTCCTCCTCGTCGTCCTCCTCCTCCTCCTCCTTCCATGTTTTCTTTATCTTCTTCTCAACGTATGCTCTGCTCTGCTCCACTCCACTCTACGAGTATTCTACTCTACTGTTCGACTCCACTCCACTCTACTCCATCCTACTCTACTGTTCTCCACCCTACTCTACTGTTCTCCACTCCACTCTACTCCATCCTACTCTACTGTTCTCCACCCCACTCTACTCCATTCTACTCTACTGTTCTCCACTCCACTCCATCCTACTCTACTGTTCTACTCCACTCTACTCCATCCTACTCTACTGTTCTCCACTCCACTCTACTCCATCCTACTCTACTGTTCTCCACTCCACTCTACTCCATCCTACTCTACTGTTCTCCACTCCACTCTACTCCATCCTACTCTACTGTTCTCCACTCCACTCTACTCCATCCTACTCTACTGTTCTCCACTCCACTCTACTCCATCCTACTCTACTGTTCTCCACTCCACTCTACTCCATCCTACTCTACTGTTCTACTCCACTCCACTATACTCCATTCTACTTCATTCCTATCTACTCTAATCTCTACACCGCTCTGCTCTTCTTTAATTTGCTCTCCTCTACTCTGCTCTGCTCTGCTCTGCTTTGCTCTGCTCTGCTCTGCTCCATTCCATTCTATCTTAATATTCTCCTCTCCTCTCTTATCATCTCCTCTCCTCTCTTCCCACCCTCTCGTCCTCTCCTCTCTCGCTGTGTTTTAGAGAGGGGTTTGAGAGGAGCTTTCCCTGGATCGATCGAGCTTTTATCCATCATCCTGGTCGTTACCCTGACGCCCTGCACACCTGCCCCATGCACCTGTCCACCTCTCGCCCCTCCACACCTGCCCCATAAACCTGTCCACCTCTCACCCCTCCACACCTGCCCCATACACCTGTCCACCTCTCACCCCTCCACACCTGCCCCATACCTGTCCACCTCTCACCCCTCCACACCTGCCCCACATATGTCCACCTCTCACCCCTCCACACCTGTCTCACACCTGCCTCACTCAACTGTCCACGCCTGAACCCTCCACACCTGCCCATATCTGAACCCTTCATACCTGTTCTACACACATACGTTCAATACACCTGCCACACACACCTCTCCACCTCTGAGTCCTCCACATGTGCCTCCCACACTTACCCCTCCACATCAGTAAGCAGAGAAGGGTAACATGTGGTGAATCAGGATGGCGAAGAAGCAGGCTAAAGGGTGTGGTATTTTATGAGATGGCAGGAGGGATGGTAAGGCAGGAGGGATGGTAAGGCAGAAGGGTAAAGAGGAAACAAATGGTGAGGCAGGATGGTAACGGGGCAGGAAGAATGGGGTGGCAGGATAATGAGTCAGACTAGGGAAAAAGTAAAGATGAATAGCGAAAGACAGGTAAAAAGGCAGGCAGGACTGGGAAAATACATTTCAGTCACAAAAGTAGATAGAAATGGGGGTAAGACAGGTATGCTGTTGTTGTTGTTGTTGTTGTTCTGTTTTGGTTGAAAGGTGGGGAAATAGAGTTGCCTAGGCATTCAGGTGAATGGGATGGCAAGCAGGGAAATGGTTTAGTATGGAGGCAGGGAAGCAGTCAGGCAAGCAGATGAGTAAGGCAGGCAGGTGAGCTGGAAGCAAGGAAGGCAAGCGAGGCTAGTCCTGTTGTTGTTCAGGTCTTTGTGCTGGCTGGGAGGATAGCAGGTGAGGCAGGCAGGCAGGCCATGTTGTTGTTCTGGACCCTGTGTTGGCTGGGAGGCAGGCAGGGACGCAGGCAGGGAGGGAGGGACCTGCTGCTGAGAACTTGTCTACGTGGGCGGCATGGCTAGTGTGTGTGCTGCCTACTCGCCCCGTACCCTGCCTATCCCAGCCCAACCCGCCTCACCTAACCCCACCCATCCAACTCCGCCCTATTTTCCTGTCCTTTTGACACAACACAATGCATTCATCACACCCAAACTACCATTCTCTTTCATCTTTCCACCTCACCCTTAGCACCTTCCTTACCTATCTTTCACACCTACCCACCCCTACCCCACCTGTCCGGCCCAACTAAACCCACCCTACCCCATCATCCTTTCCTACCCGGTACACCCAACATACTCTATGCACTTCTAAATTCTAATATCAAGCTCACCCAACCCGCTTTCTTTCTCTATCCTTCATACCCATCTTCCTCCTCCACCTACTACTACCCCGCCCTCTATCCCACTCCGTCTAGGCCACTTATCCCACGAAATCCAACCCACATCCTATCCTCTACATTCATCCCTCTTCCTCACTCCACCTACATCCATCCAGCCCAAATTTACATCACGCATACATCAGCCTATCCATGAACAACCAAACACCAGTATATCAATGAACAGTGGTGCATAACTAGTACAAGTACGTATACACAAACATACATCGCATAAACATACCACACTGACCTCATACACATATCAGTATCTCCGGACTCAACCAACACGAGTATAATGGTATAATAATAAAAAATGCATTATAATTATCTACATGGACGCATATACAATACCGATGTACAGACTTATGCATTGCGTCCTGTCTTCATTATTTCACATTCTTCTCCAAACAGCAGTGAGTGTTCTTCCTTCTTACTCCCTGTTACTGTCTGCTTCATATTGCTGTTACATTTAAATAAAGTACATGTAACGCCTTCCTTTGTCGGAGCCGGCAGAGAAGCATCGGAGACGTTTTGCTTATGGCTGTAAATCACTGGCATATCACATTTACATACCACATCCATCACTGCCTCCCAGAACAACCTACAGCAATGGATTTAATACCGTGTCTGATCACGTATAAGCAACTATGTATATCCTCTGTACATCACACACACACACACACACACACACACACACACACACACACACACACACACACACACACACACACACACAATATCTCCCAGGCCACCCAACACCACCATTTTAATAAACAATAAAGTTAATTAATATCAAAATTCCTTCCATACCTGACTCCACCCCTTCATGTTTTCACAATGTCAGATAATAACTAACATATTTCACTATCCTTCGTCCAGGCCATCACGTATAAAAGCCACCAATTCAGTAATATTTCGAGATTTTATTTTTCTTTTCATTCTCAAAGCTCCATCACAACTCCCTCCAAATTCATGAACTGTTTTTTTCGACTTTTCATCAGAACCTGGCCCAAAATCGTCTCCCTCCAAACGCATAACTAAGGGATTGTTATTATTATTAGTATTACTATTATTTATTTCCATCTGCGAGGTTATCTTTGGCCGGCGTTCGTTTGTCGGTCTTTGTCTGTTAGCAGGATTACCCCCCCCCCATTTTTTTGGGGGGGAGGGTCGCCTCATTATTAGTTCTCATTTTCATTTTCTTTTTATTCCTCCTTCACAGCCCGCGCCAAAATTGTCACTGAATATAGCTTTCCTTTTTTTGTGTGTGTTTTCTTTTGTTTTGTTTTTTTCTTTTTTTTTTTTCCTCTGCTCCATCACAACAGGGCCGCCTCATCATTAGCTTATTTTTCAGCGGCCCGGCAAAGGTTAGATCAATCACAATGCCACATACTTTCGGGCGTAAAGGTTAGGGCATTCCACGTCGACTTTTTGGACCCCTCTGATGGATTTCTCTGATTTGCTGTGAGTTTTTTACCTTTTTACTTTATTGTCTTTACCTTTTTTAAGGGGGTCGGCGCTGGATCATACATTAGTGGCTTATTTGCAGTTTCTTTATTTTTTACTCTCGTTTATTTACATATCATTTTTCTTTTTGAAGGGATAGGCGCTGGAATATATATTAGGTTTTGTAGCGTCTGAAAGTAAAATAAATGTGGAGAACCTTCATGCTTTTCTTATTTTTTTACTCTCAACATTTTCATTATTTCACTTATCGCTCTGATGTGTCTTGCATTTTATTCTTGTTGCCGCCACTCAATTTTATTCGGCTTACGAGACAGCCCTAATAGTGCTGGTGTTACTGAAGGCTATATCTGACTTTCCTTAGGATCAAAAGTCTATCCTTAGCTTAAAACACTCGTCTGGAGATGGCAAGAATAAAGCTTAGAAATGTATCACCGGACTGAAGGTATTAGGGGGTGAAGAAGCTCTGGGATCAAGCTTTATTGCATTATTTGTCACTTGTGAAGAAAAATAACAACTGTGAAATACCTGATGGATTAGTTTTACCCCTACATTATGACTTGTTACTTATTTGTTTACATATATTTATTTATTTTAGAGGGGTGGAAAGTTTCAGGGATCAGTTTTCAGTGTATTATGTCAGTCGTATAGGATAAAGGATGTGAAAACTACCACCGAACTTGCCTATTTCAAACCTCCAGTATTCCTATTACCTGACTTTACTTAGGGGTGGCGAGGCATAGGGGTCATGTCTTAGTGAGTATCTCCTGCCTCCCCTCTTTTGGGAATTACAGATCAAAGCATAGGTCATGATACGTCCTATTCTGTTTTTTTCAATAAAGGTTTCTATGATGTTCTTTCCAACAACAATGGTATTTATCCTGTTACATAGGACCACATTACTCTGGCGAAGGGATTGGTGGATTGTGTAGAGCCTTCCGTTTTACGGTTCTTTTTTTTACACAGGTAGATCAGAGCTGCAATGTAGGGTTATAGCTGTACCGTGGCAGATAACCTCGTCTTTCCTATAATACTAGAATGAAGAGTCTAGGAGATGAATTCGTTTGATATATAACCTCTTGTACTTCTCATCGTCCTCTGCTGGTTAATATTCCTAAGCTGAGGGAGGCCTGGCATGTTTTTTTGATACTGATGATTTTGTCCCGAACTGTACCCTCCCTCTCACCTCCCCTCTCCTCTCAAACCATATCTCCTCTCCTCCCTCATCTTCTCTCCTCCCTCCCCAACTCTCCCTCAAACCGTATCTTCTCTCCTCACTCCCCAACTCCCTCTCCAACCGTATCTTCTCTCCTCCTCCATCTTCTCTCCTCACTCCTCCTCTTCCTCTCCAACCGTATCTCTTCTCATTCCTCATCCTCTTCCCTCCTCCCTCTCTCCCTCAAACCGTACCTCTTCTCCTAGTTCTCCCCCTCTCACTCAAACCATATCTCCTCCCCTCTCTCATCCTCTTCCCCTCTCAAACTATATCTCCTCTCCTCCCTTATCCTCGCCCCCACCCAAACCAAACCTCCTCTTCCCTTACTCCTCCTCCTCTCCCCTTCTCAAACCACACCTCTTCCCTCACTCCTCTTCTCCCCCTCTCAAACCATACCTCCTCTTCCCTCCTCCTCTCCCCCTCTCAAACCATACCTCCTCTTCCCTCACTCCTCCTCTCCCCCTCTTACCCCTGGCACAACTCCTTTCCCTCTCCCCTTCCTCCCACCTCCATCCACTCACTTGCAGCCGCAGTAAAAACCCCAGACGCCGCCTGGGCTCGAGTGTAACCCACATCCCCACACAGCCCACAGATCTCACTAACCTGTTGCTGTTTGCTCCGCCGCCCTTCCCACTAAACTGTTGCTCAGACTAAACTGTTGCTGATCCTGCTGCTGCTAAACTGTTGCTGATGCTAAACTGTTGCTGATGCTAAACTGTTGCTGATGCTAAACTACTGCTGCTGCTAAACTACTGCTGCTGCTAAACTACTGCTGATGCTAAACTACTGCTGATGCTAAACTACTGCTGATACTAAACTACTGATGATGCTAATCTGTTGCTGCTGCTAATCTGTTGCTGCTGCTAAACTGTTGCTGCTGCTAAATTGTTGTTGCTGCTGCTGATAAACTGTTGCTCCTGTTAAACTGTTGCCCTGCTGAACTGTTGCTGCTTTTGTACTGCTGCTGTTGTTATATTCTTGCTGCTGTTAAACTGCTTCTGTTACAAAAATGATCCTCCAGTATCTACACTGCTGCTGCTGCTGCTGAACTGCTGCGCGGGTGGGAGAAAAAGAGGGTGGAAGATGGGACGGTAAAAAATATATTAGAGGAGGGGCGTTTGCTGGTTTTCCTTATCATTTTTTATTTTGCTTTTTGTGGCTTGGAGCTTCTAGGCTGATGGTATCTGTGGTGGTGGCGATGATGACGATGATGGGGAGGAGGAGGGGTGAAGGGGAGGAAGAGGGGTAATGGGGAGGAGGAGGGGTGAAGGGCAAGGGAAGAGTGAGGAAGGAAAGATGAGGGGAGAAGGCTGAGGGAAAGAGAACGGATGAAGGGAAGGAATTAATGAGTTAAAAAGATGAGGGACAGAGAAGGTTAAATGCAGATGAGAAAATGAAGGAACGAGGGAGGAAGGAAAGACAGATGAGATGGAAGGGATGGCGAAGCAATGGGGAGGGGGGATTTACAAGAGGATGCATTATGACTACTTAAGTAAGGAAGGGTGGATAGACGATTAGGGAGGAATGAACAGATGAAAGACTGGGGAGGGATGGGTAGGAAATGCATAAGGATAGCCAAGAAATGAATGAAAGGATAATGGAATGAATGAGGAGGGATGCATGCAGGGCAGAAGGTCAAATATGAACAAGGGATGAGGTAGATAAGAGTAAAGGAATTGATAGAAATAAAGGAGGGGGAGGGGAGTCACTAAAGGAGTAGGGGAGTAAATGAGGAAGGAAGAAATAAAAGACTGATTTAAAGAACGCATAACGAAGTGGGGGGAATGAAAGGGGGAGGGAAGAGGGAAAGGTAAGGAGGAAAAAAAAAAAAGAAGTCTGTGTAAAACTAAGGCAAAGATAACAATTGCAAAGGGAACAGCGAGAATTGTGGAGGAGGACAGATGACGAAAAACAAAGAAAAACTGTGTGGATAACGTGAAAGAGTAATATACATGGTCGACGGAAATAATATAGGGGGGGATAATACAGGAATAAAAGTGTAGAAGAAGAGAGGAAATGACATGAATGCGTGAAAAATATGAGTGATAAAAGTTACGTGGGGGGAATAGAAATGAGTGCGAAAGACATGCAGGATAAAGCTAAGGCGAGGATCACAGGGTTGAGGAGGAGCAGCGGAAGGTGGGTAAAACGAGAGGGAAACTGGTAGAGGTAAAGAGAAAAGGTCGAGCGTGGGAGGGAATGGGAATGATGGGACGGTAAAATATGAGAGGGTGCTACGTTAAGTCATGCTTGTCTTCTTTCCCTCCTCTCCTTGGTCTTCTCTCCTCTCCTCTCCTCTCTCTTCTCTCCTCTTTTCTATTCTCTCCACTTCTCTTCCCTCCTCACCTCTCATATATTCCCCTGTTTTCTCTGTTCTCTCCTTTTGTCTATGAATGAGAGGACAGTAAAACAAAGTGCTATGTGGGTACTGTTTGCCCACTTCACTTTCCCTCCCCCCTCTCCTCTCTTCTTTCCTTCCCCCCTCGTTTCGCCTTCTCCTCTTTTCTTCTCCGGGAATGGGAGACTAAAACATACAGTGCCAATTAGGTAATATTTCCCCCTTTCCCTTCCCTTCCTCCTTTTCTTTCTCACCTTTTATTTTCCTTTCTGCACCCTTTATTCATCTCGGGAAACGACGGCAGAATAAAACATGATAAAGACTACGTGGGTGATGCTTTTCTTCTCCTTCCCTCCTTCCTTCCTCCTTTCCTTCCTTCCTTCAAATCCCCCTCCCTTCCCCTTGCCTCTATCTTTCTCTGGAAAAGATAGGACAGTAAAAAATAAAGTGCAATGTAGGAAATGCTTTTCTTCCAGTTCTTTCCTTCTCTCCTCTCCTCTCTCCTCTCCTCTCCTCGCCTCGCCTCCAATGATAGGTCGGTAAAACATGATTAAGTGCAATGTACGTAATATTTTCCCTCCTTTCTTACTTCCTCCTTTTTTCTCTTCTCTTCCTTTCTTATTTGTCGTATTTCTGAATTTCCCTTCTTTCTCTTCCTCTTTCTTTTCTCCTCTCTCTTCATTTCTTTTCTCTAAAATTTGCTGTTCTTTTTACTTCTAATCTCCACTCATACTTTCTTTTTCCTGGCACTTTCCTAGATTCGTCCTATTTTTTTTCTATCTTCACTCCCATCTTCATCCTTTCCAAACCTTCCTTCTCTAGATTTTACTTGCCTTCCCTCAGATTTCCCCAACACAAACTCCTCTTTTGTTGCACGTTCTCCCTAACTCCCCCCCACCTCTTTCTCTCTCTCTCTCTCACTCTCTCTCGAGCTTTCATCCTATCCCTCTTATCACGCCCTCCCCCTACTCCCGCAACCCCTCCTTCCTATTCTCTCTCAGTCTATCCTAGTTCCTATCCCCTATATTCCTTGTTATCCTCCTCACTACCTCTCCCTACCCCATCCCCTCATCTCTTCCTACTCCTCCTCACTTGCCTCCCCACTCTTCTTGATCCCCTCCCCCCTCTCACTTGCATCCTCTCTCTCCCTGATCTCCTCCTCCCACTCACTTGATTCCTCTCTCCCCCTGATACCCCTCTCCCTCTCCCCCTTCCCTCTCTCCTCCCCTACCTCTCACTCCCCCTCCTCCACAATTTTAAGAGAGCAGAAGAGGCCATTCTCCCGTAACAGGGCGGCTGGTGCATATCCCTCCCCCTCCCCCCCTCCTTCTTCCCCCTGCCCCCGTCTCCCCCACCCCACTCTCATCCCCACTCACCCCTACCACTTGAGGCGGCCCCTTTCTCTTTATCCTCAACACCTCCTTAGGCTGTGGCCTGCTTATGATATCACCACTATTTTCTAAGTGGCACAACAAGAGTCCTCAGTGTTACTTGAAAAATAAAATCATATAAATACTGTTACCTCCTTATAACCCACACACACAAATTATGTAGGCCTAAATACTGTTATCTCTTTACACACACACACACACACACACACACACACACACACAATTATGTAAATACTGTTATCCCTATATACACTCACACGAATGATAGGAATACTGTTATCCCTTCATACTCTCGCTGGTTCAGTGGTAAAACGTTCTCGCCTGCCATCTGGCAGACGGAGGTTTGCTCCTGCTCAGGAGGCAAAAAGCTTCAGAATCACTAACGAAGCGGGTGGTTACTCTCCCCCTCGAGCAAGGGGATGGGTGTGCTTGTGCGATAGGTCACAGCCTAAACTTTATATCGGGAGAATTTGAGCACTCAGCCCCTTCCCGGGAGGGTAAAAAGCTGATGGTCGCGACGACCATCACGTGATCCTGACCGACCCGGTGAATTACACACACACACACACACACACACACACACACACACACACAAACGAAAAGTCTTTTTTACCCATCTCCAACGTAAATCAAGAGATTTTACCCCTCCATCTGACGGAAGACGGACACTACAATGTCCATATTTCGCGATCAGTGGATTAAACGCACAAAAAATAAAAACAAATAAGCAAATAAAACGATCCGAAAAATCGATAACCAGATAATAAGAGGAATAAAATATAAAAAAATCACAACGCGTTACCTGGGGTCCATCTGGTATTTCTCTTCTAATGATTTTTCCCAACCTTTAATGATCCACAGATGAAGAGAAAAATAGCCATTAATTCCTTCCTAATAGCCTCTGAATACTCTTTAATGACCAAAATATCAAGAAATGTATGTAATATTTTATCTCCACTCGAGTTGAGGCCACACAATACAGACTCAAAGATATATAAAAAAGATCGAAAGAGACAGACTGACAGATAGACGGATAGATGTGTACAGTATATACAAATCATAGACAGGATAGATACAAAGACCAATGGACAGATAGACATATACAGCCAGACATACAGACAGCAAGACATAGACAAAGATGAACCGACTTCCATGACAAGCAAATAAATCCCCTTAGAGCACATCATAAAAAAAAAGGGACTACATCAACCAGTGGCCGCCATTCTGCCAAGGTCACCAGATAAAACCCACAATATTGGAACCGGTCCATGAATCACTCGGGTTTTCTCCCCTGGTAAATTGGAACCACGCTTATCGAGGCAAATGGAAAAATAGCCCCTCTTCCTTTTACATCTCCTCACTCCTCCTAAGTTTCCCTTCGCCTGCTCCTCCTCCTCCTCCTCCTCCTCTCTTACTGGCTCTCGCTCATTCGGTTTTTCCAGTCTTTACATCTCCTGTCACTCCTCTTAGCCTTCTTCCGCCTCCTCCTCTTCCTGTTCCTCCTCTTGCTCTCTTACGCGTCTCTCTTATTCTATTTTTCTTAACATCTCTTGCCATTACTCTTTGTTTTCCGCCTCCTCTTTATACTCTTCTTGGTCTCTTCCGCCTCTTACACATTCTCTTATCATCATTTTCTTAATCTTTCCTGCCACTCACTTCTCTATCTTGCAAGTCTGTTTCATCATTCTTCCTTATCTTTCTTGCTTCCTACAGTGCTCTTTTTCTTTTCTTCTGCCATTTCACTTTTCTCCATCCATCGTTTACTACTCTCATTCCTTCATGCCTTCCATATCTACCCTCCCTTCCGTCTCTGGTTCCCTCTTCGTACCTTTTACTTGCTCCCTTTCACGTTTTCTGATTCTTCCCCTGTTCTTATTCTCATCTCACGATCTTTCCTTCCTTTCTCTTCCATTCTCAGCTTGTCTTCCTCATTCTTAACTTAACCCCTTCAGTCTGAGGACGTCATTCTTACTGGATTCTTTCTCTTCGTGAACATTCGTTTTCCTTCTGCCTCCGACAGTTCATTCACTACTACCCTCTACCACATCACTCTTCCTTCTTGGACCTCCCCCCCCCCTCTCTCTAAAACATACAGCCACTAAATCCTTCCTTCCTTCCCTTTCGTCTTCCTTTCTCTTCGCTCTCAGTATCGCACAATCTCCACCATTTTTCTTCCTCCTGTCATACTTTCCACTTCTCTTACCTATCCTCCCGCTTTCCCAACTTCCCTCCTCTCCATGAAGATTCTTTTCCCACGTCGCTTAATCTTTTACTAACCTCTTCAATTCCTTTCCTTCTATTTCCATTCATACAGTATTTACCAACTTCCCATCTATAAACTTTCTATTCTTCTTCTCTCATCCTTCCTCTCCATCTCCCTTACTCGTTTACCAAGCATTTGTTAAATCTCCTTTCTCCTCTCCCTACTTCCAGACTCAATACAAACATTACTTTTACCTCAGTCATTCCTCTTACATTCTTTCTCTCTTCCTTCCACCCTACCTACCTGTCTCATTCTTTTACCATCCCCCTTTATTACTCTACCCATATTTCTATTTCTCTCTTCCCAATTTCTTATAAAAAACTTACCTTCTCCTACCTCCATCCTTATTCATCCTTTCCTCTCTCCATCTTCCCTACCTCCCCTATCCCTCCACCCCCCAGGTCAAGGCAATGATGGCGTGGACACTGCCTCTAGCGACCCCAATTTCTGCGCCTCATTCCATTTTAAATTCTTCAGATCTAACCAATTTCCCCATCCCTTACTATCTCACATATACCCTATCCTTCGAAACTAATCACTCGGTTCCTTACACTTCCCCTTCCCCACTCCACATCCTCTCCCCTCAATCCCTCAATCAACTCCCAACACCCCCCAACCTAAGTTCACAATCACACTATCTTCACGTCCCCAATCCCCCATCACCTCTTCAACTTTGCACTCAACCTCTTCTCAATCCCTCATTCTGCCAGCCCCTCACACACCTTCCCCTTCACTCTCTCCTTCCCCCCTACAATCCCTCATTCCCCCGCCCCCAATCCCCCATACAGCCTCGCCTCATTCCCCCAGTCCCCCACTAAGCCTCCCCCACAATCCCTCATTCCCCCGCCCCCAATCCCTCATACAGCCTCGCCTCATTCCCCCATTCCCCCAGTTCCCCACTGAGCTTCCCCCACAATCCCTCATTCCACCAATCCACCACACACACTCCCTCAATTCCCCAATCCCCCCCCGCCCGCGTACATGCCTTGTTTTACGTGCCATAACCCCGGCAGGACACGACCCGCCTCTCCCACAATCTGTGACGGGCCGCCTTTACTACGTGTTCCTTAATGGGAGGGGTAAGTGGCAGATGGAATAGGCTGGGAGGGCAGGGAAGATGAGGTAGGATGAGTGGAAGATGTTGGAATGCGTTGGGAAGGTGGGGAAGATGGGGTGGGATGTGGGAAAGATGATGGAATGGGTTGGGAAGGTGGGGAAGATGGTGTAGGATGTGGAGAAGATGATGGAATGGGTTAGGAAGGTGGGGAAGATGAGATAGGATGTGAAGATGATGACGGAATGGGTTTGGATGATAGGAAAAGTTGGGGTGGAAGAGTGGAGAATGATGGGATAGGTGGGATGATATCGAAAATGGGGTGGGATGAGTGGAGGGTGATCTGATGGGTGGGATGGAAGATGGTATGAGTGGTAAGGTGGTTTGGGAGTGGAAGGGATAAGAGGATTGTGGGAGGGGTGGTGGGATGGGTGGGAGGGTAAGGAAGACAAGAGGGGAATGAGTAGAAAATGACGGTATGGATGAAATGGCTAGGAGGGATGACGGGATGGGATAATGGGAAGGACAACTCAGTGACGATGGAATGGGTGAGACGGATGATGTGATGGGTGGAAGTAATAATGGAATGAGAAGATGGGAATAGTGAGAAGCGGGGTAAGAATTTCAGAAAGAGTGGGAGGGATGATGAATTGGGATGGGAGAAAGTCGAGGTTACAGTGGGACAGCAAAGGGGTTTCATGGCTTGTGTGGGATAGGATGGGATGGGATGGGATGGGATGGGATGGATATTGATAAAGCTGGATGGGAAGGTATGAAGTGAACAGGAATAATGGGTGAAATAAGATGACAGAAGAGTTTAAATAATAATGAAGTACTGAGGAAAATGAACAGATAGATAGATAGATAGATAGATAGATAGATAGATAGAGAGAGAGAGAGAGAGAGAGAGAGAGAGAGAGAGAGAGAGAGAGAGAGAGAGAGAGAGAGATACGAGCCCTCCCATCGTAATCGACTTGCCAATACTACCAACCACGTCGTTTTCAACTTTGTACACACACACACACACACACACACACACACACACACACACACACACACACACACACACACACATATTCATTACTACCACATCACACTGCCACCACTCATCACTATCACCACGTTACTGTACTTCAAAACGCCACACTCCGTCACCGGCATCACCACATTCCACTACTACCACACACCATCACCACCCCGAAACTTTCACCACCACCACACTCCATCACACCACCACACCCATATTCCATCACCCCCACCACCATTCTCACCACATTCACCACTACATTTCCTCACTTCCACCACAACCACCACCACCACCACCACCACACTCCATCACCACCGCCACACTTCACCACCCAGTCCCCATCCCACGCGCATCCAAGTCCTTCAATTTTTAGAAAAGACTTTTGCTGAAACTTCCGTCCTCTCGCTTCCTCTTACTTTTCTTGGCAGGGATATGAGTTTCCAGTTGGTAGGATTTCTCGTGCCTGTAGGATCTGCTGCTTGTAGGATCAAAGGACGGCTTACAGGATCTGGCCTTTGGTTCCTTCTTCCATGCATTAAAAAAAGTTAATGGTTGTAGCCTGATCTGATGTTTGCAGGATGTCAACATTTTACATAACCTGGTCACCCTTTGCAACGCCGATGATTACGTGCAGCCTCTTGATTGCTTGCAGGATCTGTCAACTGTTAGCACGAACCATCGATTGCTTTCATGGTCCACTGCTTGCACGCACGATTCACGTATTTCACGCAAAATCGCCGACTGCAGGCATTATTCGTCGATTATCTGAAAGAACTTTCGACTGGTAGCAAGACTCACCAGGTTTTTCACAATATTACTTTCTGCAGGCTTGATCAACTGCTTGCATATGTTGCCTAGGTGATTTCTGACGCTTGCAGGATATTCTTAAAAACAGACTTACCTGCAGAATGAGTTACCAAACAGGGAAAAACTTATGGCATGTGAGCTCAATTATTTATAGGATGTGTTACTTCTAAGTCCTGCTGCTTGTGTGACAACCCGATGCACTAACTGTACTACATACACGACTCCTTTTTCCCGACACACGTTTGCTGGCTCTGGACCCTGCTGGTTGTGAACTTTTACCTGTTAACCCATTCAACCCGAGAATGTAGTCCATATTTTAATCTTGCTGCTACTAGAGGATCTTATTTAATTTTAGAACGATGTCTAGTAGCAACAGGGCTAATGAAGACCACTGGCAATCTCTACAGAGCTGAATAAAATAGAGACAGTAAGCGATGAATAATAAAATCATTGTATTGTAGAGATTTAGCGCACTTTTTTTTTTTTTTTAATCTAGGGGATTACCCTGATAGTAGGAAATCCACTGTCTGCCGAATTTTTTGTTGATTGTGCCCTACCTGTTACTTAAATGGCATGTAAAGTTTCTCTGAATAGCTGGAAGAATGGATAGAAGGATGACTGGATGGCGGTGAGTGGGTAAACGGTGAGTAAAATGGGCGTAAATGAGTGAATAATAGAGTGAGAGTGAGTGAATGAATGGGTAAGAGAATGAGAGATTAAATGACATTCAGGCTGAAATTATGTGTGGGTAAATGAGCTAGTGAATGAGTGGGTAGGTGGGTGACAGCATAGGGTGGGTAGGAGGGTGACTGCAAAAGGTGAGGGGAGGGGGAGGTGTGAGAGACTAGCTGGAAGGAAGGATTGATGGATGGCTGAATGTGGGGTGAACAAACAAGGCCTCGGTGTTGGAACTTAAATGAGGAAAAGATATCGAAAACTTGCGCCACTCTTTACCCCCGACCTGTAAACTTCATCCCAAACTGAGAAACATCGCTCCCATAATTCACGATGCCCAGATTTTTTTAAGCCCATCAAACTTCGTGTATTATGGTACTTCGGGAGCGGTGTGTGTGTGTGTGTGTGTGTGTGTGTGTGTGTGTGTGTGTGTGTGTGTGTGTGTGTGTGTGTGTGTGTGTGTGTGTGTGTGTGTGTGTGTGTGTGTGTGTGTGTGTGTGTGTGTGTGTGTGTGTGTGTGTGTGTGTGTGTGTGTGTGTGTGTGTGTGTGTGTGTGTGTGTGTGTGTGTGTGTGTGTGTGTGTGTGTGTGTGTGTGTGTGTGTGTGTGTGTGTGTGTGTGTGTGTGTGTGTGTGTGTGTGTGTGTGTGTGTGTGTGTGTGTGTGTGTGTGTGTGTGTGTGTGTGTGTGTGTGTGTGTGTGTGTGTGTAAGAGAGGAGGGGTGTAAGGCAATAGGAGATGCAATGAAAGGTGAGATGTGAGAAAGGTGAGATGTGAGAAAGGTGAGAAGTAGAGTGTAATGAGTGAGGATTGTAGAGAACATGAGGGCTAATGAGGTGTATCTGAGATGTGTGAAAATAATGGTGTGTGAGGAAGTGAGATGTACAGTGCAATGGGAGATGAGGGAGAAATGAGGCTTAAGATGCGAGATGAACTGGGTGATGATGGGGTGGGAGGTGAGACAGGAAGACAAAAGAGAGTGGGATGTGAGGGGAATGAGATCTGAGGTAGATGGAGGGTGAGAGAGAGAGAGAGTGAGGAGTAATGGGGTGTGGAGAGGTGAGTGTGAGAGAGCGTAAGGTGATGGGGGAAAGTGTGAGAAACGTGAGGTGTGTGTGAATGTGAGGGGTGTGTGAAATGACGCTTTACGATGTGAGAGAGAGAGAGAGAGAGAGAGAGAGAGAGAGAGAGAGAGAGAGAGAGAAAGAGAGAGAGAGAGAGGGAAAATTATATGGATGAAAGCAAATAGAAGTGATTACGTACAAGACATGAATGTAATGAAAGAGTATTAAAACACACACACACACACACACACACACACACACACACACACACACACACACACACACACACAAACACACACACATACACACACACACACACACACACACACAATTTACAGCCACGTCTCACTCTAGCGTCCTTTGTCTTGCATAATTCATACGGTGGTAATTGGTGTCGGTGTCTGTGCTTGTATACTTGTTTTTTCTGTGTGTGTGTGTGTGTGTGTGTGTGTGTGTGTGTGTGTGTGTGTGTGTGTGTGTGTGTGTGTGTGTGTGTGTGTGTGTGTGTGTGTGTGTGTGTGTGTGTGTGTGTGTGTGTGTGTGTGTGTGTGTTTAAAGATATACTTACTAAATACATGAATCAGTTTGTATATCTATCTATATCTATCTGTGTGTGTCAATTATCTCTAAGTATATTTAAGTTTACATCTATGTGTATTATGTACGTTTCCACCCATGTATATTATGCAACTTGGCCCATACAGACACACGCACACAGTCCTAAGTACACATGGCCGTTGCAAGATTACCCTCGTAAATTTCCCAACAATATTCAACAATTTGCAACATGCAGGGGCGGACTTTGCAATGATGAATATTATGTGTCCGGGAAAATACTGCCTTGATACTAGAGAATAAACAAGAATCGAGTCTGCCAGTGGAATGAGTGGAGAGTGGAGTGAGCGGAGAGTGGAGGGAGCGGAGAGTGGAGCGGAGAGATGTGGGGTGAAATAAATAGAGGGGATAGGGGTTGAGTTAACAGGGTGGGGTGAAGTGGAATGGACTCGTGAGATGGGTGGAAAGGGTGTGTGGAGTGCTAGCTCTGGAGGTGAAGTGGAGGGAATGGAAGAGGGTGAAGTGGAGTGGGCGGAAGAGGGTGGAATGGAGTGGAGTGGAGGAGTGGAGTGGAGTGGAGTGGAGGAGTGGAAGAGGATGGATAGAGTGTGGGAGTGCCTGACCCACTTAATGACAAACACCATTTTTCACTCTGCTCAGAGACAACCACCCTCTTTCCTGCCTCTCCCTGCCACTCCCTCCCTTCGCCCTTCCTCTTTCCCACACTCACCTCCCCCCCCCATCCCTTCTACTTCCTCCCTCTCTCCCTCCCCGCCTTCTTCTTCTTCTTCTTCTTTTACCCCTTCCAATGCTATCCTTGTCTCATTATTCTTGTTTTTTGGCAACAGAAAATATCCCTTAGCTACGATTTACCGTACAACAAACTGCCTCAAACGGACAAAAGAGGTATGTTGTCGTTTGTTCTCTTTTGCACTCCCTTTGTACTCCTTCTGAACTCCCTTTGGACCCTTTTGGATTCCCTTTGGAACCTTTTGGACTCATCTTTTCCTTTTGAACTCCCTTCGTATTGAATGTGGACTCCCTTTGGACCTTTCTGGATTCCCTTTGTAACCTTTTGGACTCTTCCTTTTGAACTCCCTTCGCATTCAATGTGGACTTTCCTTGTACTCCTTTTGGACTCTCTTTGGGCCCTTTTGGATTCCCTTTGGAACTTTTTGGACTCTTCCTTTTGAACTCCCTTCGTATTCAATGTGGACTCTCCTTGTACTCCTTTTGGACTTCCTTTGGACACTTTTTGGACTCCCTTTGTAACCTTTTGGACTCCTTTTGTATTTATTTTGAACTCCCTTTGTACTCCTTGTGGACTCCCTTTGTACTCCCTCAGCCAGGCCCGACCAGGAATCAGTCGAGCGTATCTGTAATCTCAGGAACGGGCTTCAATCCGAGTGTACAGCGGGATCCCTCTGCTGTCTCCTAATCCTATTCCGAATATTCCCTTTGTGTGGATCAAAATTTTCTCCCTATTTCAATTTTATTTTTTATTTTATTTTATTATAGGGCTAAACCGCGACTTCCTGTATATACGTCTGCTGGTTTTTTTTTTTTTTTTTTTTTCAAGTGTTATTTTCGTTTGTCTTTGCTCACTCTCCCCCAATATACTACTACTACTACTACTGATAAAACTACACCCATCTTTCTCTCTCTCTCTCTCAACTCATCACAACCATTCAGACACACGTACACAACCTTTCAGTCTCTGTCATCTACTTACTTTCTCCAGCAAGAGCCTTCATCTATCGCCAAGAAAAATTTGCTGGGAAAAATGCTACTCTCTCCATCACCATCATCATGATCAATCGACTCACTCTGTACCCCCTTCATAACCACTCCATCAATAACCTCACTCACCACCACCGTCATAACTACTGTCACCATCACCACTACTACCCATAACCTCACTCTTTCCTCACCATCAACTCTTCACCATCGATAATTCCTCCCTCCACCACCACCACCACCTCTCCTTCATCAATAATTCCTCTCTCCACCACCTCCAGCACCACCATCAGTAACTTCAATCTCCCCCCACCCCACCACCTCCATCAATAACCCCTCCCCCAGCCCTTCCTCCAGCTCCAATATCTCCAACTATAAAGCTGCGGCAAAAAGCTTGACAGGAGAGAGCTGACTCGACGAAGGAGGCAGGCAGGGAGGGAGGGAGAGAGAGAGAGAGAGGGCGGCGGAGCGTGTGATGGAGTGATGGAGGAAGTGAGAGAGGCTGAAGGTGATGGAGGAAATGATGGAGGAAGTGAGGAGGTCTGAAGATGATGGAGGAAATGATGGAAGAAGTGAGGGAGTCTGAAGGTGATGCAGGGCCCGGGCACAGGGACTGATAAACAGGAACCCGTGTCTTTTAAACTGAGAAAGAAGTTTAAGGAAATGCATAAGAGTTTTCTGTGATATACGTCAATGGCCTTGCACAATACCACCTTGACAGATTGACATGCTTCCCAAATATTCACTTTCAACTAAAATTTCTCATAACCAACAGCAGAGGTAGCCTAACAGCTCCAAAGACTATTGCAATATAAGTAATTGAAAGTTTGTCATCTGAATAAAATAATGGGGAAGGAGGGGGGGGGGGTAGTAAATTATGTCCACATGGAGTAGCTACACATAAAATAATACAACAGGCTGCACAACTTGACAAACTTTCATCAATGCAAAATCGGTAAAAATTCACAATACAAAGCATCGGTATTGCTTTATAAATTCTCAAAAAAATAAATCTCAGTATATTTGATCCAAGGCAGTGATATGCCGCTGGACAAGGCGACATGGAGGCATTTTGTTTGTGGCCACCCCTTACGGGATTCAGACGTCTGGCAAATTGATAGACATATAGATGGATTGATATTCGATGCAAATGAAAATGCCGTACATCAGCTACAGGAGAAAAAGACAGCAGACGATTAAACTGCCACGCCTTTACATAAAACCATTAAGACCTTAAAAATCAGACGGTCCAAACTCGTACCAGAGACGAAAAGGGAGGAGGGACGCGAGGAGAAACAGGGGAGGGGAGGGAGGGGAGAGGGGGAGGAGGAGAAGGTAGGAAGGAGAGAGAGGAGGGGATTGGAGAGGGATGAGGGGAGAGGAAGGGGAGGGGAGGGGAAATGGAGGAAGGGAGGGGTGGCGAATGAGAATACGAGTGAGAAATCCTATGAGAGAGTGGTTTATCCCTTTCAGCCCATGGACGTCATTTTCCTTTACTAATTACTACTACCAGACGATTTTACTCAGCTCAGGAGAGTGAAGGGGTTAATGAAGGCTATATCTAATCCCTTCAGTTCGAATTGTTTCTTCTGAGTCGAATTAAACCGTCTGAAGGTAGCAAGAAGTAACATCAAAACAGAGACATCAAAACAGTGACATCAAAACAGCGACAACAGTGACATCAAACAGTGACATCAGTGACATCAAAAGTGAAGAAATGGAGTGGGGAAGTTGGAATGAACTGAGAGGATGTAAAAGTAATGAGTGGAGAGTTCGAATGGAATGGAATGGGGAGTAAGGGAATGGGGAGTGGCGATGGGGAATGGAGAGTGAAGAAGTGGGTATTAAAGGAGGGAAGAATGGAGTGGGGAGAGAGGAAAGATGAAAAGTAGAAACAGATTGGGGAGTGGGAATGAAGGGTGTGTCATACAAACTGAGTGCGTGCGTGCGTTTGTGAGTGCGGGGTTGGGCGGAGTTGGGAAGGGGAGTGTAGTAGGGGAAGGGGAAGATAGTGGGAGAAGAGGAATGGAGTGGGGGTGGGAGCGTGTGGGGGAAGGGGAATGGCGTGGGGGAAGGGGAATGGCGTGGGGGAAGGGGAACGGAGAGGGGGAAGAGGAATGGAGTGAGGAGAGGGGAATGGACTGGGGTTAAGGAGAGCGTGTGGAGGAGAGGGGACGTGTGGGGGAGAGGGGACGTGTGGGGGAGAGGGGACGTGTGGGGGAGAGGGGGACGCTTGGGGGAGGGGGTAGAGGTCAAAGAAGAGGGCTGGAAAATGGAGAAAAATTAGGATTAAGGCGGAAAGAGACGGGCCGGGACTTACGAGGAATTAAGGGTCTTGGCCGAGAGATATTGGGGATCGTGAGACTCGGGACTTTTAGAGATGAAGAGAGATGTGTGGGTGTACGTGCGTGCGTTTGTGTGTGTGTGAGTGTACGTGCGTGCGTCTGTGTGGGGGAGGGAGTGTATGAGGGGGAAGGTGTGTGTGTGTGTGTGTGTGTGTGTGTGTGTGTGTGTGTGTGTGTGTGTGTGTGTGTGTGTGTGTGTGTGTGTGTGTGTGTGTGTGTGTGTGTGTGTGTGTGTGTGTGTGTGTGTGTGTGTGTGTGTGTGTGTGTGTGTGTGTGTGTGTGTGTGTGTGTGTGTGTGTGTGTGTGTGTGTGTGGAGAAAATGAAATGAAAAAAATCTTGCATGACATTGTAAAATGGGGAAACAAGGAATAAAAGTGGGAAGAGGAAGAATTTGGAAGGATCATACATAAGTTAGACAGAAATAAAGGCAGAAATTAGCACCACCACCACCACCACCACCAAGCAGACTTACAACAGAACACAATTACATTTCTCTCTCTCTCTCTCTGAAACAAGTGGAGCCATTGACAACATTGGTCTGGGGATGAAGAGAGCCAAATTATTATCTGTTCACCCGGAAAATTAACTCCCTGTGGCTCCCATCTCTCTCCGGATACTCTCCCTACTTTCCTCACTCTCCCTTACCCTCCCTGTAGCCCCCTCATCTCTCTTACTCCTCATACTTTGGCTCTTTCTTCACTCCTTCACACTCATAACTCTCCCTTACTCTTTCTCTGGCTTCTTGTTCTCTTACTCTCCCTTGATTTTCTTGACCCTCCTCTCTCTCTCTCTCTCTCTCTCTCTCTCTCTCTCCACTGATATTGTCCCTCGCCCTATTAATTTTTGCGCAATTTTCTCATTTCACTTACTTTCGCATTTGTTGCTTTCGTCTTTCTTTTTCGATATCCTATTTTTTTCATTCATCTGTGGAACTTTTCAGTCTCTCTCTCTCTCTCTCTCTCTCTCTCTCTCTCTCCCCCCTCTCCTCTTATCTCCATCTCCCTCCATTGAAAACCACTCTATTTTTCCCCTCTATATTCGAAAGCTTTTTTTTTCAATCTCGGCTTTGATTGGTCGAAAAAATATCCATTGAAATGCAAAAGAACTCGTATTTGTGGCGGGCATAGTTTTTTTTCCTTTTTTTTTTTTTTTATCTTGCGGGAGAATAAAACGGAAACTTGATGGAAAACACCAAAATTATCATATTAATCAGAGGTAATTCAATATATATATTTTTTTTTAGTGTGGTCGAGATGAAATTGAATTTTGGGGTTCACGAGTAAACAAAACTTGGATCCATAAGGTCGATAACGGCATCAGGGGTTAATGTATTCCTCGACCTTAAAGTGACTGGTAATAAGGTCGAGTATGGCATAGGAGGCTCAAACGATACTCGACCTTCAATAGGTGTTCGCAGGGTCGAGAATGGGATCAAGGGTTTATCTACAATTCGACTTTATGTGAATGGTCATACGGTCGAGAATGGCATAAAGGGTATTGTGATTCTCAACCTTAAAGGAGCTCCCACGTGTGACGATATTATTAAAAAGACTCGCTTTGTGGTTAAGGGAATATATACAAAAGTACTACCCTTGAACACTGTGCTATTTATTACATTCACGAGCTTTGTACGGCGTGATGGATACTTAGTGAAGGATTAATAAGCTTCTATCTCTCAGCCTTTAGTACCTTTAATCTTCACTACAAGGGGCCTCTCAAGCTGAACACATCACCTGGTAACGTAACAAGCAACAGGAACGACAGGTGTATGGTAGGCTGATAGGAGTAACGCAACAAACACGCAACAGGAATAAGTGGAGTAATGTAGCCTGTGATTTCAAACTGGATAATGTTACATGCAAGAGGCAGGAAGATCAAACGAAAGAGAACCAAACATCATGGGTAACGTAACATACAAATAACATAAGAATGAAGTGTGCGGTAGCTTAAAAGAGTAAGTAACAAACAATAAGAAGCAAACAGGTAACAGGAGAAACAGGTGTGCGACATCTTAGCATGAAGGGTAGCGTCCCAAGCAAAACACACACACACACACACACACACACACACACACACACACACACACACACACACACACACACACACAGTTCATCAGGTTAAAGGGGTCTGACTATTTACAAGTGACGGGAAACTCGCTCAGGTATCATTAGTCTTTTAATTACATGGCAACAAAATGAGAGCAGATAGTGAAGGAGGAAATGAAGAGCATCTACGGGAGGGTGGAGCGTCTTGGGGGAAGGGGTTGCTGCTGAAGATGAACTGAGATGCCGGAAAGTCCTTTTGTGGAGGCCACCCCTCACAGGATGCAGGATCAGGCAAGAGGCAGATGTATAATGTATATATAATAAAATGTACCCCATATTTCTCTTAGCAAAATTTTTCAGCTACGTTATGTCTGTGCTAAATATTTACTTACTATGCAACACACACACACACACACACACACACACTGCAACCATCAACAACACACTGGTGACTTCAGGTGAGGCAAACATCACAGTTCCAACAATTCTGCAAGGCACAACTCACCCCACGACCACCCCAGCAATATCACACAAACCCCACAACTATAACAAACACTGCTAAAAACGCCTGACACTCCCAGCACCTCTACCAGGAACAACTCACTCCACCACCAAGCCAACAGTGCGACAAAAGCCCCAACACAATAAACACAATACACTTAAACTCTCAACACCATCCCTATGAAGCCTCAACCTCTTCAGTAAAAATCTCAAAATAGTAACCATCCCATATCACCAATGACAGTGGAAACGCACACGACCTTGAAGGAAACACAAACCACCTTAAGGGCAACGCACACCACTTGTAGTTCGCATATTTTTCCAAGCATAGGTCAAACAAAACCTAACTATCCCAGAAACCAGAAAAAGGATCTGGACAGCACTCGAATCCATCCACAATGAGCACAACACACCAATTCATCGACCATTATGAAGAAGCACGAACACTTTCACCACAACCAACATTCCGCACAACTTCCATGCACACCTAGCCTTTAGAACTCCAATGTCAATGTACTGAACCCCATCTAACCCCCCCACAACCCCCCCTCCAAAAAAAAAATAATCACAACATACTAACATCTCAACTCCAGTAAAAACAAAATTCATACCGGTTATCCCACACAAAATTTCCACATCCATTCTAAATTACCCCAAGTTCAATACTCCACAAATAATACCACTGGAACACCACTAAACTCCACTTCAATATCGACACACTTCCACAACCGAAACTCACACCTGCAAGAGCATCCCACACAATATTTTCATGCATACTCGACCAAAATAATCCCTGACTAAGCACTGCATTATTCCCACGCCGATATAAACCACACAACCCCACCACAGCAACCACAGCAGCACCACCACCACCACAGCAGCACCACCACCACCACAGAAACCACATCACCACCAAAACTCTAAACCCATCATTCTCCAACACAACCACAAACCTCCCACTGCCACAACCACATACACCTCACACCACTCACACCACCAAAACCACACCAGCTCTACCCCACAAACCCACACCACACCAGCACCACCACTACCACCAAGCAACAACCAACTCCGCCACACAAGTAACTGAGGGGCTGTCTGTAAGGTCCAAAACTTATCCCTAAAACTGCCCCAAACTCCCTCAACTTTGGTTTTAAACTTTGGGGGCGAGTGTACACATTTTTGGGCTGCGAGTCTTGTTTATATTTTACATTTCGGCAGAGAGGCTGGGCTGAGGCTGTGGTGGAGGCTGGGCTGTGGTGGTGGCTGTGGTGGAGGCTGGACTGTGGTGGTGGTGGTGGCCAAGTATTTGTCTATTTCCTTTTTATTTCCATCACCTGTAGTTGGGCTTTCTTAATTAATCATCTCAGAATCGCATCTTCTCAAATTACAGAAGCCTGTGAATGTTAATACCGTCATCATCGACCCCCCTCATGATCCATACAACTTTAGTGTTCCATTCTAGCTAACTCCAAACGATTTTATTCAGCTAAGAGGAAACCAAGAGCCTGAGTTAAAGATGATGTTTGATTTTTGTTTTAATCAACGGTGTATAAATGACTTATCTATTTATCACTGCTGTTTACTTAAGCCTTCTTATGAACACTGCCAACTGATACCGTTCTAAATTTTACAGGTGAATATGTAGGCCTTTCTTAAAAAAACAATGTTAAATGCATCGATCGTTCTGTTTATCAACATCACTGCTGTTTGGTCAGTCCTATTTCCACTACAAGGAGTTTCTACAGAGCTGAATAAAACAGTTAGGCGGCAACTATCATAATTTGGTGTATCTGGAACCCCTGAATAAAAAAATAAAAAAATCAGGCCAATGTCAATATACACTATGCCACTTAAAAAATTAACAGTAGCATGTATGGCTACTGAATATACACAACAGCACCCATTTTTTTTTTTTTTTTTTTTTTTTTTTTTAGGTGGCCAAAACGTAGAAACCCTTGTGTCTATGGGGCATCATCACCAGTATCACCAGCTGGCCATTCTTCCTATTTAATAAACAAATATATATTAAATGAAAACAAATCAGATAAGACATAACTAATTCAGAGCACCAGTGTGAGAAAAAGGAAGAATGAGGGGGGGGGGGCGCGAAGGGGGAAAGAGGAGAGGAGAGGAGCGGGTGAAAGGAGGATATAGGAAGGGAGAGGAAGGGGATGAGGGGGAATGGGGGAGAAGTGGAACGGGAGGAGGAGAAAGGGAAAATGGAAGAGAGGGGGGGGGAGAAACAGAGGGGAAGAAGGGGAAAGGGGGATGGCAAGAGGGGGTCTGAAGGGGATAGGGGATAAGAGAGGAAGAAAGAGGGAGAGGCTTGGGAAAGGTCAGGGAGGGGGGGAGAAGGTGGGGGTTGAGGGATGTTGGGGGGAGCACGCAATTTACGACACTTTCAACTGAGATCGAAATTTCATCATAACTTGGCGAGATTCTGGGCTTAAAAGGTTTTCCCTCTCCTTCCTCCTCTCGCCTCCCCTCCCTTCAATCCCACTACATTTCCTCATCATTTCTCTTATCCATCCTATTTTCCTTCTTATTTCCCCTTCATCTCCTCCATCTATCTCCTCCTCCTCCTCCTCCTCCTTCTCCTCCTCCTCCTCTCTCTCCTTCTTCTTCTTCTTGTCTCCTCCCCTCCCTTCTACCTCCCCTTTTTCCACATT
Source organism: Coenobita brevimanus (assembly GCF_032717465.1). Classification (NCBI taxonomy): domain Eukaryota; kingdom Metazoa; phylum Arthropoda; class Malacostraca; order Decapoda; family Coenobitidae; genus Coenobita; species Coenobita brevimanus. The sequence goes on along the minus strand of NC_136971.1, from coordinate 13,419,120 downwards.
ATTTCTCCTACCCACCTTTTTCTCCTTCCTGTTCTTTCTTCCTCTCTTCCATTTTCCTCTCCTACCTACCTCTCATCCACTTTCCTCTTTCACTCCTTCCTCTCTCCTCTTCCTTCTATCCTACCGCTTTTCCTCCTGCATGACTTACGCATCCTCAGCTCCCTCTCCATTTACTTCTCTCCCTCTCCCTCCCGTCTATCCTTTCACCTTTCTCCACCATCTCCCTCATCAATTCTCTCTTCTCTCACCATTCTCCTTTCTCCCTCCCTCCCTCCGGCACTCCACTTTTTCTCCAGCATCTCATCTCACTCATCTATTCTTTTCTTGACTGATAAAAGAGGAAAATATTGGAAGAAACTGCTCATACAGAGAGGGAGATACGAGACCTGAAAGAAAGAAAGATAGAAGAAAGGAAAAGAAAGGATGGAAGAAGGATAGAAAGAAAGGAAGAAAGAAAGAAAGAAAAAGAAAGGAAGAAAGAAGAAAAAATAAAGATAGGAAAGAAAGGGGAGAGATAGTTTTAAAAGTTCCTTACCACCCACAACATCCACATCACACTCCCTCATCTACTTCTCCACATTCACACCTACTCCTTACACTAAAACGCCTCTATGGCACGCACACACACGCGCACACACACACACACACACACACACACACACATCCAAACACCCTCCCTCGACCACACACCTTAAACAGGCAACCAAACCACCCTTCCAACACCCTATTTTTTCCTGACAACTCCAAACAAGGCAGAAGGGGAAGCATAATGGGTGAGTGAGAAAAATGGAGAGGGGAGTGGAGAGAGAGAGAGAGAGAGAGAGAGAGAGAGGAGGGGGGTGGGTGGGAGTAAGAATGTGGGTTGTCAGCAAACTTGTGACGTCTCATTCAAGGCGGCGGAAGAGGGAGGGGGTGTGTGGAGGGTGGGTGAGGGGGGGCTGACTCATCTCCTCTTCTGCATCATTTATCATTTATTCCATTTATCACAACCTTCTCCATAAAGGACGCTGGTGAGGGCGAGGCGCGGGATGGAGGTGTTTTCAGGACAAATTCACCTACATATTTTCCTCACCTCCCGTTTTGGTCTTTGTAATTCGTCCATCTAAGAATCATTAACCCCTTCCTTACGTTGAATTTTTTAAAAACCATTTTTTAAAATCTCATGGACTAGTGATGTATGTTTTTTAGTTCATTCTTGCTGTTTCTAGACTTTATTCAACTTGGGACACACACACACACACACACACACACACACACACACACACACACACACACACACACACACACACACACACACAAAGGGTTAATGAAGTCTAACTCCTTCAGTTCGAAATAAAGTTGAAGAAAATCGACAGGTGGTGGCAATGATAGAATATAAAATGTCATAATGTAGTATTTAAGACAAACTCAGCTACTTATTATTCTCCTCTCCCGCCCTTCGGTTTGTAATTCATCCCTACAAGAACTACTGACCTCTTCACTAAAAGGAACTATGTTTTCATTTATTTCTTGGATCTCCAGCGTACGTTATTTTCAGAATTTGTAATGAAGAATTTATTTGAATTACTGAATTGCCAGAGGGCTTAAAAAAGAAGGAGTACCGTAATTAAAGTGATGTTTTTTTAAATACTATTATAGGTACCTCTGACTAGGCTAACCTACCCTAATTCAAACCTCTTCCTCATCTAACCTAACCTAATTCATACCTCTACCTCAAATATTCTACTTCATACTACTCTCCTCACCTAATCTAACTCAAACACCACTCTAACCCACCCTGATCTAACCTAACTAAAATCTCCTTCTCACCTACCCTAATTCAAACATCTTCCTCACCTACTTAACACCACTCTAACGTAACCTAACCCAACCCAATCCAGCCGATACTCTCGCACCCCTCCGTCTCCGTCAAAAGTACAGTAGTGCCTCAGTGAATTTTCCGTGAGGGAGGTTACGCGATACAGCACTTATCCTGATCTGGAGGCGTACGTAAGCCGCACAAAGGCAACACCTGACGAAATTATCCACAGGTGAGGGAAGCCACACTGACGGTATTAGGGGGTACTTTACATTTAAGGCTTAAGTTAGCATTTCTTTCTCAGACAACTTTTTTTTTTTTATCAATTATCAACCATTTCCTTTTTATCACTTATCAAACACTTCTCTCCTTTATCTGTACTCCATTTATTTTATATATATATATATATATATATATATATATATATATATATATATATATATATATATATATATAATCTCTTCAGCTTACGCTTCTTCACAGTCCTCATTATTTTTCCTTCACCTTCTCTTCTAGTTAGTTTCTTTATCATCTGTTACTTATTTTTTTAAATGTACTTTCTTATGTACTTCACCATCTTTATATTCACTCTTCACTAGTCCCCCTCCTCCTATTCCTGTTCCCCTTTTTTCATCTGTTCTCGTCTTCCTCCCTCTTTCATACCTTCTTCCCTTTTCATTCTCTCCTCCTGTCCTCATCTTCATTCCTCTTTCATATCCTCCCCTTTCTCTGTCATCCTCTCCTTTCATCCTGTCCTCGTCTTCCTCTTTCATACCTTCCTCCTCTTTCATCCTCTCCTTTCATCCGGTCCTCGTCTTCCTCCTCCTTTCATATCTTCCTCCTCTTTCATTCTCTCCTCCTCCATCCCCAACGCCTCCCTCAGGCTAGTGTGGGATGAGGAGGAGGGGTTGGGGGGAGACAGCGGGACATCCTTTGCGTGGAGGAGCTGAGGGCATTATCGGTTTATCCTTCAGGCACTACACCCCAGTCATCTTACCCGCCGATACACACTACACACACACACTATACACTCTCGGTAAGTGTGGTGTAGTCTCTGCCATGTATACCCGACTGGAAGTGTATGGATATCGCTTGCATTATTTTTTCTTGATTTTAGCCACTCAAGACATTTTTGTATTTCATTCTTTCGATTACCAGATGATTTTATTTACCTCGATTTTTTTCCCCCCGAAATGAAGGGGTTCTATACAGCCTCCAACACCCATTCACTGCTAGAGAGCCTTCCTAAATTGAATAAAATCGTCTAGAGGAAGCTAAAACAAAATAATACTGCATCGGATTGATTGAACTGAGAAAGAGTATTAGAATATCATCTCTTTCTCTGCTGTAAAATGCTTGGTATAGGAAGAATGCGTATGTAATTTCTACTTGGGTCAGTCTTATCTGTTAATTGATCTACAAGCTATACCGTCGTTCACAGTATTCGTTCATGTATTAAAAAAAAATATTGACTACCCTCCATTCCGACAATACAAATTAATCAAGACCATCCCAGCCAATTTTTTTCAATCCTTTCCACCCATTCCTTTCTTTCTTCTTCCCCTGCTTCCTCCCTAATTCTCTCTCTCTCTCTCTCTCTCTCTCTCTCTCTCTCTCTCTCTCTCTCTCACACGAAATAGACGGGTTTGATTTTTTTGCACAGGTCTTTATAGGCTTGTTACGTATGCTATTGGCTTAACTTGGCGAGAATAATGACCTAAAATATGCGAGGATAAACACAATGGAATATTCATACAAGTTTTTGATGCTATACATATTTTGCAATCCTTTTCATACACTATATTCCTCTTCTCATTTCCCCCCCCCCCACACACACACAGCACCCCCTCTCTATCTATCTATCTGTCTATCTCCTTCCTCTTCATCTCTTCCTTCATTTTCCTCTTAATCCTTTCCTTCCTTCCTTTTTATCCTCCATCCATCCGTCTTTTACTTTCTCCTTTCCTTATTTTGCCTCCTCTTCCTTCCCTATTCTTCTTGTTTCTTTCTTCTTCGTCCTCTTCTTTCTCCTATCATTCTTCGCCCTCCTCTTCCTCCCTTTCTTCCTTCTTTTTCTTCCTCCCCCTTCCTTCTTTCTCTTCCTCCCCCTCCTCCTCACTTTCTTCCTCCGCCTCCTCCTGCTTTGTTATCCTTGTCTTCTACTCATGGACCACTAGTTACAACCAATCCCATAGCAGCTTTGAAAGGGCTGTTTGATTTACTTTGTACTCCTCTGTACTCCTTTATATTCCTCCCTTCCTTCATTCTCCTCTCTTCCTCATCCTCCTCTTCATTGATCTTTCTCCTCTTCCTTCATCAACCTCATCTTCCTTCATTCTCCTCCTGCTCTTCCTTCATTCTCCTCCTCCTCCTCCTCTTCCTCCATCCTCCTCTTCCTTCCTCCTCCTCCTCCTCCCAAGCCTCGCCCCATCCTCTTAACTCCTCGCTAATAACAACACGAGTCCATAAGGGTTATTTCTCCCATTAAAACACAAGCAAAATTAGCCTTAGGAAGCTGCGTCAGGCGCCTTAATAGCGGAGGAAATGTGAATACGTAAAGCAATCGTGAGTTAATGAGATTTTTATTTTTTTTCTGAGTGGGGGGACGAGGGGTGTTAGGGGGCGACGGGGTGGAAGAGAGAGAGAGAGAGAGAGAGAGAGAGAGAGAGAGAGAGAGAGAATGGTGTCAGGTGTTGTGTGGATGGAAAAAGAGAAGAGAAGGAAAGAAAGGTGAGCAACGGGATAGGGGAGACGGAGAGGAGATGGGGAGAGATGAGAAATGAGATGGGTACGGAAGGAAAGGAAAAGGAAGAGGAAGAGGAGAGGAGAGGACAGAAGAGAGGAGAGGACTGAAGAGAGGAGAGAAGAGTGGAGAGGAGAGGAAAGAGAGGAGCTGTCTGCTGATTAGAAAGACGGAGAGGGGAGGAGAGACAAGTAAAGGTGAGTGAGGGGGGAAGTGACAGAAGAAAGAAAAAGGAGAGAGGGATGAGAGGGAGACACAGACTGAGAGGTGAGAGAGAAGACCGAAAGAGGAGAGGGGTAGAGAGCGAGGAGAGACTGAGGAAAGAGTGGGGAGAGGAAAGAGAGGAGAGGAGACGTAATCTAGTGTCAGGGATGGAGAGGAGAGACACAGAGAAGTTCAGATGGGAGAGGGAAGGAAGGAGACGAAGAGGAAATAAGAGAGGAGAGGAGAGGAGGGTGTCAGGTGGTGTGAAGGAAGGCAGTTGCTTGTCCCGACTTTCTTGCCTCTTATAATTAAACGTCTCCTATATTTTCCTCTTATCAGCAAAATTACGTCCTGTGTCTGCCCTTCCGTGTGTGTGTGTGTGTGTGTGTGTGTGTGTGTGTGTGTGTGTGTGTGTGTGTGTGTGTGTGTGTGTGTGTGTGTGTGTGTGTGTGTGTGTGTGTGTGTGTGTGTGTGTGTGTGTGTGTGTGTGTGTGTGTGTGTGTGTGTGTGTGTGTGTGTGTGTGTGTGTGTGTGTGTGTGTGTGTGTGTGTGTGTGACGTACTTGGAAGTGTGAATAGGGCCTCTCTCTTACACACCAGCGTGAGGGGTAAGTATGTCCGTACGAGTGACAATACCTGTGTGTGTGAGAAGGATATGTCTGACTTGCGTCCATACGTGAAAGGTACCCTGTATATTTACGTTTTCTTATATTTATTTATTTATTTTTTTTAGTGCCCTCTCCTCTCTCTATGCCCCTCCCTTCCTTTCACGCCCTTCCCCATCCAGACTAACCATGAGCTTCATCATCTTTCCATCTCTCTCTCTCTCTCTCTCTCTCTCTCCCCTACGGGCCGGGAATCGCCACGTCTGATAACGCCCATCCATTGCCTCGTTGCGAAAAAAAAAAAAAAAATCTACTGGCAGAAAAAAAGAGCATAATTTATAACGGGAGACACGAGCGATTCCTGCCTGCCTGCCTAACTCTCTGCCTCCCCCTGCCTGCCTGCCTAACTCTTTGTCTCCCCTTGTCTGTTGGCCTGCCTTACTCTCTGCTTCCCCCTGCCTGCCTGTATGCATCCTTAACTCTCTGCCTCCCCCGGCTTCCTGGCTACCAATCTCTCTGCCCTCCTCCTCTCTGCCTGCCTGTCTGTCTAACTCTCTGCCGCCTCCTGCCTGTGTCTCCCCCTGCCTGATTCCTTACTTTCTGCCTCCCTGCCATTTGCCTACCCTGTCTAAGCCTAGTCCTAACTGCCTCACATCTCCCGTCTTCCTCAATACTTTTTCAGACTCGTCTCTTCACCCAGCCTGTTTTTGCCTCTCTCTCTCAATATTGCCTTCTTTCCCTATTAATGCACTAAATATTGTCTACTTGGCCTTTGAATACTGTGAATATTTCCTCTTTTACCTTTTAATACTTTGAATAGTACCTACCTTACTTCTAAATAACTTTAACATTACCTCTTCTGCCTTCTAATAATCCTCATATTATCTGCTTCACTTCTCGATGCTGTCTTCTCCCATTATTGACTAACTCTGACTTTATTCCAACGGGTTTCTCCTACGCTGAATTAAAATGTGTGGCGATGATCAGAATAAATGAAAAAAAAAATGTCCTGGTATCAAAGTCCTTACTGAAAAATGTCCTGGTATCAAAGTCCTTACTGAAAAATGTCCTGGTATCAAAGCCTTTACTGAAAAATGTCCTGGTATCAAAGCCCTTACTGAAAACTGTCCTGGTATCAAAGCCCTTACTGAAAAATGTCCTGGTATCAAAGCCCTTACTGAAAAATGTCCTGGTATCAAAGCCCTTACTGAAAAATGTCCTGGTACCAAAGCCCTTACTGAAAAATGTCCTGGTATCAAAGTCCTTACTGAAAAATGTCCTGGTATCAAAGTCCTTACTGAAAAATGTCCTGGTACCAAAGCCCTTACTGAAAAATGTCCTGGTATCAAAGCCTTTACTGAAAAATGTCCTGGTATTAAAGCCTTTACTGAAAAATGTCCTGGTATCAATGCCCTTACTGAAAAATGCCCTGGTATCAAAGCCCTTAATGTCATGGTATCAAAGCCCTTACTGAAAAATGTCCTTGTATAAAAGCCCTTAATGTCCTGGTATCAAAGCCCTTACTGAAAAATGTCCTGGTATCAAAGCCCTTACTGGAGGCTGTTTCTGATACACCTCACCAGCCGGCCAGCGAGTGCCTTTCCTTGTCTCGTTACTAATTTATCCTGGAAACATCTGGCTCTCTTTTCTGTCCTTCCGTCCCCTGTCTGTCCCTCCATCCACTGCCTGGCTTTCTGCTCACTGTCTCTCACTGTCCACTGTCTGTCCCTTTGTCCACTGCCTGTCCCTTTGTCCACTGTCTGTCCCTCTGTCCACTGTCTGTCCCTCTGCACACTGTCTGTCCCTTTGTCCACTGTCTGTCCCTCTGTCCACTGTCTGTCCCTCTGCACACTGTCTGTCCCTCTGCACACTGTCTGTCCCTCTGCACACTGTCTGTCCCTCTGCACACTGTCTGTCCCTCTGCACACTGTCTGTCCCTCTGTCCACTGTCTGTCCCTCTGCACACTGTCTGTCCCTCTGCACACTGTCTGTCCCTCTGTCCACTGTCTGTCCCTTTGTCCACTGTCTGTCCCCTTTGTCTACACCTGTCTTTGTCCATTGTCTGTCTGTCTGTCTACTGTCCAACCCTCTACCCACTGCCCACCCACCACCACAGCCATCACACCATCCAAAGCAAAACTCCTTCGGTAGGGCAACAGCTTTTACTGTATATTTCATTCTCTCCGACAAGGAGAGTATGTTTTCACCCTTGTTTATTTGTTTGTTTGTCAATTTGTTTTTCTGTTAGCAGGATTGCTCGAAAACTAAGAGAGAGATTAGGACCAAATTTGGTGGGTGGATAGCCCATGTCCCAGGGAACTATCGATTAACTTCTGCGACAGATCCGGATCGTATGAAAGATTCTGGATCCGGAAAACATTTTCTGTGAAACCCTAATCAATGATAAGGAAACCTAACCCATTACTGAGGAGTGGTTTGGAAATTACGTTGCCCTGTCTGACAGATGTGCTCCACCGAGTGCCCCTCTAGTTACTGCTGCTACCAGACGATTTTATTTAACCCATGAAGAAACGTCTGGTAATAAGGGAATTCATGCTGGCTGTATCAAACCCCGTGATGGCAACATGGGAGGACCAGGGGACAGGCAGGGCGGCCATAGATTCTTCAGAGGGCACAGACGGCTAAAACACTGCCATATAAAAATGTACCAGATGACACAGGCAGCCGGGAAAAAAAAAAAAAAAAAAAGGGTTCTGAACAGGAGAAAATATTTAACTACACAGGCGCATATTCCGTTGTGTCGCGAGGTTTTGGAATGCGCATCTGAAGTGTATACAGTATATATATTAAAAAAAAAAAAAAAAAAAAACTATGCATCACTCAGAATTCACCTCATGATCGAAAAATATACTGCCTTGTCACCTTCTACAGGCTAATGTCTTGCAATACCTAATTATTGTTACCGCCTGACATTTTTTATTTTCACGTCTGAAGAATCCTCTCGTGCTGTAAAGTTCAGAATGGCTCCTAATTCATCCCTTAATAAGAAAGTCTCCATCATGTCCAAGAACACGCAGGCAGGCAGGCAGGCAGGCAGGCAGGCAGGCAGGCAGGCAGGCGCGCGCGCGCGCGCATACACACACACACACACACACACACACACACACACACACACACACACACACACACACACACACACACACACAAAGCACATAAAACATACCCCCACATTATCACAAACTACACACACAAAAAGCACATAAGACAACGTACTCCCACATTATCACAAACTCCCACCTCTCTCTCTCACTCTCTCTCTCCTAACAACCTAACCTTTCATCTCCTCTCCCCCATTATTCCAGCCTATTTTCTCCGCCATCAACAAAGTACTTATATATGGGGACTATCAAGTATACCTGAGCTAACACCTTACACTAATCACCCTCTAATGAGCCTCCACACCTGGCTAACACACCTGGGGCCGTAATGATATACTCTCTTATGCTTAAACTGTGTAGAAGATTCCTTGTATACTGGGTGTCTTGAGATTTGTGAGGGAAATTTCAAGAAGTTTATGTAAGAAATAGTGAAAATTACAATATCAAACGTGGATCAAATCACAACCATTACAGAGTTACAATTACTGGATGGCTAAATGGGTGAAAATGGTCTCCCTTATAATAAACTCAAAATTGTAGCCCCGAACTGGGCCCATTTTGATAAGAGAATTTTTCTTACTGATAGATAACCCTGGAATAATTTGAAGTTCCTGAAACACGTCTGTCGTCGTTTATTTAGCCATCCAACACTACACAGACCAGAGTAAAAATTATTGGGGGGAAATGAAGAAAGAAACAAAGGCTAACCTGATCATGGTATACCTGGTATAGTGACTTTCGTATCTTGAGAACTAACAGGATGCTTTTGTAAATACGGCCCAAGAACTTTACCCCTTCACTATGAGAGCCGTTTTAATAATAATAATAATAATAATAATAATAATAATAATAATAATAATAAAATAATAATATTATTATTATTATTATTATTATTTCCTCCGCCAACGAAGTTTGAGGAGGTTACGTATTCACCTATGTTTGACTGACTGATTGTCCACACGATATCTCTAAAAGTTCTCAATGAATTTCAATGAAATTTTGTAGAAGGGTGGACCACAGCCCCAAAAAGAACCGATTAAATTTGGGGGCGGATCCGGAACCAGATCCGGATCCTGCAATGGCATTGGTGGAGGTATGCACTCTCTTTGTGCTCTCTAGTTGTTGTAAATTCTTCTTCTTCTTCTTCTTCTTCTTATTATTATTATTATTATTATTATTTTTATTATCATCATCCTGTTACGAATACATAAGCTGCAAAGGACGAAAATCAGAAAAAGGGACGAAAAGTCTGCCAAAGGACGATAATCTGTGCCAAGTTAAGGTGAAAAAAGGTTAGCAGTGGAGTCGACAGCACCTCACCTTGAATATTTGACCCCATGCTCGACCCACCTGCCCACCTGAAACACTCCTCGACACACAGGCCACACTCCACCTTACCTGCTCGACTCTCGCTGTCGGCTGGTTTAACTTGAATCGGCCGGTTCATCTGGAAGGAAGGAGAAAGTGCGGGTGAGTCAGGCGGAAGTCATCTCTCTCTCTCTCTCTCTCTCTCTCTCTCAGGTTGTAGTGTTGACCCGGGGGACGGTTCATTAGGCCCAGTCCTTGTGAGGGATAGAAGGGGGGGGGGAGGAGGTGACAAAGGAGGAGAAGAGGAGAGAAAAGGTAGGATAAAGGGAGGGCAGAACAGGAGAGGAAGATGTGGGGAGGAGGAGGAGTAATACTAAGAGGAGAGGGAGGTGACAAAGGAGGGGAGGAGGAGAAAGAAGGTAGGAGGAGAGAAAAGAAAGAGAGGAGAGGAGAATGCACATGAGACGCAGGGGAAAAAGAGAGAATGCAGGAAGAGTCGAGAGTATGTGAGGTACAGGAAGAACAAAGGCGGCAGCAGGGAGAATGTAGAGATGAGTGGGATGAAAGAGATGAAGATGGATGAAGGAAGTGGATGGATTAGGCTGACAGCAATGGAGAGGGATGAGGGAAGAGGATGGATTAAGGGAGAGAAATGAAGAAGGATGAGGGAAGAGGAGCGATTAGGGAAGAGAAATGAAGAAAAATGTGTGAAGTGGAGGGATTAGCGGAGAGAAACTGAGAGGGAAGAGAGAAATAGAGGATAGCAAGAGACACCCCCCCTCCCCCACCACTAGCTCACACGCAAGCACACAAGCAAACAAACACTCACTCACTCACGCACGTACGTACGCAAGCAATTCTTCCAAAGACAGACGAGAGAACTGAAGGCAGAGGCAAACAAATACCATTTAAACACAACTAGAAAAAAAATTGAAAAAGAATAATGGCAGATAAGATCCTACGCAAAGAAAGCAACATGTGACTAAAATAATGATAGATAAAAAGATAATTAAGGAGAGGATGAAAAGGAAAAATAAGAAGAGGACATTATGAAACTGCGAGATAGCACATCCTTTACATAAAAAAAACAATGACAAATATGAAAAGTGAGGGAGCTAAAAAGAGAGAAGAGGAGGAGGAGGAGGAAAAGTAGGAAGGAAGAAGAGCTGGGGACTGGGAAAAGTCAAGATAGAGAAAAGCCGTTCCATAAAAATAATGAAAAGATACAAAATAAAGAGATACAGAAGACATAAGAAGAGACTGGGAAAAGGAGACAAGGATAGGAAGGAATTAGGAAAAAGGCAAGATGGAGAGAATCCTTTTATCTGCACAACGAAAACGAGAGGTGAGGAGACGACGACCAACGGGTGACTACAAGAAACATAAAGAGAAATGAGGGGAAAAATGACAAGAATGATATGAGAATACCTGATAACGAAACTAATATGAACCAACGCCCTCAAAAAAAAAAAAAAAACCAAAAAAAACAAGCAAGACAGACGAACCCCCCCCCCCAAAAAAAAAGTACAATAACGAAAGACAAAAGACGAACTCCAGTGAGGATGCAACAATCAATTAACGAAAACGAGACGCAGAGTACCTTAAAAACGAGACTTAGACAACGTTGTGAAAAAAAAAAAAAAGCAAGAAGACAAAGAAGGGGTAACGACGAGGAAAAAGAAAAATGCAGAAGAGGACTACGAGGACAACGACGACGACGATGAAGCTCAAGAAGTAACAAAGGAAGAGGAAAAAACTATAAGATGAAGAAGAAGAAGAAAACGAAAACGCAACAAGAAGAAACAGAAGCAAGTAACACACACACACACACACACACACACACACACACACACACACACACACACACACACACACAAAGGAAACCAGACCAAACGGGTGGCTAAAAAAATATTCCTCCCCCCCCCCCGAAAAAAAAAAAAAAAAAACTCGCTACTGCTGAGAGGAAAGTGGTGTTGCGTGAAGACGAGGTAATCACGCTTTTTGGCAGGACATATAAGGTTAAGAGATCTTTTTAGCCCGAGCGTATGAAGGCACATAATGGTTAACGAGGGAAGGAGAAAATATTGCAAGGGGTGGGCAAGGTGGGAGGGGAAAGGTGGAGAGGAAGGAGAGAGAATAGGACGAACGAATGAGGGAGAAGGATGGTGGAGTGGAGAGGCGAGCGAAGGACGGAGGACGGGATGGGAGGGGCGGAGAAAGGGAGGGAGGGGGATGGAGGAGGGAGATGGGAGAGTGAGGGATCGTGAGAGGGGATGGGGGTTTGGAATGGGGAGGGAAAAGGGACGGAAAATACTGTGAGAGGGAATGGAGGGAGGAAGCAAATACGGAAGATGAATATTTAGACGCAAGGTGGGGAGTGGAAAGGGATCGCGGACAGGGAAAGGGGAAAAAGAGAGGGAGGGACGAGGGGAATGGGGAGGGTGAAAGGGAGGGTAAGGTGTTAAAGGGGTATTGCAGGCTGGGCAGGGCTCTTCTAGACTTTAAAGGCGTTTTCTGAGCTTAATTCCTGCTTGGGTGGCCTCCTGTCCTGCTTTGTCCTGAGAGGGGTATTTGACGGGGTTGAGGAATGGGGGGTGGGATGAAGGAAAGAGGGAGAGGGGGAGAGGAGGGGGAAGAAGCGTGGGAAGGGGGAGGAGATAGAGGGAGGGGTGGGGAAGGGAGGGCGAGGGGAGAGAGGGAAGCGTGGCTGTGGGGGAGAGTAGGATGAAGTGGGGGAGGGAGGCCAGGAGAACAGGAGAGTACAAAGATACAAAGTACAAAGGAAAGCAAACAGCAACAGACCTGTTGGTCCTTTCGTGGCTGGTACAGGGAAGGTTATAACTAACAAAACTAATCTATCAGATAAAGACCAGGATAGAAAAGAAGGAAGAGTAGGAGGAGGAGGAGGAGAAATGGAAGAGGATGGGGTGAGACGGGAGGGAAAGGGTGGGGGATAGAGCAAAACATGGTGAGGCACCGGGATGGGAAGGGGAGGACGAGAAAAGGATGAGTGGTGGGGAGATGGATGAATTCAGATGATGAAGGGTGGGAAACGAGGTTGGAAGCTCGGAATGGGGGAAAGGGGGACGGGAAATGGGTGAGAGGAATTGAGGGAGGGGAACACTGAGGGAAAACTGGGAAAGGGACATGAAGAATAGAAGGGGAAATGAGGAGAGATCGAATGAAAGAACACTGTCAAAAGAAAAGGGCATGAGAGAGAGGATGGAATAGAGAGAATGGAAGGGGAAAGGAAAAGGAAAGGGAGGACAGGTGAAGAGAAACTTGGGAATGAGTGAAAGATAGGGATGTGGAGGGGTAGAAGGGGGGGAATAGCATGAAAATAGATGGAAAGGGGATAAGGGAAGGAAGGGGGGGGGAAAGACTGGAAAAAGGGAGTATCCAACAAAAGGAAAAATGAGAAAGCAAAGAGAATGGAGAAAGAGAGGGGTAAAGATGAGGGAGGAGGATCAGAGGGGGCGCTAGTGGAAAGGAACTGAGGAGAGAGAGAGAGAGAGAGAGAGAGAGAGAATGTGAGTGCGATGGAGGCAGAAGACTTTGTACTGGAGTCTTGCTAATTGGGGAACGGTTCTCTCTCTCTCTCTCTCTCTCTCTCTCTCTCTCTCTCTCGTCATATTCAACAAAGGCTTGAAACAGACATGGGGAAAAGTAGAAACTGGTACACATGCGCACCTCTGTCTGCCTGTCTGTCTGTGTCTGTCTGTCTGTCTCAATTTACCCTTCCCTAAGCCTCTCTCTCTCTCTCTCTCTCTCTCTCTCTCCCCACCTATAACATCATCTTTCTTTACTCATTCATTCCATCTCTTTCTATCATTTATTTCTTATTTTCCCTCTTCTCTGGTCAATATTTATTTAACTTTCTCGATACTGCTAACAATATTCCTTCCCGTTTTTCCTATTCCCCTCTTTTTCCCCAATTTCCCAATCAATACCCCTTCATCCTTTCCTATTTTCCCTACCAATAATATCATACCTTTCCCACCTTCTTTTCCTTTATCAGTGTTATCTCTCTCCTCTCCCCTCCTCCTATCAATTATGCTTCTTTTTGTATTTCTCTGTCTTTATAAGTTTCCTCTCTTTTCCTCTCTCCCGCCGATATTATCCTTCTCCCCTTCCTCCTCTCTCTCTTTTTCTCACCCCCCCTCTCTACTATCTTTCCTCTCCATCTCTCCTTTCCCATTCATTTCAACAATTCACTTTCCCTCTTCCTCATTCCCCCTACCAGTAATTCTCCTATCCTCTCTTTCCCCACTTTCCTCCACCTATCCTCTTTTTCCTCTTTTTTCTCTGCCAGTAATATCTTTCTCCCATACCTCCTCTCTTCCCTTTAAAAATTATTTCTCCTCCTCTTCCTCCTCTCATTTCTCCCTCTCCTCTTTCCCCCTTTCATTTACCAATATTATCCCTCTCCCCTCTCCATTTCCCCTCCCCCTCTATCAATTATCCTCATCTCCCCCTCCTCCCTCCCCTCACTCTCCCCAACTGTCCGAACTACGCCCTTCCCAGTAGCGCTCCACCCAACGAGGTAGTTTGGTAGTTAACGATGGAACGCGATTAAAAGCGGACAAGTTTGGGAGCTGGAGAGAAGGGAGGGGGGAGAAGGGGGAGGAGGAGAAGAGAAGGGGTAGGGAAGGGGAGGAAGGAAGGGAGAGGGGGAAAAGGGGGAGGGGAAGTGAAGTGGGGGAGGAGAAATAAAGCCGTTGCGTGCACTGGTATCATCCCTTTTCCTGTTTTGCTTGCTTGCTTCCTCTCACCTCTGTTTCACTCCCACCATCACCTTTGTTTCATTCCCACTCCTGTCTCCCCTCGCCCCTACCCTTATCTATTTCACCCCCATCCCACACCACCCCAGTCTCTGTGACACTCCCATTCCTCTTTCAATCTAGGACCCTTCTGCTCCCATTTTAACTCCCACATCAGTTTCACACCATCGCTACACCTTTGTTTCGATTATTGACTCGTTTCAACATTGAACCAACTTGTGCTTCAGTCCACCACCATCCCAGTTTCAGTTTAGGATCCGTTTCAATTTACAGTCATGCACTTAATCCGCTGCCTTTCCACTGACTTGCAACCCACTCCAACTCTACCTTTCCTCACCTCACCACTCCTGTTTCATTCTACAATCACTCCTTGGCAATACTCCGAGTTTCATTCTACACCATACCATCTGTTTCAAAATTTCTTATGATCACTGTTTCAGTTCACAGCCCTTCGCCTACGCCTGCACAGCCTCCCACTCCATCCCACCACCTCTGTTTCACTACCACCTATGCCAACCCCACCCGCTTCAATCTACCTTCCCTGTTTCCTGCGACTATTGCTTCATTGTAAGACCTTCGTTTCACCCTCCACTTGAAATCTATGACCTGTTTCACCCAACGACCCCTCGCCTGCAATCCCATCCCACGACCTTTTCATTTTTCTTACGAGCACAAGTTACGACCACCACTTACGACAACAACTTACGGACATGATTAACGACCACAGTTACGACCACATTTTATCATAACTACGACCAACATTAACGACCATAACTTACAACCACGATTTTTAAACGGTGCTAACAATCTGTACAACGACTTATCCTTAAGACCCTCTTCAATCTACGACTACTTCTGACCCACTTCAAACTACGACCACTGTTTCATTCTGTTTCGCCTTACGACCTTCCCCCTGCAATGCCGTCCTACCCAACGACCCTATCAGAGCTTACGACCCTCAGTTTCCCCTCATGACTGAAACTTACGACCTGTTTCACTCCGCCATGTCTGTTTCCCCTTCGTTATCTGCTTAACTCAGCGACTGAAATTTACGACCCCTTCTAAAGACAAGGTTTACCTCTCTCTCTCTCTCTCTCTCTCTCTCTCGCTCTCTCTCCATCCTTTCATTTAATTCCTTCATCATTTCCTTCTCATTCCTTTCCGTCTCTCCCACTTCTACAGTATTTCCCATTTCTCTTATCCTTTATCTTCTTTTTTTCTTCTCATTTCCTCTTTCCCACATTCATCCCTTTCCCTCTGAACCACCAATTCATCACCCAAAACATCACCCTTCCTCTATGACTCTCTCTTTTAAAACCCTTTCACCCTTCCACTCTTCCCCTGTGACTCTCTCCTTAAAACCCTTTCACGTTTCCACCCTTCCTCTAACACCCTTTCACCCTTCTCTCTGACACTTTCACCCTCCCTTTAAAACCCATTACACCCTTTCTTTAAAACTCTTCCACCCTACCTTTTAAAACACTTTCATCCTAAAAGCCTTTCATTCTTCATTTAACACCCATTTACTTTCCGCTTAACACCCTTTCACTCCTCCGCTATCATAGTTTCGCCCTTCTATCATCCCTTCACCCTTCCCATTAACACCCTTTCCCCTACCCATTAATACTCTCTCCCTTTCCCATTAACACCCTTTCCCCACTACCTTAAAATACTCGTCCTTTCCCTTAAAACCCTTTCAGCCTCCCCTTATAACCCTCTCATCTTTCCTTTAACACCCATTTACTCTTCCTTTATCATCCTTTCAATCTTTTTCTATCACCCTTTCCCCTCTCCTAAACAAAAAAAATCCTTAACTCCCTCCCTTTAAACGACGTTCACACTTCCCTTTAACACCCTTACTCCCACCCTACCACCAGCTCTCACCCTTGCTTTAGACATATGCTTTTCCACGCATTTTTCTTCCATACCTAGTTGCACATCCCTCCTCTCTCTCTCTCTTTTTTTTTTTCCCTCGCTTCCTCTCCCTCCCGCTTTTCTCATTTTCCTCCGTCTCTCTTTCCTCTCGTTTTTTTCTTTTCAAATAGGCATAGACTTCTCTGCCCTATTTTTTTTCTCAGACCTATGGAAAATCTCGTCTTCCTTCTTCTTGTCTCACGGTCCATAATTCCTCTTCAGCCTTCTCATCTTAATCAAAGCATCAAAAACACACCATTTCATCATTCATTCTCATCTTCTCCTATCTTCTCATACATTCTATATCTTCCTCACTTCCTTACCATTTTCCTTTTCCTTTCCTCCTACCCGTCACCCTTTTCCTGCTCTTCCTTTTTCCTCTTTCTCCTTCCCCCCTACATCTCAACGCCACAGAATCGTAACACTTGCTTCTCCCTCCTCTGTCCAGCCCTCTTCTTCCTCTCTCTCTCTCTCTCTCTCTCTCTCTCTCAGAACCAAGTGGCAAAGGGTCGGGTCTGCAGGTGCTGTCCGGATAAAACACTGTTAAACCCCACCATAATAGCACGCCCCTGTCTGTTATTGAATCCAGGCTGCCAGGGAGTGAAAGAAAGTGAGAAAAAGAGAGGGAGAAAGAGAGGTAGGAGAGAGAAAGAGAGAAAAGAGAAAGAGAGCAACGAGAGAGAACAAGAGAGAGAAAAAGAAGATAGGGATGGTGAGTTTAGGACTGAAGGAAAATCTCAAAGGGACAATGTTAATAAGAAAATTTAAGGGAGAATAGGAATGAGTGAGGGAAGAAAAATGAATGAGAGAGAGAGAGAGAGAGAGAGAGAGAGAGAGAGAGAGAGAGAGAGAGAGAGAGAGAGAGAGAGAGAGAGACGAAAATTCAGGTCTGATGAAGCGAAAGACGCGATGAGGGAGGGTGGGAGGAAAGAGAGGGAGGAGAAAAGGAGGTGGAGGGAGGGTGAGAGAGGAGACATTCAAGGGGTGTTGCTTTTCCTCACACACACACACACACACACACACACACACACACACACACACACACACACACACACACACACACACACACCGTAACCCTCAGGAATGTTACTGCAGCTTACAGGACATGTATGTACTAATGCACGTACGTGAGAGAGAGAGAGAGAGAGAGAGAGAGAGAGAGAGAGAGAGAGAGAGAGAGAGAGAGAGAGAGAGAGAGAGAGAGAGAGAAATGAAAAAAAAAAAGTGGAGGAATACAATAGTGCATGTGTCAGTGGGGAGTAAAAATTAAAGATTTAAAAAGAGGAGGAGAATGGAAAAGAGAAAAAAAAAGAGGAGATGCGCGTGTGAAAGTGGGTGTCAGTGTTGAGATTTTTCTGGTTCTTAGCAGAGGAGATAGATAGATAGATAGATAGATAGATAGAGAGAGAGAGAGAGAGAGAGAGAGAGAGAGAGAGAGACGGACGAAAAGAGGGTAAGAGGAGGAGGGGATTACGGGCCCTGTCATCCTCTTACGTGTTATGTGAAGTGCAGGGAGAAATATTTTAATGTCTCTCTCTCTCTCTCTCTCTCTCTCTCATTTACACCTCATGCCTCCCTAACCTTCCTCTCCTCTTACCTCCATTTCCTCCAAAAGTTCTCTCTACCCACCATCTTTTCCTTTACATGTCTTTCTTTTTCTTTCTTTTCCTCTAAGTTCAAAAATCCTCTCCTCTCCTGTCCTTCATTTTTCTCTTCCCTCCAATTTTCTGAGTCTATAATATCTTTTGACCTCCACAATTTTTTTCCTCACAATCCTATCATTTCCTCTTTCTACGTTTTCTCTTCTCTCCAACATCCTCTCTATTCACCTCCTCCATTTTCTTCCCTCCAAGTCCCAGGTTTGCTGTCGTTCCTTGTGCCTCCTAACATCCACCTTGCCTATCTTTCTTTCTCCCACCTCCAAATACCATCCTTAAATCTTTTTCATCCTCCCTCCAAATTTCCCTCTTTCCCCCTTCCCATAATCTGCCTATTTACGTTGTTAATTTTACCGCACCTCACAATCTCATGTCTCGGTCTCTTTTCATACAAACCATCTCCTTTCCTTCGACTGGGTTTTCCTCATTTTCCTCTCTACCCCTTTTTATATCAACTATCTCCTTTCCTTCTACTCAGTTCTCCTCATTTTCTTCTCTACCCCGTTTTATACCTCTTTTGTTACTCCCATTCTTATTTCATTTCCTCCAACTCTCCTTTTCTTCTCTACCCTCTTTTTCATGGTTTCTTGATTCTTCCTTTCTCATTTCTTCTGGCTCTTTCTTTCTCTACTCCTTTATCTTAACCTCTTCTGCTCCTCTTCCTCCTCTCATTTCTTCTATCCCCACCCCCTCTCTTCTCTGCCTTTTTTTTTCTTCACCCCTTGTTCTCCCCTCTCCCGCTTCCTCTTTTACCCTGTCCCAGCTTTACCTATCTCTCCCTGTTCTCTTTATTTCTCCTCCTCTATTTCATTTTCTTTTCTTTCTTTCCGCTCTTCCCTTCCTCACAGATTTTCACTTTCTCCCTCTCTCCCTTCCCTCACCTCCATCCCTTCCACTCGCCCTCTCCATACTTCACTTCCCTCCATGCTGCTCACCTCCTTACTTTCTCATCTATTTCCAATTTTTTCTCTTTCTTTCCCTTACTTCCTACTCACAACCTTCCTCAACCTTTCCAATATCACTTTCTTTACCTCTCTCTCTCCTCCTTCCTTTATGCTTCCCGTTCTCTACCTTTCACACCAAACCCTCTATTCCCTTCTCGCCCACCTTCTTTATCCGAAGTCTTTCCACTCTATTACTTCCCATCTTAAGCCTTTCTCGCCTCACCAATCCATCCTCCCTTCTTTCACCTTCTTTATCTCACCGTTTCCCTCTGCCCCATCCTTTAACCTACGCTCCCATACCTTCATCATACTACTCAATCTCCCTTCCCTCACTTCTCATTTTTTATGCATCACATTTTCCCTTTCCACCATCCTCTACTTCCTCGCTCACACCCTCCATTCATCCTTCCTCCACCTCTCACCTTCATTACTTCACCCCTCACCTCTCCTCTCCCAAAATTCCCTCTCCTTTCCAACCTCTCACGTCTGACCTTTCCCCAGCCCGTTTCCTGTTACTGCTTATCTCAGGGTACGAAGTAAACAAAAGGCGGCCATTTTTAAAGCCCATCACCTTTAAAGTTCTAGGCCCCGAGTCTCCCCGCGCGCCCTCTTGGCTTATATAATGGGCTTGGCGAGCAAGTTGGAGCCTTACTGTAGAGGGACGAAAGGACCACATCAGAACCATTGTGGGCTGAAATTTGTATTGTAAATGAAACACGTCCAGGGTCAAGATGAGTGGAGAAACATAAAACACAGCGGCTGGCTTGGTTTCTGTATTAAGAATGAAACTCCCGAGAAGAGCAAAAATTATGGGGGCAGTGTGAATCATTTTCTCTATTTATCATAAAACCTGACGACAACAAATAAATGCAAAATATGGATCCAGGCAACCAGACTCACAAAATATTCACGTGCAGTTTTGGACCGTAAAAATGAACATCTGATGAATCCAAAAAAAAGGGGGAGGGGAGGGGGGAGGACTAGACACACACCATGACAGACAAACACAAAATCCCTGGCCACTCCACCCCATACATTTCCAACCCTATTCAAATTCTCTCTCCTTATCTAAAATGCCATCCACATCCTTCAACCCATTCAGTACGCTGACGTGTTATTATTGCTGCTGCCAGACGATTTGATCCCATTCAAGAGTGATCTGGAACCGGAGGGGAATATTCAGGATTTGGCAGTAGCAAGAACAATACTAAAAAGGACGCTAGTGAGGGAGGTACGAAAATACTTGCCACATTCTCTCTCTCTCTCTCTCTCTCTCTCTCTCTCCTTTCAGCAGCAGGAGGCCCCTCTCTCTAACTAACCAACTTCCACGCCTCTTTTAATCATTTGCCTGTTAGCGGCAGTGAAAGAACAGCGCTGAATACGCGACTGAAAGCCTTATTGTTCGAATGGGCGGGGATGAAGAGAAGAGGGAGGTGGAGTGGAGAAGTTGGGGAGGAGAAAAGTGTGTGTGTGTGTGTGTGTGTGTGTGTGTGTGTGTGTGTGTGTGTGTGTGTGTGTGTGTGTGTGTGTGTGTGTGTGTGTGTGTGTGCGTGTGCGTGTGCGTGTGCGTGTGCGCGCGCGCGCGAAAAGGAGAAGCAAACTGAGGTGGGGTCGATGATGTATAGGGGGAAGGGAGGGAGAAGGGGATGTGTATGAGGGGAAAAAAGTACTGAAATTTATGCGTGAGGGGATAAATGGAGGAGAGGGCAGGGGTGAAGGAGAAACTGGAGAGGGAGAGAATATGTAGGATTAAGGGACGAATGAACGGAGAGAAGGACGATAGGTGAAGAATGGAGGAAATGGAGGAGAGAGGGTGACGCTGATGGAAAAGAAAAAAACAGTGGAAAGGGGTCAGGTAGGATGAAAAATATTGGATGAAGGTTGAAGAGGAAGTAAGGGATGCGGGAAGTGAAGATGAAAGGAGGGGAGGGAGGAAGGGTATATAAGGTGGGTGGAAAAATATAAAGGACAGGTATATAGTCAGGAATAGAAAGGAAATGGGTTTTGAAGTGATGTGGCGTCAAACAATAGACAGGTAGAGAGGCTTAGAGGGAAGGAGAGAAGGAGACCAATAAAGCAGAATTTATGTTATCGGACTGAAGGGGTTATGCACGAGGGATTTCTTCTGCCCTGAACAAAAACGTCTCTCAGTAGCAAGAATATAAAAGACGTCCACAGGCTGACAAGGTTGTGTGTGTGTGTGTGTGTGTGTGTGTGTGTGTGTGTGTGTGTGTGTGTGAGAGAGAGAGAGAGAGAGAGAGAGAGAGAGAGAGAGAGAGAGAGAGAGAGAGAGAGAGAGCAAGTGATCGGTAGTGACGTGGACGAAAATATCCACTGGCATCTATTATTTACCTGACAGCGGCAACGGTCGGCTATTGTTACCTATTCTGTCTGCCTTTGTCTGTGTCTGTCTGCCCTCGTCTGTCAGTCTGCTTGTGCCCGTGTCTGCTTGTGTCTGCGCCTGTCTGCTTAATTCCTTCTGCTCGACGATGCCATTTTATTCATCAAGTTAGACATTTCGCCAAGGTGGCTTTACGAAGATGAATTAAATTATGTGGTTGAGGAATAAAATAAAAACATTCTCGGACTGAAGGGGTTACATGTGAATTGGTTTTGTTTTTTTCTCTCTCTTTTCCTGTCGTTTCGTTTGATTGATTGTTGCGTCTTGATTGTCCCTTCTTTCCCTCTTTATTTCGCAGCCATCATTGTTTTTTATTATTCTCCTCCTTTTCCCTTCCTATAAATACCGTGCCTTTCTCCTCTTTTCCTTTTTCCTTCCATCCGAAATATCCGTCGCCTCTTTCCTCTCGCTGTTTCCACCATCTTTTCATCCTAATGTCTTTCTTTTTCTTTCTTTTTTTCTTTCTCTTCTTTGATATTCTTCCTACATTCTACACAGTGCTTCTCTCTCTCTCTACTAACATCTCTCCATTCTGCTTCCATATCGTCATCAGTATGTCACAATTTAGTGCAAAATAAAAGCTTTCTCCACTCAGACCTGTTACATGCTATTCCATTCTAGCTAGAAATCTCCCTCCCTCCCCCCCCCCTCTCTCTCTCTCTCTCTCTCTCTCGTAATACCAAAGCCGGGGTGCATGATCAGAGGCCTGTGTGCATGTGTATATGCAATCACCGCCATGCATACATTACCGCCTATGACTGGCTGCCTCTCTGCCCTACTGCTCTTTACCCCTCACTTTCCCCTCGTTTCCCCTTTCACCCTGGCTGTCCTTTTTCACACCACTGATTTTCCTGATCCTATTTTGTCAGCTTCCCTCTGTTTTCCTCTTCTTTCTTTCATTCTCAAATAACTTTTCTTATTATTCTTAGTCTCTGTTTCCCCTCACTTTCCCCTCGTCTCCCCTTTCACCTTCGTGGTCCTTTCCCAATTCCCTGTTCTATTTTTTTCATCAATATCCTTCTTCTATCCTTTTAACAATACCGTACTTTTCTTTCCTTGTTCTCTAATTTTTACCTTCCTTCCACTTTCCCCTCCTTTCCACCGATTTTCCCTCTTCCATTTCTTTCTTTTTGTATTCCTTTTTTTCCCCTTTCATTTTCGTACAACTTATCTTCCTTGTGCTCTTCCCCTCAGTTTCCTCCGACCTTCCTCTTGCTTCCCCCTTCATCTTTCTGGTCACTTCATATACCTTTCATTTTTCCCTATTCATATTTCTATAGTTTTTTCTTCATTTCCTCTTTCTTCGTACCTCATTTTCCTTTCATCTTCCTTTATTCCCATTTTCCCTCTTTTTTCCCTTTGTCATACCTTTATTTTTTCTTTTC
Source organism: Coenobita brevimanus (assembly GCF_032717465.1). Classification (NCBI taxonomy): domain Eukaryota; kingdom Metazoa; phylum Arthropoda; class Malacostraca; order Decapoda; family Coenobitidae; genus Coenobita; species Coenobita brevimanus. The sequence continues at coordinate 13,396,261 of NC_136971.1, read as the reverse complement.
TTTTTCCGACTGCCTTCTATTTTCCATCTCTCGTTTCTTTATACGTTCCTGTTGGTGCTCACTTTCCCCCCTCACTTCGCTTTCCTCTCTTCCACTCCTTCCTTTTCCCTCCTCTTTCTATTTCCTCTTGTTTTCCCCTTCCTTTACTTGGTTTTCTTTTATTTCCCTTCTCCCCTCACCTTCCCCTCGTTTCCCTTCCAACCCTAGTTTCCCCTCTTTCACACATTCACGTTTTCTCTGCTATTTCCCATTTTTCTTTCGTTTGTATGTTCTCACCCCCATTTTCCTCTCTCTCACCCCTCGCTCCCTTCTCTCTCTCTCTCTCTCTCTTCCATTCCACTCTTTTTCTTTTGTTTATTATTTGCCCCACCAATCCCGAAACCGCATATTCTTTGTGTCTGTGTCCTTCTCCTCCGTTTTCTCTCACTTTTCCCTGCTTCCATTTCACATTTTCTTTATCGCCTATTGATTTCGTCCATCTTTTTCTCCTTTTTTTTTTTTCGTCTATATTATCTCATATACCTTTACATTTCCATACTGTTTTTCCCCTTTTCCACCATTAATATTTTCTTTTGTGTTTTGCTCCTGTCGTTTCGTCTGGGTTTTCCCTTTTTCCCTGTTTCACTAGTTTTCCACCTTCATTGTTTCATCTCTTTTCTCTATGCATCTTTACTTGACTTTTCTCCCTCTAGTCCAGATCTTAATTTCCTCCTCTTCCTTATATGTACACTTGGTCACTGATTCTCTTTCTGATTTCCTCTTCTATTTCTCAACGTTCTCTTTTCTATATTTCCATCTTTTCCTCGCCTTGTCTTTCTCTCGCCTCATTTCTTTTCCATACCACAATTTCCCTACCCCATTTTTTTTTGTTCCGTCTTAGTTTCTCCCTTTCATTCTCCCATTTACTCTTATTTCACAACTTCTCCTGCTTTGTGTGTTCTGGTCTTTCCTCTCACTTTCCTCTCGTTCCCCTATCACCCTCGACCTCCTCTTCCTCTTTTCTTTCCTTTCTTTGCGTGTTATTGTCCTCACTTTTCTCACGCTTCCCCCTTCATCCACTTTCACCCTCCTTCTTCCCTCTTCTCTTTCCTCTATCTCCCTTTCTCTCTTCACTCTAATTTCATGATACAACTCTCTCTCTCTCTCCACTTTCTCCCGTCCCTTCCTATCACCACCTTCCATTCAATCCCAACTCTCCTACTTCCCATCTCTTCCTTTCCTCCTCCTCCTCCTCCTTAAAACTTCCCCCTTTATATCTCATCTTCAGCTTTTCTTCATCCTCTCTCTCCCACTTCCTCTTCTATCTCAATTTTTTCTGTTTCTCCCCAGGTTATCTCTCATATAGTCTCTCTTCTCCCCTCTTCTTACACTCGATCATTTCGCCTCCTCCTCTCTTTCTCCCACCTCCTCATCATTCTTCCCTCCACCTCCTCTTCTGTCTCTCCTTTTCCCTTATCTTCCTCCCTCTAGTCTCCCATCAGTCACCCTCTACAAATGCCCTCTTATTTGTCCATGCTCAATTCTCCCTTCCTCTCTCTCTCTCTCTCTCTCATAACTCAACCTAATCTCTCTCTCTCCCATCCCTTGCAATTTCTCTCCAAGTTTTCCATCTCACCCTCCACTTCTCCTCCTCCTCCTCCTCTTCTTCCCCTCCTCCTCCTCACCCGTCTTTCCTCCCTCTCTCCCCTCACTCTCTCCTCACACAAGGGCGAGGCAGCGAGGATATATGAGGCCAAGGGATAATGAGCTACAAGGATTGATGACCGAGGGCAGTTTTTCCTAATTCCTATATGGGCTGGTTAAGTCAGTTTGGCAGGCAATATATGGCGAGCAATATTTAACTCAAAAAGGGGAGACGGAGGGAAGGAAGGAGGCAGGGAAGGACGGTGAGGGGAGACGGAGGGAAGGATGGAAGAAGGATGTGAGAGAGAGAGAGAGAGAGAGAGAGAGAGAGAGAGAGAGAGAGAGAGAGAGAGAAGCAGAAAAAAGGTGAGGGTAAGAAAGGAAAATGGAAAAAGCAGATGAAGGGACGGAAGGGTATGGAAGCGAAGGGTAGGGAAGGGAAGGGAAAAAGGAAGGTGAGGAAGCTAAATTGACGGAAGAGGAAGGGAAGCAAGAGGAAGAGTAGGAAGAGGGAGGAAAGAAAATGAAAGGGCAAAGAATAACAACTGGTTATTTTGATGGGAGACAGATTGGACTCTCTCTCTCTCTCTCTCTCTCTCTCTCTCTCTCTCTCTCTCGAGCTTAACGTACCCCACTCGGCAGAAGCAGCAGTGAAGTGGGGAGAAGAGGCAAGAAAGAAGAGGGAGGGAGGATAAGATGAAGGAGAAAGGAGAGGAAGGAGGAAGAAGAGGGACAGGGAAGAAGAAGGAGGGAGGGATGAAAATAAGAAGAAAGGAAGTATAGAAGAAGAAAAAAGTTACGATGGGGGGAGATGTGGGAAAATGGAGAGGGAGGGAGAAAAGTAGGGGTCAAAAGGGAGGGAGGGAGGGAGGGAGGGAGGGAGGGAGGGAGGGAGGGAGGGAGGGAGGGAGGAGGGAGGGAGGGAGAGAGAGAGAGAGAGAGAGAGAGAGAGAGAGAGAGAGAGAGAGACGAAAAGGGGAAGGGCTGAGAGAAAGGAAAGTGGGAGGAGGGAGATGGGGAAGGGTGGAGAGGAAGGAGAGAGGGCGGGGGGGAGGGAGATGGGAAGAAGATGGAGGGATTCGCGAGAGGGGGGTGGAGCGAGAGAGAAAGGGAAGATAGATGGGATAGGGGGAGGGAGAGCCATCTATGTGGAAAATGTATTCATAGAGGTGCATAGTGGGAGAGGGAGGAGGCCACGGGAGGGAGAGAAGGAGGGACGGTAAAGGGAGGGGGGAGATGAGAAATGGAAGGTAGGGAGGAAAAAAATTATCGTATAGGAATGAGTAAAAAAGAGGGGGCGAGATAGGGAGAGGGAGAGAAAGAGGGAAGGGAGGACTGGGAGGTAGAGGAGGAGGAGGGAAATGGAAGGTAGGGAGGAAAAAGTTATCGTACTGAAAAGACAAACAATGGGGGATGAGATAGGGGGAGGGAGAAGAAAGGATGCAGAGGACTCGGAGGAAAGTGTGGAGGGATGGGAGGAAATGAGGAGGAAAGAAGCGTATGACAAGGGGAGGATGGAAGGTTTAGAATGGGAGGAAGGAGGGAGGGAATGGGGGGAATGGGGGAGGCAATGGGGGGAAGAGGGGAGCGAATGGGAGGAAGGGGGGGGAAAAGGAATGAAATATAAGAGGAATGGGAAAAGAGAGGGAAATGGAAGGAAAGGAGAAACTAATCAACTTTAATGACAAAAAATGAAAAAGAAACGGGCAGAAAGAAGAATGGGAATGGGATAAAGAAGACAATTGGAGGGTTCAGAAAAAACTCTTATGGGAATGAGACAGGGGGAAGGGAAAGGAGAAAAAGGAAGGAGGGGGGGGGAAAGGAAGGCATGAAAAGAGGAGGCGAATGGACAGACGGGGGGAGAGGAATGAATAGCAGGGAGAAACAAATCGTATAGGACAGAAAATTAGAAATGATAGGACAGATGATGATAAAAGGGAGAGAAAGGAAATGGGAAGAGGTTGAAAGAGAATAACAGGCACGTAAGAATGAAGAAGCACAATAAAGGAGTGAGTGAGAGAAGCATGAGAGGAGCAGAAGGTAAAGAATGAAGAGGGTCTAAATGAGAAGCAAAGAAGAGAAAAGGATGAGACTGACATGGAGAGAAAAGAGAATACAGATGAGTCAGTGATGGAGGAGGAGGAGGAGGAAGAGGAGGAGGAGGAGGAGGAGGAGGAGGAGGAGGAGGAGGAGGAGGAGGAGGGAACGCAATAAGATAACGACAGGAGCTGGAAATAGCTTGAGGGAGAGGGGAGAGGGAGGTGAGGGCAGCTAGAAATGGAAGGGAGGAAAGGGGAGGGAGGAGTGGGAGAATGAAAGGGGAAGTAAGAATAGGAGGAGAGGAGAGGCAAGAGAAGGGAAAGAGGGGGCGGGAGGCAAGGGAAGGGAAGGAAAGGAAGGAGCAGAGGGAAGAGGGGAATGGGAGGGGAAGGAGAAGAGGGGAGAGGAAGAAGAGAGGGGATAGGAAGTCGAGAAGAGGGGAGAGGAAGAAGAGAGGGGATAGGAAGTCGAGAAGAGGGGGTGGGGAGTGCAATTCAACCACTCAGGTCTGGAATCAATGTTATCAGCACTGTTGAGTGACACCCCACCTCACCACCACCACCACCACCGCCACCACAACTACCAACACCTCCACAAACATTAGTACCACCACAACTAACCACAAGTACACAGTGCCTACCAAAAATACCACTTTCATATCTACCACCACCACCACAACTACCACACGTCTACAAACAGTCTCTCTCTCTCTCTCTCTCTCTCTCTCTCTCTCTCTCTCACACACACACACACACACACACACACACACACACACACACACACACTCACACACCAAAAACAGTTTACCTACTCCATATAACGCCATGGCTACCACAACCACCACCAAAACTGCCACTACCACCACGTTTCCAACCACAACCCTAGCCACCGCACTTCCCACCACAGCACACAACCCCAACTTCCACAACTACCACCACCACTACAATGACGGTCAGCTCAATTAAAACTATGAACTCGTCCAACCACAACTACCACAAACTCTACCACAATTACCACCACAGCCACACGATCACATACCCATTACTATTTTAACTTTCCCTCACCCTCTACCATCGCTACCATTAACCCTACCATACACACCATCATCCCTGCCATAAACATCTGCATTTCTGACCTACCTACCATTACTACTAAACCAACTACTGTCGCTACCATACTGTTACCTCTTCCGCTGTCTCTACCATACCTATCAGTAACCCTACCATAACTACCTTTACTTGTAAAATAACTACCATTACTACCATACCTACCGCTGCCTTTATCACAGAGTTATCTCTATCATTACTCTAACTACCAATATGACTACCATACCTACCATCACCACTACCACAAGATATTGATACCAGTCCCAGCTTCACTGCTACCATAAGTACTGATATTATTACCATAACTACCATTCATCACCTTAACCATGCTTACCATTACACCTACCATGCCCGCCATACCTTCCATACCTGAGAATACCCTTATCATTAGCACTACCATACCTGTCCTTTTCTCTACCATACCTACCATTACCCTAACCATGACAAACCCTACAACGAACATACCTGCACTGTCTCTACCATACCTACCATTACCACTACCATACCTACCACATCCACAGCCATACCTTCATCACAATCCGTGCAGGTAAAGAAGGGAGGAGGTCGGCTTAGCACATCTAATATCTTGGAAGTAGATTTCATAAGAGGGGTAATGGACAATCAAGGTTACCATACACATACTACCCACCAAACAGTCCAACCTTAACTATACGCCTACAACTACCACATCACCACAAACGAAAACATACTACCACAACTACAACTGGTACTGAAGCCACACTACCACAATCATTACTACAACTCCTACCAAATCACTAACACTACCACAACAACCACACCAATGACAACCAATACACCTACAACTACCACAACCAAGGCTATCTCAAGCACACCTACGACGACCTCCACAACAACCACCACAACCCTTGCCTTCACCCACCACCACATCCACCACAATAACCACCAGAACTACAACCATACCTTAGTCTTCACAACCGCAACATAACCACCACAACCACAACCAACATTACACCTACCACAACCACCACCACCAGAGGCCACAAATAAATATCAGCATTCGTTATGGTCTGACAGTCGGCCATATTTCAATACAAAAATCAGAAAACTTTTTGTAGGCCGGCATTTTGCTAATAATAATTTCCCAGCCAGACCTCGCAACTTCAAATTAATATATAAAAAAAAAAATGAATACAGAACGTGTCTATGATTTAACCGATCGCCGTTCAGTCTCGTTCACATACATAATTACTCGGTCGACCTCTCCTGCTCCTCTACGTTCATTTGTTCTTTGTTGGCATCACTACGGAAAAACGGCTCAATGAAATTACATGAAACTTTCAGGATATGTGGGCACTGGTCCCAAAAGGAAGTGATTTAGTTTTGGAGGCAACTGAGTGACCCTGAAAGGTCAAAATCAAGGTCACGGATATTCAGGAGGCTATAACTCAAAACTGGTTGAAGACAAGAGATATTTACTATTTTCAAGTTACAGGAAGTCTCATATGGGCTTTCATTTGGCACCATGACCTTTGACCTTGAGTGCCACTTAAAGGTCAAACGCATGTTGGGCGAGGTTTGTTGTGACTGACAGCACTTAGTTTATAATTAAATTTAACGTTGCAAGACCCCAGAGAAGTACAGGGGATAATATTAGACAGTTAATATTAGTTTGTTAAACGAAATCGTCCAGAGATAGGAATTATATATACAAAACGTAGTCGTAGTTAATATAATAATGTTGTGTCTGTTCTCTGACCGACATGACTAGTTTCCCTCGCATAATTATTCGCTGTATAAAGGACTCCGTTAATTAGGGAACTCTCTCTCTCTCTCTCTCTCTCTCTCTCTCTCTCTCACACACACACACACACACACACACACACACACACACACACACAAACACACACACACACATACAGAGAGAGAGAGAGAGAGAGAGAGAGAGAGAGGACAAACGCTCACAACCTCTCCCACAACTTTCACCCATTCTCTCCTAACATTCACAATCCATTAACAAAAATAAATAAATAAATAAAATAAAATAAAAATAAAAAATATAACTGGTCTTTAAAAAATTTCGCCCCGTAACATCAGGCAGAAAAAAAAATAGGCATTTAAATTTCGCAAAAGTATTCAAAACTCCGCCTGCTTTAGATGTGACAACGGGACTCAACTTCCGCCCTCCCGCTGTTTGCAAGTTCCACAACAAAAAATAAACCCCACCCACTCAGATTATTATTATTATTATTTTCGTTGCCTGAGTTTAGCGGGCGACGAGGAGGACAGATGCGAATTACAGACCCCGCCAAAAAGTTCCTCGGTACTAATTAAACTTGAATCTGTGTTTAATCGCCCGAGTTCGTGTGTGTGTGTGTGTGTGTGTGTGTGTGTGTGTGTGTGTGTGTTGGGGTTTACTAGGTATGAATGTATGTGTGACGGGATGTGTATGTGTGAGTGAGGGATTATGTCTGTGTACTGGCTTAAATGTATGTGCTTACAATTTGTCGAAAGGTATGCTTTGTGTGTGTGTGTGTGTGTGTGTGTGTGTGTGTGTGTGTGTGTGTGTGTGTGTGTGTGTGTGTGTGTGTGTGTGTGTGTGTGTGTGTGTGTGTGTGTGTGTGTGTGTGTGTGTGTGTGAACTCTGGCCTAAAAAAAGAGCACCCCAATTTCCAGGTATGTGACACTCCATTTACACCCTGCAATATATATGTAAGTTATTATCAACATTAGGCCTACGCACAGTCTAATTGGGCTGAAACGACATTTAATACGGAGGCAATATTATAGTGCGCTGAACGCATTTTGGGAGAGTTGTTCCAAATTTTCCCCAAATACTCTTACCTAATTTGGCTCAAGCTCATGTATGTCCAAGTGCAACCTATTTTATTATTTCCTCTACATAGTTCCTTACCTACACAATTCAGTATTTGGATTATTTGTCCTGGGGAGAATTTTTTATTAAGAAACTCAAATGCAACCTTTTAAGAAACCAAATAGGCCGACACTGCAGAGTTTAAAAAAAAAAAAAAAAAAATGCCAACAGGATAACATAAGTGGCCTGAGTATGGGGACCGTCTCACATCGTTCTGCTCGACCATGACCTCTTCAGTTGTCTGGTGATTGCTTAAAAACGAAGAAAGTCATCGTGCTCTAGGAGTTAACGCTGAGAAAGGTAAAAAAAAAAAAAAAAAGGCCAACAGGAAAACACAAGTGGGTTGAGTGGGGACAGGGCCTTATAACAGTACCGTCCCCAACTCTACCTATGAATGTCTAAGTTTTTGAGAATCTCGACGTAGTGAGGAGATTAATGAGTATAATTAACAAACGCGACCAGCTTGAAAAGGCTATCCAAAGCTAAATAAACTCTGCTGCAGAATTGAAAAAAGAAAATACCAAACAGGAAAGCATAAGTGGACTCGGTAAGTATAAAGCATTACAACGACACCCGCCTGGAGATGCCTTGAATAAAAGGAAATAAAGCATCGAATCACGAGGGTTAATTCCGTGATAGGTTTAAGCAATATCGTCAGGGAAACATAACTGGGCTGAGGGCAGATAAAGCTTTGCAACTAGAAGGAAATGGGAGAGAGAGAGAGAGAGAGAGAGAGAGAGAGAGAGAGAGAGAGAGAGAGAGAGAGAGAGAGAGAGAGAGAGAGAGAGAGAGAGAGGAGGGGGATAAGTATAGGTACGGTCTTACAACATTCTAGAGACAGCAAAAATGAAGTGAAAAGGCGTCATTGTACTATACTGATGTGGTTATCATTGAGTTAAAAAAAAAAAAAAAATCGCCACCAGGAAAACATGCAGTGAGGTCAGCACAGATATAGCCCTACAACAGTATCCGTCTTTAATTCCACTACAGGCACACTGACCTGGCCTGCACACCCTCCCACACAACATGTTTCGTGGCTCGCGGGCTTGTCCACACCGAGAACAACGGCACCAAGCAAAAAATAAAAATGGAAAAAAAAAAAATTGGAAGAGAAAACTGGAGGACATACACCCAGACCAAACCCCTCCACCACCACCACCACCACCACCACCATCATCGGTATGACTGATCGATGCCAATATTCATTTGTTGGCTTAATTATACACGATCCCTTCTGCAAGATGTCGTCTTTGACTGCAATGCTATTACCGCCAGACAATTTTCTTTGGCGCTGGACTGATCTCAGGTCAAAGGGTTAGAATATCCTGCACTAACTTTTTCAGTACGATGGCTCACCCTTAATATACTCATTATCTTTGCGATTTAATTAGCTCAGCGAGACACCTGGAAATGACAAGGTTAATCGTCTCACATACATATATATCTGAATATTGTCTGAATACTGGCGCTGGTAGTATTTTTAACGTACTCCGTTTCATTACTGGAAAACCAGAAGACTGGTGTTTCTTGCTCCTTACCTGCTAAACCCTTCGGTGCGCAATGTCCTCCACAGAAGACGATGTTGGTCATTTTCGAAAGTTCATTCCAGGAGGAAGCCAAAAGTATGGACCTATGTACTTCTCGACGAAAAGCCGGTATACGGCGAGGAGTATGCTAAGTACCCCACACCCCAATTCCATGCGATGTAACTTTGCAAGTAATAGGTTAAATGTATCTTTCATTCAGAGCTGTACGAGTAATTCAGTTCATCTGCAAATCTCTGCAGCTCTTCTCTCTTTCCACGTCTGTCCTCTTCTTTCTTCCACTTCCTCCACACTTTTTTTCTTCCTTCTCCAGTTTCACCCCTCTTCTATTTCCACCTTCATACACCTCCCAACATTCCTTCTCTCTCTTTCCCCTTCCGCCCTTCTTTATTGCTCTTGCTTCTCCCTCTTTCCGCTCCTCAGCTCTTTTCTGAATATCTCCCTCCCTCCCTCTCCCTCTCTCTCTCCATTTCCCCCTTCTCGTTCCATCCTCAGTTTCTGCCGTCCTCCCTTATTCCTGGTTCTTCTTTCAATATCTCCCTCCTTCCATTTCTTCCTCCTTGCCTCCATTTTCCCCTCCTTCTTCCCTTACTGCCTCCCTCTATGTCCTGGCTCATGCTCTTCCCTCTGTCTCTCCCTCCATTTCTCTCGGTCTCCCTTCATTTCTTCCTCCCCATCTTCCTTAAATCTCTCTCTCTCTCTCTCTCTCTCTCTCTCCATTCTTCACCGTCTTTCCCCTCTTCCTCCCTCCACCTCTTAATTAAATATCTGGATGAGACAAGGAAAGCATAATAATGCCATTAATTACACACCAGGAGAGAAAAGAAATATGCAGCGATATGGTGGCAAGGCAAACAAAGACGATGGAATAAATTAGAAAGCAGAAATATATATACATAAAATAAGATAAAATGAAGGAAGAAAAAAGCCTGAAAAAAAAAAAGATACAGAAAATTATAACTGAGTATGAGTTAAAAATAAGAAATGACATCTATACGAAAACACGAATATAATGAACTAAAAATATAAACTAAGCATTCAAATACTGATCGATACAAAATAAGTGCAGTTCCGAAAATCTGTGCTAATATGCTAAATATGAAACGAATTTGTAAGGAAGCAATTTTTCATATAAAGAGAATCATGTCCGCTGCATCTCTCTCTCTTTCTCTCTCTCTCTCATTAATAAACGCCAATAACCAGCGAATACAAATAATTCCCCGTCAATCTTTTAACAGAAAGGAAAACAGATGTACAGAACATATAAACTGATAATCAAGCTCTCTCTCTCTCTCTCTCTCTCTCTCTCTCTCTCTCTCTCTCTCTCTCATTAATAAACGCGAATAGCCAGCAAATACAAAGCTAAAATAAAGCCCCGCCAAATTGGTATTCTCATCCGTCGCATCAGGCTTAAGTTTCGCTACACTATTTCAGAATATTGCCGAGCCGGGAGCCAAATATTATAGCCCGCCGTCTGTGTCGCTAAAATAAAGCAGCGTCAATTTATACAAGTGCTCCCCACCCCCCTACCACCATTACCCCCACCCCCCCCAACATTCGCCAAAATAGCACCATCAAAATTATGGTAATGTGTTAGTTGTTTTGCTAAAATATATACACGCCAAGATTATTCAGACGCAGCTGTTAAATTTCGTGCAAATTAAACCGCGTCGAAATCATAAAACCCACCGACGTGAATAATTGCAATAATAAACCTCAAGCTGCCTTGCTCAATTATCTCCTGTCATGCAGATTTGTTTGTTTATTCTTCAACGAGGCTAATTAGATATATCATGCTTACATCTACTGCAGCACTATTCAGTAAAAAAATAATAATTAGAAGTGCCTCCCTCCAAAGCTAATAAATTCCTCTTCCCAAACCTAAACTTTACTGAAATTAACCAATAAAATTAATTAAACTAATATACAAAATGCCAAATCGACTGCTAAATTACTCTTCCACCAGGTTACTTTCGTTTACCATGTCCCCTTGTACTCCTGTACGGACCAAACAATTACAATAATCAGAACAGCCTCCTTCCAAACAACCAGTGAAACTACTTCAAAACCCAATCATTAACAAAATCTTCAATCTCACCTAACTGGCAAAAAAAAAAAAACTATTAATACAGCTTCCTTCCCAACTCATTCAAACAGCCTCATCTCAAATATAATCATTAACAACTTTCTCAGCAAATATCATTAACCTAACCTTTCCGACTTTGCGTACACTAGTACCTGCAGCACCCTTAAGCCTCAACCCTTACAACAAATCTACCAAAACTAATATTTAAACTTTTCACGAAACTTAATGGGTTTCTGATCTCTAACTATGAGGTAAAAATAAACGTATTCGGACCTCAGTCATCAATCGAAACTCCTCCAAAGCCTAATAATTAAGAAAACCATCTTCCAAACCTAATCATTACAACAGTCTCCTTCCAAGCCTACCCAGCAAAATAAACTTACCGAAAATAAACTTAACACTACATTTAATCACTACTGTACCTCCTAGCAACCACTAATTGTAAACAAGCAATCCATCACATCTATAGTTATTATACTCACACTGCCATAGGGCACTCTTAAAAATAAATAAATAAATAAATAAATAAACCAAAACCAAAACTACTCACTCATATCGTCAAAAGAGTAACTTCCCACCAAAATTAACTGCTACATCACCTCGCCAATCTCTCTTTTTTCAAACAGTGCATAACAAACCTTAATATCAAAACAAAATCCAGCAATACATTTTTGCAATAATAAATCACCACCAAATACAATCGAAAAAAAAAAAAAAATCCCCCAACACAACTGAACTGCCTCACCAAAATCGTAAAAATAATCCCATGCCAAACCGAAGCGCCAAAATCGTCCCCTATGAAACCAAATTCATTTTTATATTTTCCATCAAGCAGCATCTCAAAAACAGTCCCCCATAAAAAATATACTGCAAAATATTCTTCCATAAAAATGAATCTCAAAACGTCTCCTCCATACAATCGTGAAAACAGAACCTGAACCAAACTGCATCATAAACAACCCCATCAAACAAAATCATAATAAAAGGAAGCCCATCATATAATCTGAGTTGCCAAAAGCCCCAGTCAAACTGACTTGCAAATTTATAGTCTTCTGCCACATATACAAATTAATCCTTCAACATATCCAATCGTCAAAACAATTTCCAAAATAGTTCCCCATCAAGTGCACCTTCCAAATTAGTCCTCATAATGTTTTCTACCAAATATCCTAAGGAAAAAAAAAAAATTTAATTCAATCGCCAAATTAGTTTTCCACCAATTACAATCGCCAAAATAGTCTCTCACAAAATTCAATAATCAAAATGCCTTCCCTCACTAAAACACTACCGGTACCTCTCCCTCTCCCCATACCTCCTTACCTCCCCCTCCCTTCCATACCACCTCGTCCCTCTCCCTCTCCCTCCCCTGCAAACACACACACACACACAAACGCCAAAATTTTTTAATATCCGACGCTACGGACCTCATGGAAGATATGTAAACAAGGAGAAGTGGTGCGGCGTCCCCTCTGGATTTATGCCATGCTGTCGAACCTGGGAATTACGGCCACGTGTGAAGGGACGCAGCTCCAATATGAGGTGGCCCAATTTTCTAGGTTCGAAATAAGGGGGTGGTTCTCTCTCTCTCTCTTTCTCTCTCTCTCTCTCTCTCTCTCTCTCTCTCTCATTGCTGGACGATGCATTACGTACTAGGGATAAAACTTTTTGTTCAGTGGGAGCGGGAGTATAGGGTCAACGGACGATAATGGGGGAAAAAAAGGAGAGAAAATTGAGAATGAGAGATGAGAAACAGTAGCGGAGAGGAGAAAAGGAAGATGAGAACAAGAAATTAGCAAACAACTTCCAGATGGAAAAATGATGGGCGTCAGGATGGAAGGGAATGTTGCAAAAATACGAAACTGAACAATAAACTTTAGAGAATACATAATATAATCGCGTAGAGAGATGCAATAACGGTTTTGGTCTATAAATTCATTTGCAAAGTAAATTTTATATATTTTTAATGAGACAATAAAATACTGTATACCTGCATATGGTTCGGAGAAAAGGTACTGCAAATACTGACTAATTTAAGATGCCTCAAGTCTGCAGTTTCCTTTTCTTACTTACAGCCTGTTATTTTTCCTTCTTGAACCCCTGTATCTTTGAGTCTGGGTTCCAAAACAATCCCTGCCAGACATTTACAATGGGTACTGGTAGTATGTCTTTTCATATGCTAGCAACTGTTCCTACTTCGCCGGTTCAACCAATGACATATGCAGACTGAGACATAAACAGAGCCAAACACCCGGTACAACATCGAGTTTATCACATGCCATACTTTCACCCAGACATCCCTCCCCGTCTTGTATCTGCCCAGCGTTGGGAAAGATTATTTCTGGCCAACACTCTCCAAGGTCTCGTACCGACTGACAGTAATATGTTTTTTTCTAAAAGCAAAAATCTTCTAGACATTCTTTTTTTTACTGTACCATTTTCCTACTTTATCTACTCCTCGTTTATTCCTGTCAGTGTCCTTCCCTTCTTTTTCCCTCCCTTACCTTCCTCTTCTCTTTCCTGTTTATTCCAAGTTCTTTCCATTCCAATTCATTCTCCTTCTTTCTTTCTCCCTTTAATTTAATTTCCATCTCGACTCCTCTCAATTCCCATCAGTTTTTCTCCTCCTTCCTTGCCTTCCCAGCCCTACAATTCACTTTCATTTCCTGCCCACAGTCTCCTTTCAAATTCCTTCATTACTATTTCAATCTCTTCCATACATTCGCAGCAGTTTCACTGCTCTCCATCTCTCCCACTTCCCTTCTCTCCTCTTGTCTTCTCTTTCTCTAACTTGCTCTTCTTTTCTCTCTTCTCGTTTCTTCTCTTCTTTTCTCTTCCTTTCCCCTGTCTTCCCTGGTCTTTTCTTCTCTTCGCTTTTCTTCACTGCCCTTCCTGTTCTTCTCCCTTTCTCTTCCCTGTTCTCTCCTCTTCCCTTCACTTCAATTCTCTTTCCTTCCTTTCCCTTCCCTTCTCTTCAGTGACAAGATTTAATAAGGAAGCGGGGCTGGAAAGGGAGATGAGAGGGAAAGGGGAGAGGAGGCAGACAGAAGATTCGGAGGAAAACAGAAGGAAACTGAATGGAGAGAGAAACAAGAGGAGGACACGAAACAGACGAAAAGGAGGAGGGAACTGGCTAAAGAAGTGAAGATATAAAATGAGTGATGGACAAGATGAGGAGAGAAAGAGGGGAGAGAGAGGGGAAAGCACGAGTGGGATAAGAGGATGGCAGAAAATGAAAGGGAAGAAGAGGGGAGGGAGAGGGAGAGATGAGGGGTAAGGAAGGGGAACAAGTCTGATTGATTGTCAGAGCGGTAATTAAGAGAAGGGGAAGAGGAGGGGTAGGGAAGGGGAGAGAGGGGAAGGGATTATGAAAGGAGGTAGGATTAGAGTGGGGGAAACGGAAAGGAGGAGGAGGAGGGAGAGTGGAGGAAGATAAAGGGGAAACTACAATAATCAGGACCAGCGGGAAATTAAAATATGAAAAGGATGGGACAGTGAAAGGAGATGAAGACAAATATACAACGAAGTCCGAATACGAAAGGAGATAAATTAGGCTAAAATAAAATAAAGCAATAGGTTAATGAAAAAGAGAAACCGATTGAAAATCAAATGTGCAAAAATGAAAAAAGTGAACGGGACAAAATAATAAAAAAAAAAAAAATCAGAAACAGAAAAAAAATAGAATGGCAGATGGGAGTTGGAGCGAGAGAAAAAGTAGGGGAGAACCGAGAGAAAGAATGAAGGAGAGAGAAGAGTCAAGAAATGAGAGAAGAAGAAATGAGGAAGAAAGGAGACCTAAGAAGGGTGGAGATAAATGAATGAGAAAAAAAGGAGAGAGAGAGGTGATAACAAGGTAGAGAAGGAGGGGTAGAGAAAAGATGAAAGTCAGAAAAGAACTCAAAGATAAGAAACTGAGAGAGAATGAAAGAGAAAAGTGTCGAGATGAGAGGGTAGTCTGAGGAAGGAGGCCAGAAAAAGGTCGGAAAAAAAAAAAAAAAAAAAAAAAAGGAAAGGGAAAGAGAACGATGGAGCAAGGTCAATGGGATCGAGAAAAAGTGTGTGGAAGAGAAAGACAGGAAAGGTCGAGGAATAGAGAGTGGGAGAGAAGGACGGAAAAGGAAAGGCGGAGAAAAAGAGGAAGAAAAAGGATGAGGTAGAATATTGGTCGGTATAAAGTGAAGAAATATAAAGAGATAGTCAAGAACAGCAATGAACGATGTGGGGAGTTACTATGGGGAAGCTGGAATAAAGGTAACCTGTTCAGTGCTATGGTGTTATGTATTTCCTGCTGAAGTTAGATGATTATATTAAGCCTGTGAGCCCCCACCCACCCCCCTCCATGTAGTGAGTAAGCTGATGGTGGGTAATATCTAACCCTTCACTTCGAAAATCTCAAAATGAAGGTGATACTTTGGTGACAGTAAGAGCAAAATATAAAATACGTTCTCGGGCTGAAAGATAAAAGGAAAAAAAGAGACTGATTTGTAAAAAGAATTATGTTGACTGGAATTAAGTAGAGAATAATGAGAAAAAATTAAGAACCCGCTGAAAGAATAACAGCATATAAGGAAATAAAAACGATGATACATGAAGCCTGAATGAGACTGGAGAAGAGCAATGGAAGAATGAGAGAAGAAACAAGAGAAAGGAGAAGATGAGGAACGAGAAGGAAGGGGCGTCTGAAAAAGAGTAATGGAAGAAGGAATAAGGAAGAAGAAAATTAAGAGTAAGAAGGAGAGAAGGCACGAGAAGAAGGGGGTGACTGAAGGAGAAACTAATGAGTAAGAAGAAAAGTAAGGAGGAGGAAGCTAGAAAGGAAAGAGTTGCCTAAAAAATATGAAAATGGGAATAAGGAAAAGGAGAAAGAAGAGAAAGAGGAGGAGGGAGAGGAAGAAGGAGAGGAAGAGAAGAAGAGGGTGCCTGGCCTCTGATGTCTTCACTCAATAATGGGCCTAATGGAGAGAGCAAATAAGGCTGCATTTGTCTCTTACGCTCCATCTGTAAAGGGGAGGGAAGGAGGGAAGGAAGGATGAAGGGGGAGAGAGGGAGGAAAAGAGGGGAGGGGAAGAGAAGGAAAGAAAGAAGGGGGGAGGGGAAGAGAAGGATAGAAGGAAGGGGGGAGGGGAAGAGAGGGAAAGAAGGAAGGCGATAGGGGAGGAGAGGGAAGGAAGCAAGAGGGGAGGGGAAGAGAAGGGGGAAGGGAAGAGAGTAAGAGAAGGAAGGCAGGAAGGGAAAAGGGGGGGACAGAGGAAAGGAAGAATGGAATTCGTGATGGAGTGGAAGGGAAAGGAAGAAGAATGGGCTGGAGACATGAGGGTTAAGGAGGATAAAGGAAGCCAATGGAAGGGAAACAAAAATGGATGCAAAAGAGGACAAAAAGAGATAAATAGCAAGCGAGTTAGGAAAAGATAGCAAGCGAGTAAGGAAAAGAAAACAAAGAGGATGAAAATCGTGAAATGGGAAGGAAAGGCGGAAGAGAAAAGTGAAGGTGATGCAAGAAATCTGCCAAACCACAAAAAGCCAAGTGACTGCAAACTGGAGATACTTAACCCATTAGGACCCAATCATACCTCCCCTAATGCAATGACATCCTGTAAGTTAAGCTGTTTCCTGTCATAACTACGCCAAGAACACAGTAGTGGTCAAATCTCTCTCTCTCTCTCTCTCTCTCTCTCTCTCTCTCTCTCTCTTACACACACACAGTAACGGTTACCTGGAAGCGTAAGACCCATTTAAGTCGTGTGTGTGTGTGTGTGTGTGTGTGTGTGTGTGTGTGTGTGTGTGTGTGTGTGTGTGTGTGTGTGTGTGTGTGTGTGTGTGTGTGTGTGTGTGTGTGTGTGTGTGTGTGTGTGTGTGTGTGTGTGTGTGTGTGTGTGTGTGTGTGTGTGTGTGTGTGTGTGTGTGTGTGTGTGTGTGTGTGTGTGTGTGTGTGTGTGTGTGTGTGTGTGTGTGTGTGTGTGTGTGTGTGTAACCAAAACTGGATGTGTACAGTGTCTGAGTATATCTATTACCATGCACGCAACCTTAACCTACAAGTAAACCGTACATGATACACTGTTAGTAGTTTAGGGAAGCCAATTAGAGTGACGTTATGAGTTATGCACAAGTTCGAGTCTCCAGTAGGCAACCGGAACCTCTCAATAACGTAGTGCCAGAAGGGGCGTGGGCCAATCACCAACACTTAAATGGTCTAGGATATTATGAGACAACGGGATGCACCATTAACATATTTTTAAAACAGGTAAATTAAAACACCAACATCTTAAGAAGTAAACAGCAATATCTTACAGTAACGCCACATGAAGCAGGCGAACAAGCACCTATAACACACATGGTACAGCTGAGCCACGACTTAGGTTAGAGGGGGAGAAACCGTAACACTGTAGCGAAGGAGGGACACGGGGAGCGTTACAGTGCTTCCCCACGCCATCATCGTGATTTACCTGTACCTGACACCGCTACCACACCGTTACCTGGGTAGATACGGTACTGATAAAAGGGCCAGAGGTGCAGTCGTGTAGAAGGAGATAAGGTACACTAAGAGACAGAGTATAGCGAGCTTGAGGTAGAGCAGAGTGGACAAAAAAAAATCAGAGTAAAGTGCGCAGATTAGATGAGAGATACATTACTTAAGACAACCCAAAGTACAGAAAGTCAATGAATAACAAAGAAGGTGATACGGTATTGTAACACAGTAAAACAGGGAGAGGTATAGTGAAGCAGAGTGGGTTTTAATTTAGGTAGGGAACTATAGTAAAGTAGACAGAGGTAGAATAAAGGGTCAGACAAAAGAAAGTTAAAGTAGAACGAGCAAGAGCAGAGTGGAGAGAACAGAGATGAGAAAAATAAAGGCAGAGTAGAGAAGAGGAGAGCAGAGTTGAGTTGTGTCGAGTAGAATACAGGAGAGGAGAGGAGAGGAAAGCATTGTAGTTCAGAGTACAGCACAGAGCTGTGATACAATGGAGAAGAGAGAGAGAGAACCTAGAATTGTGTGCCATAAAGATAGGTGACACACACAGCCATAGAGGGTGACACACTGAAGCACCCTTACCAACACCTGTGACCAGAGATATACCCAACACCACCTCACTCCTACACCACTACCCTGCCTCATCCCCCACACCACCCTTATTCCTTACACCATTCCTCCTCACTTCTACACCATTCCCTCAGCCCTTAAATCATCCTAATCTACGCTACATCTACTGTACACCACTCCCTCAACCCTAATACCACCATATCCTTATTCCAACACCACTCTATCATCCCTTTCATCACCTTGATATTATTTACACAACTCCCTCACCCCTAACACCTCCCTGACCTCTTCTACATAGCTCCCTCATACATAACACTATTTTATCCCTACACCTCACCACTCCTTCATCCTCAATACCACCTCACTCCTGCACCACTCTCTCATCCCCAACACCAACTTATCCGTACTCCAACACCACGCTCTTATCCCTGTCATCATCTAATCCTCACTCACACCTTTCCCTCAAACCTGACACTACTTCATTCCGCACTTCACCATCATCGCACTCCAAT
Source organism: Coenobita brevimanus (assembly GCF_032717465.1). Classification (NCBI taxonomy): domain Eukaryota; kingdom Metazoa; phylum Arthropoda; class Malacostraca; order Decapoda; family Coenobitidae; genus Coenobita; species Coenobita brevimanus. The sequence goes on along the minus strand of NC_136971.1, from coordinate 13,377,460 downwards.
CCATATCTTCATCCATAACGTGAAGTGGATCTCATTCCTTCCCTTTCATTTTCATTTCCCTTTGTCAGCTTTCCTTCTTTTCATTTTCTTTCTTTGCCTATCTCCTCTCCCCTTCTCCATCACCCTCCCTCACCTATCTCCTTTCTTCACCTCATCAACCTTCCTTTCCCTCTCTTTCAATCTCTCTTTCTTCCCCTCTTTTCTTTGCCTATTCTCTACCCCTCTTTCCTCACCTTGCCTCTTCTCCCTTCTTTTTCCAACTACTATACTCACTCTTCTGTCTTCAACTTCTCTCTTGTTCCCTTCTTAGCCTTCCTCTCCCTGTTCTTCTCCCTTTCGTCAATTCTCCTCTTCCCACCTTCCTTGTTTTCCGTCAAGACTTCAATCCTTCTTCAACTCTGCTCCCTTCCCTCCAGTTTTCAGCTATCTTCCACCTCCTTTCAGCTTCCTCCGTCCTTTCATAACAATTATTCTTCCTCTTTTGCCTTCTCCTCAATACTTCCTTCTCGTCTTCTCTTACCTATTTTCCTTCCTCTCTTCTCACCTATTTTCCAACTTTTTCCCTTTCTTTTTCCCCTTTTGTTCCTCTCAGCCACCTCTCTCCTTCCCCTCTTCTCTCTTACCTCCTTCTGTCTCCTTCTCCCATTTTTCGTTCTCCTTCCCGTAAAAAAGGCTAACAAAGGGGTTACTTAAGCGTCTCTCCTCACCTGCCAAAAACACTCGTGCACACACCTCACCTCACCTTATAGCCCAGGCAGGGAGAGTAAGGCAAGTAGACACGTTGATAGGTAAAAGTTAGGAAGGTAGGTAGATAAAGAGACACAGAGATAAATACAGAAATGGATAGAAAAAAAAAGACTAGTTATTTACATAAAGTAACAATGCAGAAGTTGTGTGTGTGTGTGTGTGTGTGTGTGTGTGTGTGTGTGATACACATACCTAGTACGTTCCAGTGTCTACGTCCAAGGATGCACACATATGTACAACAAAAAAGTTAGTATACATGTGTCCGCGTACATCGAATCTCTTCCATGTAAGTATAAAGTGTGTGCATAAATTTATAAGTACGCAAGTTTGTGTGTGCGCTTACCTCCATGTGTGCATAGGGTGTATACTGTGGGAACCACCGAAATGTACATGTGTGTGCGTGTGTGTACGTGGGCTGTCAAACGTACCTGGGTGAATGGTAAATGAGGCTTTATGTAGACTGAATAATGACTCATCTGGGTAATGGTGCACACAATAAGGAAGGGGGGTGGGGGAGGGGGTGAAGGAGGAAAGGGAGAGGGGTGGCGGCGGATGGGGAGAGAAATGAAGGAGGGAAAGGGGAGGGAAGTCGGGTGAAGGAGGGAAAGGGGAGGGAAGTGGGGTGAAGGAGGGAAAGGGGACGGAATTGGGGTGAAGGAGAGAAAGGGGAGGGAAGTCGGGTGAAGGAGAGAAAGGGGAGGGAAGTCGGGTGAAGGAGAGAAAGGGGAGGGAAGTCGGGTGAAGGAGGGAAAGGGGAGGGAAGTCGGGTGAAGGAGGGAAAGGGGAGGGAAGTCGGGTGAAGGAGGGAAAGGGGAGGGAAGTCGGGTGAAGGAGGGAAAGGGGAGGGAAGTCGGGTGAAGGAGGGAAAGGGGAGGGAAGTCGGGTAAACGAGGGAAAGGGGAGGGAAGTGGGATGAAGGAGGGAGAGGGAAGGGAAGTGGGGTGAAAAGTGGGAGTGGGAGGAGAATGGGATGAAGGATGGTAAGGAGAATGCAGGGAGTGGGATGAGGGAGGGAATCTAGGTAAAGGGGAGGAAGAGGGGTGGGGGAAGTGGGGTAAAGATGTAGGGGGGAAGAAGGGTGAAGATATGGGTGTGAAGATATGGGGGAGAAGAAGGGTGAAGAAGCGAAAGGGGGGAAAGTTTGCTTAAAAGAGGAAAGGAAGAGGGAGGGAACAGGTTAACGAGGACTGGGATGTGAGATGAGGAGGGGGAGGGAAAATGGAAGTAACGAAAAATGGAGAAATGAGGGAGGAGGGAAAAGAAAACTCATGGTAAACATGGCAAAGAATAAAATACAGAAGAGGACTGTAAGGAATCAGTACGAAGGAAGTGAAGGTAAGTGAGAAGGAGGAGGGAAATCAAGAAGAGGAATGATGAAGGATGTCGAAGGAATAAAAGTTAGCATGACTGAAATATAAGATACAAAGGAATGAATGGGAGAGATGAGAATATAAGAAAATAAAATGAAGAATAACAGAAAAAGGAATGAATGAGGGACTGTTCTACGTTAAAAGAGACAATATCAAATATGAAGAAATAGAATAAATGTTAATGGGAAGAAATAGGTTAAGAGAATACGTACCAGTCTTCTATCCCTTTTCTTCCTTCCTTCCCAGTTTTATCTATCTAGTCCTCTCCATTTCACCTATCCATTTCGTCTCTAACATCTCTCTCATTATTTCTCTCATCGATCACATTATCTCTCCTTCTCTCCCAACTTCTCCCTTCTTTCCTTACCTCTTTCTATTTCACCTTCCACTCCCACATCACTTTCCTTCATTCCCTCCACCTTCAGTCCACCTCACTCCTTTTTCTTCCTCCAATATCTTTCACCCAAACCTTTCCTTTCCATCTCCTTTCCTCCTTGCCAAAATCATCCTTCCATCCTAAATCCGACCTTTCATCATTTTTTTTCTTAGTTCTAAATACTCTTCCCGCTGCTTCCCTCACACCTACCCACTTCCACTGTCACTGCCTCTCCCAATCCCACTGCGCCTCCCAAAATCACTTCACCCATCATCTCTTCCACACCTGTCTACTTCCACATCTATCCACTGACACATCTAAGCACCCCCATATCCACCCACTTCCACCATCTCTCCCACATCAACCTACTTCCACATCCATCCACTCTCACACTCACCCATTCCCAGCATCTCTTCCACATCTACTGTATATACTCCAACATCTACTCATTCCCCTAACCAACCACTTCCACACCTACCCACTCCCATATCCAACCACTTCCACATCTACCAGCTCTCCATCCACTCAATCCTACCACATCTCCCACTCTCATCCACTCCTACTCCCACTCCCTCTGCCTCCCACTTCCACTCCCTCCCACTCCCACTCCCTCTGCCTCCCACTCCTACCTACTCCCACGTACTGTGCGTTTTACCTTTGCCAAATTATTAAGTGTGTGTTTTTGCCGACGTTCTCCTGTCACGTCTCCACACACTTCCGCACGCACTTCATTTGCATACGTCACAACTGTGGTGCCGGTGTGTGTGTGTGTGTGTGTGTGTGTGTGTGTGTGTGTGTGTGTGTGTGTGTGTGTGTGTGTGTGAGAGAGAGAGAGAGAGAGAGAATTTCCTTATGAATCCTAATTACGCCACAGACTTGACAATCCATTCCCTGAGGACCAGACATCGTACGTACCACACCCCATCACACGTTAGCCCTACCGTCCCTGTAAATATACGCTATGGCTTCACCAATCAGGACGGGTGTAATGGTAATAAAGATATAAGTCAAGTCTGTTGTAATGAAATTCAGATATCAAAACTGTTCACTTCCAATACCAGGAATCGAACTCAAGTTCTTTCGGGCTGCGGACAACTTGTTTAACATTTTATATTAGTATAAATATAAATAACGAAATTATATATATATATATATATATATATATATATATATATATATATATATATATATATATATATATCTATATATAAATATATATATATATATATATATATATATATATATATATATATATATATATATATATATATATATCTATCTATCTTTCTATCTATCTATCTATCTATATCTATCTATCTATCTATCTATCTATCTATATATATATATATATATATATATATATATATATATATATATATATCAGTGATACAGACGGACCCCGTCTCTCCAGCCCTCTCCACTAGACAAGAAAGGGACCCTCTCCACGTCAGGCTCCTTTGATCACTCAGATAGTAATAATACACAAGTTACCCCTCTTCTATTTTCTTTCTTCCCATCTCCTCGTTTATCTTGTTACTTCCTGATATCTAACGTCTTCTTTTACATATCCATATCGAACAATTATTTTTCAAATTTTCTTTCTTTTGCAATGTTTTGCTTCCGTCTTTCACTATTGTTCAGATCCCGCCTCTCTCTCTCTCTCTCTCTCTGTTTTTCTGACAAGTTTATTGAAATTTATAATTTTCTTTAATTTGTTATTAAGTATGGCACATACGCAGCCTCACTGGAATGCACTCTCTAACCCATTCACAGATAATTTTTTAAAAACCTGCACACACACACACACACACACACACACACACACACACACACACACACAAATAAAACACCCCCAACTTACACGGACAAGCAAAAACACTTAATTATGCAGGCAGGCAAGCGCTCCTTTCTCTGGCTAAACAAACACGCAATAGCCACTACAAAAAGCAAACACGGGAGAAGCAAACAAGAGGCCAAGCGCAAAAAAACACACAGCCTACAAGCAAAGGGGCGCGCACACACACACACACACACACACACACACACACACACACACACACACACACACACACACACACACACACACACACACACACACACACTTCAGCAAGGACACAAGAAAACACCTACACATATATAAACACAGACACAGACATACACAAACACCTCAACGATCTCACTCGCAGGGCATAAGCAAACGTAACGTACTGAAGGCACGTAATCACTCAAACACAACTCAAGCACACACACACACACACACACACACACACACACACACACACACACACACACACAAAGCCAAAAAGCACAAACATTCCCAAGCACAAGCAATCTCTCTCTCTCTCTCTCTCTCTCTCTCTCTCTCTCTCTCTCTCTCTCTCTCTCAGTGGTGGGGTGGGTGAAGCTCCTGGTAGTGCTGGGGAAATAAACACAGGAGTAATGAAGAGTCAATATTACCAGCGCTAGACGGAGGGGATGGGGAGGGGGAGAATGATGGACGGAGAGGGGAAGGGAAGGGAAGGGAAGGGAAGAGAAAGGAAGAGGAAAGGAGAGGGGAGGAGAAGAAATGAAGGGAAGGGAAGGGAAATGACGTGGAGAGGAGAGTAAACAAAAGAAAAGGCAAGAATAACAGAACAGATGAAAAAGAGAACAGGAAAAGACAGGAGAGGAAGGACGAAGATGAGAAGAAAAGAAGGGGTGCGAAAAGAGGATTAGGAGAAAAATGAGAAACAAAGTGACGAAGAAAAACTAGAGGAAAGAAGAGACATGTCAATATGAGAAGTAGGAAGAGGAGAAGCAGGAACGTGGAGGAGGAGCACGAGGAGGAGAGGGAGGCGGAAAACAAAGGGAAAGACGGAATGGGAAAAATACAGAGATATGTAGAGGGGAGAAGAACAAGGGGAGATGAGGCGGAGGCGGTAGAGAGGGTGTAGGATATCAGAGAGGGGAATGGGAGAAGGTGAGAATATTGAGAGAGAGAGAGAGAGAGAGAGAGAGAGAGAGAGAGAGAGAGAGAGAGAGAGAGAGAGAGAGAGAGAGAGACGAAAGAGAATGGAGGCAGTATGTGAGTAAAAGTTGTGAGAATTGGAGAGAGAGTAAGAGTGGGAGGGAGGGAGAGAGAGAACTAACGAAGGCAGGGAGGAAGTAAATAAAAGGCAGGGAAGATGGAGAGGAAGAGGGAGAGAATTAGAGAAGGGAGAAGGGGAAAAATATTAGACAGAGAGGTCAAGGGGAGGGTCTCTCTCTCTCTCTCTCTCTCTCTCTCTCTCTCTCTCTCTCTCTCTCTCTCCTTCACACCCTCCCCAATTTGCATACAGCCTCATGTCTAAAATTCACAGTGATATTTGCGAGTGCTGGTGGTGGTGGTGGTGGTGGTGCTGGTGGTGGTGGCGGTGGTGGTTGTGGTGGTGGTAGGGAGTGATGGTAGTGGTGGTAGGGAGAGATGGTAGTTGTGGTGGTGGCAGTATTTTTGGTTGTGGTGGGGGTAGTAGTGGTGCTGATGGAATAGTGCGTTTACACTAACCTGACAAGGATACATCACCTCTTTTTGTTAATTTACTGTCAAGTGCAGCCAGAATGGAGGGTTGATTTGATTAGTAACCAAGGAGACTCATTTCTACCTCATAACTAAGGCTCATCGACTTCTATAAAACCATGACGCAGTACTCTCGTTGTGACAGTGACCCATTTACATCAGATGAAAACAAAATAACAATACTGGTTGCTTTGCGTTACCTAAGTGAAACGAGGATGATAATACCCAAGAATTTAACAGTTCTCTCCTCCCCCCCCTCCTTCCCCCCCTCTCTCTCTCTGCCGTCTCGCGAATTCTCGGAGGAGCGCGGGATTTCCGATGTGAATATGTAGCATTTTTGCACCCGCCAACAAGGTTTCTTGAGGTACTGAAATGGCAGGCTTTCTTTCAGGTACACTTTATTTTTATTTCAGGTATATTTTAGCTTCATTTCAGGTATATTTTAACACTTTCAGGTACTCTTTATTTCAGGTATATTTGATCTTTATTTTAGGTATATTTTATCTTTATTGCAGGTATATTTTAGCTCTATTTCAGGTATATTTTAACATTATTTCAGGTATACTTTATTTCAGGTATAGTTGATCTTCATTTCAGGTATATTTGATCTATTTCAGGTATATTTTGCCTATTTCGGGTATATTTTATCTTTATTTCAGGTATACATTATTTCAAGTATATTTCATATATATTTCAGGTATATTTCATATATATTTCAGGTATATTTCATATATATTTCAGGTATATTTTACCTTACCGTCTACTTTTGCTATTTTCTCTCGATTTTATTATTATCCTTGATGTAATGCTGTTTTTCTCTCTTCTCCTCTTCCTTTTTTTCTTTTCCCTCCTCCGCTTCCTCATTCTTTTTTCTTTCACCATTCTACTTGTGAAAAAAAAAAAACACTACAAACATACGCTTCCACATATACTTCTACCTTCACCATACACGGCTTCTAAGATTATAACAAAGGTACTGTCAGAATGTGCAACTCTCAAAACTCTTAATTAAACGAAGCATAACCTTGGAAACTTCAACATTCTTTCTTTCTCTCTCTCTCTCTCTCTCTCTCTCTCTCAATACAATCACCAACCACCACTCCCCATAGTTCGGGTTTCCCAATGTACGGTCTGCGACAAAAGTTCGTCTCATAGTTCACCTCCTTTAACTGGCTTTTTCCTGTCCTGGCCAATATTCCCAAGCACAGAGAGAGAGAGGCTCGGTTTGCTTCTCTCCCAACAGATAATTCTCTCAACTACGAAGCATCTGTGAGGAAAGGGACGGATCTGCCCATAGTGTGAAGTTAGACGCGGAGGAATAAGGATACGAATTTTGGTCTCCTTTGGTCTCCGACTGTACTTTTCTGCCAAGTTTATTTTACAATTTCACGGGTCACTCGCTCTCGCTTTTCCGCGTCGCCTCGCCAGAAAAGAAGGAGAATTTGACTTGTATTTTGTAGCCCATGATTTTCTTTCACCCCACTGTGGATATCAGAGGAGGAGGAAGGACGAGAATAAAGTAACACACAGGAATACGAGTACTTACCATTAAACTGGAGATCAATAACTTTACGTTTCAGGTATTGTTAAGCGATTTCTGATTCTGTTACCGAATATATACGCCTTTTCCTTGTTTCTTGAGGTTTATTTTAATGCAAAAAATCCATATAATTTTGTTGCACCGAGTACGGGGATGAGGAGGCAAGATCACGATTCAGTTTACATCAAAGAATCACTAAAATCAACCCCTAACCTGATCAAAGAAAAGACACGCATAACTTAACATCCTGGCTTCCCAAAACGGTCCTTGACTCTCTTACCCAATCTTCAATTTTAGGTAATGTAATTTTTGAGATTCAGGTTACTTTAAATTCACCTAAATCTTGTATCCATGCTGACACTGATAGATTTCCTTCAGCTGAGAGGAGGGGAGGGGAGGGGAGAGAGACGGAATCCAGAGGGGGCGGGGAGAGGGAGCGGGGAGAGGGGCAGAATGTAGTTACTTCAAAGAATCTGTAAAATGAATCTTTAAACTGATCAAAGAGACGGGACGAATCGCTTTTACGTCCTGGTATTCCTGAACGATCCCTGATTTCGTCACTCAAAGTTTATATGTAATTTAAGGCCTAAGTTATTTTTTAACCACTTTTATACGATGATCTGAGAGGAGACATGAAACTATATATAATTTCTCTCTCTCTCTCTCTCTCTCTCTAACCACGCGAGAGGAACAAAGTGAGAGTTGATACAGCTCTCTCACTCCAACATCAAGGGAATGAAAGAAAGACAGTCTTCTTTTGTTTTCTGTTCTTCTTTCTTCTCTCTCTCTCTCTCTCTCTCTCTCTCTCTCCACTTTCCGGATTATCTATGACTCAAACTTTTCAGTTTAGTTCACTGTCATTATTTCAGGTATCTCTTTAACTATCTATCTGTTTATCTACCTATTCTATTACATATCTAGCATTCATCCCCTCTTCATTTCTTTCCACAGTTCTATTCCCCCACCCTCCATTACTTAATTCATCCCCTTCCTTTCCCGTTCCTCATTCCTTCTAACTGTCCTTTCCTCCCTAATTTTTTCCCTTCATAGTATTGTTCTTTTCTCCTGCCCCCCCCCCTTCTCTCTCTCTCCCTTCTTTATTCCTTTCCTTCTTCCTCCCTCCCCACCGTGCTTTTCTTTCCCTCCCAACCGCGTCTTTCTTTGCCTCCCTCTTTTTTTTCTTTTCTTTCCTCCCTCTCCAACTCGCCTTTCTCTCCCTCCCTCTTTCTTTCTCTCCTCCCATCTCTCTCTCCCCACCATGTCTCCGTCTCCGACAACCTGCTTCCTATTAATTCCTACCCCCCCCCCTCCCTCCTTCCTCAACACCCTGCCTTTCTTTCCCTTTCTCCCTCCCTTTTTCATTCTTTCCTCTCCCTTTCCCTCCTCCCCACCCTGTCTTACTTTACCTCTCTCCCTTTCTCTTTCATTCTTTCTTCCTCCCAGCTCCCCACCGGCCCTCCTTTTTCGCCCCACCCTGTCTTCTTTTCTTCTCGCCTTCATTTTTTCCTCCCCTCCTCCCCCTAGCTCCCCACCGGCCTCTCCTTCCTCCGTCAACTCGGTGCCTATAATTCCGTGTCCCGCTTTGATCAGCCACACGAACCTCTATTGGTCAAAGTGCTGACTGGGGGCGTTCAATCACAACCCGCCACACCATTTATATCACGGCGACTTAGCAGGGGATACTCGCTCCACTCTTAAACCATCTCAACAATCATATATGGGTGTCATGCGCTTGATTTTTGCCCTACCAGGTGTTGGCGTCACGCACCTGATCTTGAGCTGTCGGAAGAGCGATGCAAAGGTCATGTATAAAGAGCCCCTCAAGCTTCGTAAAAATCTGATCCAGGCTAAGCTACATTAACTAGGCATCAAAGACTAACAGAAAAAAATTAATAAAACCTCTAGCATGAGGGGTTCGCCAATCATAAAGTGTTTGCAAAGATGTGTGTTGTGTATCACAGTGCTGCGACCAGTCCAATTGGATCAATTATAAGCATATACTAAATGATGTTAACAGTGAGGATACACTAATTTCTACCCGACCTGGACTTTACCTACACCATGAACGCACTTTCAGCATGCTGGTACAATTCACCGTCTGTAGTTGGGGGTTTATTTATCACACAACGCCATCCACTAAGTGCTGGTCTTTCTAACGGAAATGCAGAACTTACGAGTCTGTCTTTTCACCGAGGGCCACCGAGAGCCACTTTATTTCTATTGTATGTTCGTTTTGTCTTTCTGGCATCGACGCACAATACATAAACCACATTAAAAGACTATCAACGATTTGTCTGCAGAAAAAAAAAAAAAAAAAAAAGGGAAGGAAGGGTCGGTCTTTTCACAGTGGGCCGCCGAGAGCCATCTAACCTGGTGGATCTTTTCACCGAGAGCCACCAAACCTAAACTACCCTAACTTTGCTCTTCCAGTAGCCCTCAGTGTGTCCCGGTAGCCCTCTGTGAAAAGACCCACAGCTTAAGACTGGTAAACCGATGGGAGCAGTATGTCATGTCCAGCACGTCAATGGGACCAATTAGACACAAGACTATTGAAGAATTATTATATGTGGTCTTGTGTCTCCTATCTCCATACCACTACGTTACTTTCTACATCATTAAGGTTAGATACACCGTCAGCTTTACCATTTAGCTGTTCTTTTTTTCTATACATAACATCGTAAGTCATATCTCAACCACCTTATATTGCTTTCTATAATATGACCCGATAAAATATAATGAGACAACCTTAAATATTTGGCCTTTATTTTACGTGACAAGAAGACCAGGTTCAGCCCCATCGAATCACCAGATACCTAGACCCTGTTTGTTGACTGTCCTACCACCCAATTACAAGTGCTGGATGTCATGAACACACACACACACACACACACACACACACAAACACCCCCAACACACACACACAAACACCCCCCAACACACACACACACAACACACACAAACACCCCCCAACACACACACACAAACACCCCCAACACACACACACAAACACCCCCCAACACACACACATACATCCCCCCAACACACACAAACACCCCCAAACACACACAAACATCTCCTCCTCCCGACACACACCAATCTCAACCAATCACAAGAAAGCTGATGACCTTGTTAGGGACACGGGGGCCAGCCAATCCACAACAGGCTTTTAAATTCCATGCAGCGAGGTCAGCCAATCGGAGACGACCTCATGACGTCACATAATTCCGTCCACGGCGATATGACCGCTCATTTGTCCCCCCGCGAGCCAATAGGACGACAGGACGAACGACTGCGATGGACGACCAGGATGAACGACGGTAGGATCCAATTCAACTAAAAGGCGACCCCCACCATAATAAGTCCCCCTTGCCCCCTCCCCCTCTTCCCCCCCTCCTCCTCCGACATCTCCCCTACCTCCAATTCCTCTCCCCTACTTCCAATGCCTCTCCCCTTCCCTCTTGCAATTCCTCCCTCTTCCCCTCCTCTCTCCTCCAAACCCCTCTCCCCGCTACCATCCTCCCCTTCTCTCTCCAATCCCCTCTACCACCGTCTCCTCCCCTCCCCTCCCCTCCTCAAAGCCCTCTCCCCTTCCCTCCCCTCCCTTCTAGCTGAGTTCCCCTCCCCTTCTCTCGCCCCCCCTTCCTCTCCCCTCTCATTCCAGTAGACTTCCATCCTTGTTGCTTAACTTTCGGGGGTAGCCATAAATTTCTCTCTCTCTCTCTCTCTCTCTCTCTCTCTCTCTCTCTCAATCGTCATTGGAAGGGAAAACGCCATCTAATCTTTATATATAAGGAAGAGCCGAATTAATAACTTCCCCGATAAGTCCCATAAAGACAGGACTGAAACTCGCTATTTCAATCACAAAGTTCCCAAGACATTTTTTTATTTTCTTTTTTTTTTTCCTTCTTTTTCTTCTCTTTTTTTTTTCGTGGAAGGAATGATAGGCGTACCAATAATCACAATGTACAGATTATATTCTTCTTCCATTATTTTTCATTCGATTTTTTTTAATTATTATTATTTATTGTTCTCTAGATTAGTTGTTAGCCAGTCATCATATTTCCCAAGTAATCTATCTGTCTATCTATCTAACACAGAAATTAACACCATAATGGTATCTAACTGCCTGTCTATCTATCTGTGTTGCTCATATAATAAAACCTGACACATTAAAAACTTATGAAAAAAATGGTATTGTATATTCCCAAATCAATTATTATTTTGATCCTCATCTCACAAGAAATAATCGTGAAAAGGATTAACTATTGAAACGCTTTATTATTTGTCATATCCTTCACTTTTCTTCCTGATATTTCTTACCTGTTTCATAGCCGCCCTGTCTTTCCGTCTTCTCACTTTTACTTTACTCCTCAACATTATATATATTTCCTTCTAATTTAGCGTTTCTTCAGAACTGCACTCTCTTTTGAGTTGATTTCCTCTAAACTTTACCTTTTATCGGCTTTCTCAAAATATACTTTCCCTTCACGACTATTATTTTGCCTTTTGTTTCTCACCATCATTCTATTTCCTTCTCGTCTCAATACCCGTCTTCTATTTCCTACTTAGAAAACGGGATCCACATTTCCATCCTTTCCTCTTCCTTCCTTCCTTTCTCCATCAACCTCGCTATTCCTACTTATTTTTTCCCTATTCATTCTTTATTTACCCTTCCCTCTCTTATGTCTTCGCCTGCTGACTCTTTCCCCAAATATTTCCTCCACCGCCATAACTGTATAAAACATTTTCGTCTATTTCCCCTGACTTGTCTTATCTGTTTGGGTTATGTCATTTCTCTCTCTCTCTCTCTTCCCCTGCTACCATGCTTAGATTAGTCTCCCTACCTTTCTCACAACTCTCTCCCTACATCCCTCACTCTGTCTCCCTAATACAACCCTGCCTTCCCCTCTCTCTCTCTCTCTCTCTCCTAGCCTCGTCCCCCTACCGCCGTCTCCTAAGGCCTGCCAAACTATTCTGGCGCAATTATGGCACACAATAGTCCTTTCATCCCGCCTGGTCGCTGGGTCGCGGCCGGGGGATAATTAGGTTCAGGCGGAGGAGTGGTGAGGGAGTGGGAGGGATGGAGTGGGAGGTGAGGTGAGGGAGTGGGAGGGAAGGAGTGGGAGGTGTGGAGTGAGGGAGTGGGAGGTGAGGCGGGAGGGAGTGGGAAGTGGGAGGACTGGGGTGGGAGGCGAGGAGGGAGTGGGAATGCAGGTGGGAGGAGTGGGAGGCAAGAGAGATGAAGGCCAAGGAATGTAGGGGGAATGGCACGAGGAAAGACGTGAGGAATCGGAGAGAAAAGGGAGGGAGGAAAGAGGGAGGAAGGGAGGTGGGAGGTGTGGCTGAGAGGAGAGGTAGGGAGAAGGGAGGGAGGGAGATGTTAAGGAAGATGAAGGAATGATTAGCAAGGGAGAGGAAGAGAAGACGGCAGGAGGAAAGAGATCATATGGGTGAGAGGAGTGGGAGGGAACAACGGGAGGAGGCGAAGGGAAGACTGGGGAAGGGAGCAGAACGGTCAGGAGATATGGAGGGAAGATGGGAGGAAAGACGGGCTAGATAGGGAGGTGGAAAGAGGCGAGAGGAGTGGCAGGGGAAGGTGAGTTGGGGAAAGAAGAGGAAAAGGGAGATGGGAAGGAAGAAGGTGAGAAAGGTGAGAAGGAAGGAGAGGGAGGTGGGAGGGAGAAGAGAGAGGGAGGTGAGAGGGAAGAGGGCAAGGGAGGTGGCATGGAAAAAGAGAGGAGATGGGATGGAACAGAGAGGTGGGCTGAGTGCAAGTGATGTTGGGAGGGATTGGAGGAGGCTGGAGAAGGGAGAGAATGGAATGGAAAGGATAACAGAAGGAATGGGAGGCAAGAGGGTGGGAGGTGGAAGGTCTGGCAGTGAAAAGGAGGTGTGGGTGGGAGGTGTCAGAGGGGAAAATATAATGCAGATTTTTTTTTTTACCGAAGTGAAAAGTGTAATATCGACATTTCTTTGGAGAGAGAGAGAGAGAGAGAGAGAGATTACGAAGGTGTGAAAGAGTGGGAAGTTAAGTGAAAATGGAGGGGGAGAGGGTGAAGCGGGAAGGACTGAGGGGTGTCTAAAAGAGGGAGGGTTCTGGGAAACGAGGGTGGAGAGGGAAAGTGGAGAGGGAGGGAAGTGGCTAGAGAGTAGAAATAGGAGGGAAAAGGAGGGGGTTGGAAAATAAAAAGGGCAGCTGTGTGTGAGAGGAGGAGAGAGAAAAGAGGAGTTAGAGAAGAAAGGATGGTGAGGGGAAGAAGAATGCGAACGCTGGGGGATGAAAGAGTGAGAGAGGGAAGGGAGGAAAAAGGAAGAAAATTTAGAGAGGGGAAGGAGGAAGCGGAAAAAAGGTGGGGGAGATACAAGGAAGGAAAAGGATGAGTGAGAGAATACGTAAGGAAGAGGAAGAAGACTGCGATTAAAGTGGGAGGGAGAGCATAGAAACAGCAACCATGACAGAGAGAGAGAGAGAGAGAGAGAGAGAGAGAGAGAGAGAGAGAGAGAGAGAGAGAGAGAAATGTAGAAGCAGGATACGAAAGACTGAAAACGAGTGCGAGAAATATTGGACGAAAGATGAAGAGTCGCGCCAAAGAGTAAGGCACGAGGTTCGATCATAATATATAAGGTGGTTAGCGGATACGTCTGTGTCTTAACATTACGTTCAGGTACCCAAGTTAGTGCGAAGGATGGGATGGGGAGGGCATGGCTAAGGGATAGGGGATGAGGGGGAGAAAAATTGTGGGAAGGGAATGAGGTGAGGGGTGGTTAGGGGAGGCAGCGGGGGTGGTGGGGAAAGGAGAGGGGTGGTGGGGAAAGGAGAGGGGTGGTGGGGAAAGGAGAGGGGTGGTGGGGAAAGAAGAGGGGTGGTAGGGTGAAGGAGAGGGGTAGTGGGGGGACAGGGTACACTTACTTCAGCCTTAAATTACTACTGAATCTCTTGAATAATTTTTTTGTTGATAATTTTTCCAAGTTTTTGATCATTTTATTACATCTGGGTGAAAATTTTTGAATTGTTCGAGTTAAATACAGTCAACAGCATGTCCTTCAACGCGATTTTTCTTTTCAGAGTAATATGTCAATAGCTAAGAATAAACAAAACAGAAATAAAAAATGAATGATGTCGCTGGAGTGTCAAGGCTAAAATAATACTCATTCTTCTCACCAATATTCCGTAACGTAAACAATAACCTCAGAACCTATATAAATTCAATTACCTTAAGCAGAGTAGAATGTATTTTAAAATTTACATTAAAACTTTTCGTAAACTACCGCAGAAGAGATGATTATAATTATCAGTTAAATGTATCTTAATTAAAACGAATTTCCATATAAGATCATTAAAATTACTGTGTCCAAAATTGCCTATGGTTTGACTGTATTAAAAAAAAAAAATCGTCTATTATGGATAAAATAAATGTATACTTTTTTAACGTCCCCTCACCCCCCCAAAAAAGGGGGGGGGGGCGAACGCTGGTCAGGTAAAAAAATGAATCAATAAAAAAAACAGTATTTCAAAACACTAATATTCTCAATAATATCGTGGGGAAAAACATCCTCGAAACTCTCATAGTTACTACGAAAAAAAAAAAAATCTGGCTCCTACTATGAATATACACAGCTACTTTAAATTTTCCAAAAGTTTATCAGAATTTTGGTGTCAACTTTAGTATATGTATAAAAGAAAATGTACTCACCAACACTGTTCTGAATGCTCGTCTCTAAACAGCAAAACTTTATAATATTCTCGCCTAGCTTGGGACTTTCATGTTAGTGCCAATCTGCATTATTATTATTATTATTATTATTTTTATTATTATTATAAGACGTAGCTTTCAACTTCCCTCCGCCGTTCCCTCTTCCTCTTCCCATCCATCATTCCTTCCCACCTTCCTTCCTTCTTCCACGACTTACTCCCCTTCTTTCCCTCCCCGCACTCTTAACACAGCTTCCTCCTTGGTTCTCTGTCCCCCTTCCTCTTCCCCATCTATCTTCCTCCCCATTTTTCCTCCATTCCTCCATGCCTCCTCCTCCTCCTCCCCCTCTTCACAGTCTTAGCGTAATTTCGCAAAATCGCCATCTTTCACGTTTCCCGGAACTTGAGCCACTCCGGCGAGCTGACGACGTGTTGCCCTCCTCATTAGCTGAGGAGGAGGAAGAGGAGGAGGAGGAGGAGGAATATACTGTTTGAGGAGAAAGACAGTAATCTATCCGTTGCACTAGAGGACGCCCTGCTGTTAAAAAAATATTGTCTAAGGGGGATAAGAATATACAGTAGTTAAAACACACACACAAAACATTTTTTTTTTTTTCTTGTACTATAAGGCATACATCTCAAAACAAATCGCCCCTGATAAAAAATCATCATATTGAAGGAGTTTGTGACGACATTATACCCTCTTCACAACGAGTTCATTACTAAAACATGAGAAAAAAAATCGTCCGTGGGTGGAGAAAAGGCTGTAAAGGGAAGAAGACGACAGGAGGAGGAGGAGGAGGAGGAGGAGGAGGAGGAGGAGGAGGCAAAAGGTCAATTGTTGCGAAGTTGAGGTTAGTTAAAGTCAGCTCAGGGGAGGAGCTAAGTGAAATTTGATGTGAGGCCCCACGGACGGGGGAGGGGAGGGGAGGGCATGGAGGGGGGGAGTAGTAGGGGTAGGACAGGGGGGGGAAGCTTGGCAGTTGGGAGGGGGAAGGGGATAATGTAGGTGGAGGTGAGTGAGAGAGCTGGAGAAAGAAGATGGGTGAAAAGAAGCGGGGGGGGGGGGGAAGAAAGATGAATATGGTGAAGAGGAGGTTTGGGGAAGAGATCGTCTGAGAGAACAGATGGCGAAGAGAGGGTGTGGTGGGGGTAAGAAGGGTGGGAGAAAGATGAGGAGTGATGAGGAAATTAGGCGACATGAAACTGGGTGGGTGAGAAGGTTGAGGAAAAGAAGAGTGGAGTTGGGGGGAAAGATGGTGTGGAGGGCGGGGGTCATCTTTGAGAATTAAGTGAGGTTAGAGGCGTTGGTTGTTATGGAGGGATGTGGTTAAGTGTGAGTGGTGGCGACGGGGTTCAAAGGTTAATGAGATGAGAGTAGTTAGGTATTTGGATGGACGGGTGGGTCAAAGTTGGCGTCGTGGTTTTTTGGTGGGTGGGATGACCTGACCTGCGTTGGCCTGAGTACGGCAGGGAAAATTCACAGGGAAGAGGAGGGAGTGGGAAGGGGAAGGGCGGAAGGGGATGCGAGTTTCCGTGGGTAAGTGGGATGGTTAGGGTGTGTGTGGCTGGGTTAGTGTGGGGACGAGAGTGTGTGTGGTAAGGTTGGGGTTGTTGATTCAGTGTGTGTGTGTGTGTGTGTGTGTGTGTGTGTGTGTGTGTGTGTGTGTGTGTGTGTGTGTGTGTGTGTGTGTGTGTGTGTGTGTGTGTGTGTGTGTGTGTGTGTGTGTGTGTGTGTGTGGTGAGGGGTGATGGGGGATAAGGTATTTCCAAAGGACTGAGGTACACTTATGTTAGATGTACTCAAGTGAATGTTGTAATGTGTAGGGAGGGAGGAGGAAGAGGGGTTACCAAATGACTAGTATATTTTAATGCAAGTTAGGAGTATTAGTGAAGTGGTTGTGTGGACGTGGGTGTGGGTGGGTGGGAGTGTGTGCGACTGTGTAGGACTGTGTGGGTTGGAGTGGGAGTGGGGGTGTGGTGTAGTGGGAGTGGGGGTGTGGTGTAGTGGGAGTAGTTGAGTGTGTGGGAGTGAGAGTAGGTGAGAGTGTGTGGGAGTGAGAGTAGGTGAGAGTGTGTGGGAGTGAGAGTAGGTTACAGTGTGTGGGAGTGGGGATGCAGTTGAGTGGGAGTGGGAGTGGTGGAGTGGGAGTGGGTGAGGTGGAGTGGGAATGGGTGCCGTGGAGCGGAAGTGGGCACAGCTAAGGGATAAGTGGATGTGGCTCCTTGAGGTTGCATGGGAGTGGGTGTGGGAGCGAGAGGGCAACTGTGGCTGGGTGGGAGCTGATGTTTGTGGATGTATGGGAGTAAATGTAGATTGGTGTGGGAGGTGGGTGTGGGTGGGTTCTGGAGAGGGATGGTTAGGTTATCGGTGTGGAAGTGTGAGTACCATGGGAGTGGTATAGTTGAAAAGGTGTTGGTGCACTTTCGGGGGAGTCGCTGTGGGTGGGGTCTGGCTGGTGGGTGTTGGAGAAAAGGGTGGGGTCGGTTCTGTGGAAGGGTGCTGGAAGGAGGGGTGGGGTGGGTTCTGTGGGTGGGTGTTGGAGAGTGGGGTGGAATGGGTTCTGTGAGTAGGTGTTGGAGGGAGTGGGGTGGGGTGAGTTCTGTGGGTGATGTCTGGCTGGTGGGTGTGGGAGGACCAGGGTGGGCTGGATTGTATGGGTGGGTGTGGGAGGGCCAGGGTAGATTGAGTTCTGTGGGTGGGTGTTGAAGGATGGGGTGGGTGGGTGTGGGTGGGGTGGGGTGAATTCTGTGGGTGGGTGTTGAAGGATAGGGTGGGTGGGTGTGGGTGGGGTGGGGTGGATTCTGTGGGTGGGTGCGGGAAGTTCTTGCGGCCCACCAGCTGCCTCACCCTCGAAATTCGCAAACTTCCTAGGCGGCTGGATCCATTAGCACGCCGCCCATCACAGTATTAACAAAAATACACCTGAATATTTTGCACCCGGTATATATGACAGGAAAATACCAGAGAAAACGGACGCAACGACGGGAAAAAATAAGAGGAGCATACACGGAATACAACTACGAAGGGCAAAAGAAAATACATGATAAAGATTAATACTGGAAAAGAAAAATTAAATAGAACAAGAAAGTAACAGGGTATTACGTAAAAGAAAAATTGCGGATACCTGAAAAACAAAGATCAACAACCAGAACGAAATATACGATAACAAGATATATGAATTAAAATAAAAACGTGAAAAAAGAACTCAGAAACAAATACTAACGAAAAAGACCCAAGCTCCGAGGAGAAAATTGTAAAGATAAACGGTAAATAATAACAAACTCCATACAAATAAAGCTAAGCAGTAAAAACACATACAAACCTTTCATTATAGTCAAGAAAAAAAGCAAAATAATATAGAAGGAAAAAAGAATGAAGCTTCGACTCAAGGAAGAAATCAAAAGAAAAAGAGAAAACGCTGGAGGTAAAGACAGGAAAACATAAAATATTCGCCTGATATTACTGCGTGCTCCCGATATTCCCCTGGGTGTGAAAATGCAGGGAAAAGACGGATGTTTCGCCGCCTCGTCTCAAATGCTTCACAGATTCGCTCCGGTATTGATTTGCGAGCGGGTTGGAGTGTGATTTCTCGCTTTTTCCCTCTCGTCTCTTATTGCAAATCTCTCTCTCTCTCTCTAGCAGAAGAGTGTGGGAAGAGGAGAGAGGGATGGAGGAAGAAAGAGATGAGGTGAGAGGGTGGTAAGAGAGAGATGGCAGAAAAATGTAGAAAATAAAAAGGTGGTGTAAGAGAAAGGAAATATACAAGAAACTGTGATGGAAAGATGGTTATCTCACCATTTTATAAAGAACTAGACAGCACACACGGAGCGCATACCTCCGCCAACGCCTATACCAGACAGCTTAGATCACCTCCAAAATTTAATCAGCGCTTTC
This sequence comes from Coenobita brevimanus, assembly GCF_032717465.1. Taxonomy (NCBI): domain Eukaryota; kingdom Metazoa; phylum Arthropoda; class Malacostraca; order Decapoda; family Coenobitidae; genus Coenobita; species Coenobita brevimanus. The sequence goes on along the minus strand of NC_136971.1, from coordinate 13,358,301 downwards.
TTGGCCCACGACCCACATATCCACAATATTTAAATGAAATCCATCAATATGTTTTTTAAATATATTGTGGACAAACAAACAAAAAACAGTGTTGAACAGGTACTCAAACTCAGATCGCTACTAAAATTTAATGAACACTTCCTTCCATGGGCCCTGAACCACATATCCTCAAAATTCCATTGAAATCCATTGAAAACTTGTCGAGAAATCTTGTGGACAAACACACAGACAAACAGGGGTGAATACATAACCTCCTCCAAGTCCGCTGGGGGAGGTAAATATGGGGGTAATGCATGGAAGAGAGAGAGGAGAGGAGACGAAGAGGGCAGGAGAAGAAAGAGAGAGAGCAGAAGGATAGAAGAACAGAAAAATAAAGAATAAAGATGAGATGGAGAGAAGGTTGGCTGTCCACTTTATTGAGGAGGGACGGGGTAATGTATGGAGGCATCTGGGGTCACCTTACCTACAAGCTGCGGGAGAGGAGAGGAGCTGAGAGGAGAGAAGATTTGGAAGTAAGGAGATGAGAGGAAAAAAAGGAAGTGAGATGAGAGGAGAATTGGAAGTGATAAGAGGGGAGAATGGAAAGTGAGATGAGAGGAGAGGAAGTGAGATGAGAGGAGAGTAAGAAGGGTGCAGATGAGATGAGAAATAGGAAATGAGGAGATAAAAGAAAGTGATAAAGGAAAAGATAAGAGGGATGGGTGGGAAGGCTGGCTCCCCATTCACTGACGAGGGAGGATGTACTGTAGGGTGAAGGAAGGGGAGGAAAGATGAAGAGAAAAGAGCAGGAGAGAAGCGAGGAGCAGGAGAGAAGAAAAAGGCTGGAGAAGAGGTGAGTAAAGCAGGAGAGGAAAGCATGAGGAGAGGAGAGAAAAGGGGAAGAAAGATAAGAGGAAGGAGAGAGATGGTTGGCTGCCCACTTTATTGAGAAGGGACGGGGTAATGTACTGTGGTCCCCTTACCTAGGAGAAGGAGGAGGAAGGGAAGGAGGAGAGGGGAGCAAAGAGGAGGGAAAGGAGAAGAATAAGCATAGTACCAAAATAATGATGACGATGATGATGATGATGACAATGACGATGATGACGATATTAGTGTTACGGAGATGAGAAAATGTACAAATCCTTTTACTGTGATAGAGGCGAAGTTAAGAATGCGACAGAAAAAGAACAGTAAGAAAAGGAAAGAGGAGTATCAATATACGAGTATACAAGCTTTCTTAAACAATCTATACAAACAATCAAGTCCATAAACAAACCCAAGAAATGACGGCAAGAATAAGTGAATCACTGTGTAAACAAGAGAATACAACTGGACGTAGCTTAAACAAAACAAAGAAGAAAATTGGTAGAAAAAAGAATGAAGAAAGGAAATCAACATGGAAGAGATTAAAAAAAAAAACACACACACACACACACCCGAAGAATGACAAACACTGAGAAAGTCAAAAAAAAAAAAAAAAAAAAAAAAAGTGACGCGTAAACAAGAAACAATGGAGATACCGTAAATATATAGGGGAAAAATATACCAACAAATAATTCTTGGAGGAAACAAAAACTCAAATAAAAAAATAGTGCACAAACCTGCCTCAAAAACACGGCAAACAAGTAAACAAAAAAAAAACAAGAATAAGAAGATAAAAAACATCCAAAATCATTAGCAAAGTAGGCAAATAAACAAACAAGAGAAAATACAAAGAATTAAAGGGGTAAACAATGAAAATAAACATGTAAACAAATAGAAAATAAACATGTAAACAAATAAACAAGTAAACAAAGTAAACAAGACCGGACTCTCACCATAAGGACACATCTGGCTGACCGGGACCACCCAATACAAGAGGGGGAGAGGAATGAGGGGGGAGGAGGAGGGAAGGGGAGGGAAAGGAGGGAAGGGGAGGGAAAGGAGGGAAGGGGAGGGAAAGGAGGGAAGGGGAGGGAAAGGAGAGGTGAAGGAGGATGAAGGAGGAAGAGGTTGTAGGGAAGGGGAGGGGAAGGAGAATGGGGGTTTAAGGAAAGGAGAGGGGAAGGATAAAGAGGGGGAGTTGGGAAGGAGGGGGGAAGGTAGGGAGCGCAGGTATAGGGAGGAAATAGAGGAAGGGAGAGAGGGCAGAAGGAACGAAAGGATATGGAGCAAAGGGGAGGGCAAGCAGGTGGGGAGGAAAAAGGGAGATGAGGCAAGGGAAGGGAGGGAGAACAGGCGAGGGGAGTGGAGGAGGGAACGGTAGTACGAGTAATGCTGGAAGGATGGAAGTGTGTAGAAGGGAAGAGATAGGAGTAGGTGGAAACTGGGGGTAGGGGTAGGGGTAGGGAGGCAAGGTGAGGGGACGGGATAGTGAAAGAGTTTACAGGTGGGGGAAGACGGAAAGGGAAGGGAAGGGAAGGGAAGGGAAGGGGAGAAATATATGTAACGGAGAAGTGTGACAACGGTAAGGGAAGGGAGAGTAGGGGTAAAAGGGAAAAATAAGGGAAGGAAAGGGTAAGGATAAAGAACAGAAACACAGGAGAAAACAAGGAATTCAGAGAGGGAATATGGAGAGAGGGATGCGGCGAAGTGAAGTAAAGGAGAAGGTAAGGGGAATGGACAGGAGAAATAAAATGCGGTAGAGGAGGAAGTACAGATAATGATTGATGATGATGATGATGATGATGATGATGATGATGATGGTGATGATGATGATGATGATGATGATGATGATGAGGAGGAGGAGGAGGAGGATACAGAATTTAAGGGGAATGGAAAAATACGATAGATACATAATCAAAATAAACAGAAAAAAAATCGATAGACATATTGTTACAAAAGAATTATCATAAATGCATAATTCCGGTTATTTCCATCAAAATAAAAAACATACGTAACAATATATTTTTCTCAACAACATTCACAATTTTGCGGGCCATCTAAAAAAAAATATATATTCCTGAAAACATTAATAACATGACAAATTTTATTTCGTGGGGAAAAAAAAAAGGGGGGGGGGTATTTAGAGAAGACTGAGTTTGCTACTTCATATTATATTTCTTGTAAAATTATATGTGGGAAACACACACACACACACATACACAAAGGTGTGTGTGTGTGTGTGTGTGTGTGTGTGTGTGTAAAAAATGAAAGGAAAGGAAGGAAAACTGGAGAGACATATATAGAGACAGAAGTGCGTTGGAGGAACAAGGGAGAAACGGGAGAGGGAAAGGAAGAGAATAGGAAGGAAAGGTGAAGGGGGAGAGGGAGGGGGAGGGAAGCCAGAGAGAGTCGTACATTAATTAACAAGTCACACGTTGAGAGGGGAGGAGAGGGGAGGGGTGGGGATGAGTGAGAGGGAGGGGAGAGGGAGGGAAGACAGAACAAGAGCGAGAGGAGAGGGGTAGTGAAAGAATGAGAGAGAGATGGGGAAGATGAGGAGAGGCAGAAAATGGAGGGGAAAGGTAAGAAAACGAAAACAAGAGGAAAGGAAGAGGGGGAGGAACTGGAGGGGGGAGAATAAGAGTGAGGGAAGAATGAGAGGAGAGCAGAGTGAGAGGGAAGAGTGAGGGGTAAGTGAGAGGGAAGAGTGAGGGGTAAGTGAGAGGGAAGAGTGAGGGGTAAGTGAGAGGGAAGAGTGAGGGGTGAGTGAGAGGGAAGAGTGAGGGGTAAGTGAGATGGAAAGTAATAGAGAATGAGGTATGGAGAATGAGGAAGAAAAAGGGATGGGAATGAGAGAGGGATACGGTGTGTGAGGTGTAAGAGGAGGGGCAGATGGGGGAGTGAGCAGGAAAGGGAAATGAAGGAGTGGAGAGGGAAGGAAAGGCTTAGTGAGAGGGAGAGTGGAAAGATGGACGGGAGAGAGTGAGTGAGAGGAAAGGAAGAAGATGAGTGAGATGGAGAAGGAAAAATGGAGGAGTGAGGGAATAGGGGCTGGAGAGCCGGAAAAGACAAAGAGAGTAGGGAAATGTAGCGAAATGATGAAGGAAACGAAACTGACGCAATATCAAGAGAATAGGGAAACGAAAGGTGAGAAAATGAAGGGTACATGAGGAAGTGAAGTGAAGATATGGGAAGGGAAGAGAGGAACCAGTAAGAAGTGAATGGCACAGAAGGGAAGGGAATCGTAATGTAGTAAGATGCAGAAGTGAAGTGAAATGAAACACAGAGGTAAAATAAAGTGAAATGATGTGAAAAGCCCAAGTGAAGTGAAGTGAAACGCAGCGGTGAAGTGAGGTGAGATGAGTATCCCTTCTGATCACGGCCAAATTAATCCACGTATTCATACACCCCTGATAATTACCTCTCTCTCCCTTTCCCCTCATTCCTCTCCCCTCTCCTTTCCCCTCACTTAATCCCTTCCCTCTCCCCACACTTTCCCCTCCTTTTTTTCCTTCCCCTCTCTCCTCTCCGTCCCTTCCCTTCGCTCTCTTCCTTTCCCCTCCTTTCACCTCTCTTCACTCGCTCCCTCTCTTTAGCCTTCGTCTCCTCTGTCCTAACCTCTCTCCATCAGCTCTTTTCCTCTCTTGCATCTCTCTCTTCTCACAATCTTTTCCCCCTAGCTCTCTTCTCTTTCCTTCCCTTCTTTCACACTCCTCTCCTCTCTCATTCTTCCTCCCCTCTCTTTTCCAACCTTACCACTCTCTTCCTTCCCTCTAAACACCTCATCCTTTCCCTTATCCTCTCTCTCTCTCTCTCTCCTTTATATTTTACCCTCTCCTTTCCCTATTTATTCCTCAGTGTTCATTTATCATCTCTCCTTATCCACACCATTTATCATTCGCTCTCTCTCTAATCTCGCTTTACCTGCTTCTATGATCCCTTTACCCTGTCTTTATTCTCTCTTTATCTCTCCCTTTCATCATCTTCCTCCCTCTGTGCCTACCTTTAATAATCTTCCTTATATCTATCCTCTCTCTCTCTCTCAATCCATTCCCATTCCATAACCAGCACGTCTCCCATGCTAATACTCCTCCCACCATGAAACCCTTCCCAATCGTCCCCCTCTCAAAAAAAAAAAAAAAAAAAAAACCTCCAACTCTTCCAACCAAAAATCTACCCTGCCACTTCCCCCTAAACACACACACACACACACACACACACACACACACACGCCTCCCTCCCCCCTTTCGCTCCCCAACCCTACCCTCCCTCCCAGCCACCCTCACAAAATATTTACGGGTAAAATAACTTAGCTTTTAGAACAGGGGGTGGGGGGGGGACCAATAAAGTTGCGTGTGGAAGTAATTGCATATGTATGTGTAGCTTGTATCCTGACAGGGGCTGATGGAGTGCCTGGCTGTAATAATGACCGACCCACTACCTCATATCCCACTCGGCCAAATGCGTAAACAGAGCAACGGGAAGACAGTAACAGGGATGGGTGAGGTTATGAGGTGAGGATGCTAAACGAGGATACATAAACAGTGCAAAGGGAAGGCAATGGTAGGGTCGGGTGAGGATACGAGGATGTTCAACAATACATAACTGCGAGGTACTTAACACCAGTACATAAATACAACACAGGCATGGCAGTAATAGGGGAGGGACGAGGATATGAGGATACCTAATTATAAAATCCACCTGATGTAAACAATAGAAGATGGAAAATATCTAAGTACAAGAAGGATAAGACAATAGTGGGAGGTGGTCAATACGAGAGACTTTAACTATATTCGTACGGATATGTAAAATTACAACAGTGAGTGTTGACTGATGCATGGAAGTTTAACCATATAAAATAAAAGGGATATAAAACAATGACATACTGTAAGTAAAGTGAAAAACTGGCAAATGTATAACAAATTCACGCTCGTGTGTGTGTGTGTGTGTGTAATATATATATATATATATATATATATATATATATATATATATATATATATATATAAAATGACGCGCGCTTGTGTGTACGGTCACTGAACTTTTGAAAAGAAATAGATAATCACAGATTCTCGGTACTGCTCGAATTAATGTGCTGCTCAGCAAAGAATGGAGTCATATATAAAGATACTGGGCATGATACTCTGACAGCATTATGAATCAGTCCCATCTCAGGGTACGAGAGGAGGATGCGGGGGGGGGGGGGGAGAAAAGATACTGGGAAGGAGAGACAGAAGTAAATATTAGGAGTAAACAGGAGGCAATACCGCATAAACGAAGTACAAACAAGGACAGTAAGTACAAACGAAAACTCGATAAATAATGCTTAGAAAGAGCAATACAGGACTAGGATAACAAACCACATGAAATCAGGGGACATGAAGAAGAGGCTTACTTGATAATGAACGGAATATCGACAACTGAAATATAACAGTACAAAGAAAGACAAAGAACCATATATCAAATACAAATAGCAAGAAATATGGATGGCAACGAGTCAGACGGGACAATTACTATAAAAAAAAAAATAAATAAATAAATATGAGGAGGAAAAGCATAAGTGGGTTATTAATCCTTTCAGTACCATTAATTTGTTTACTCTTGCAAATGTCACACGATTTAACCCAGCTTACCTGAGACCTTTGCTAGTGAAAGGGGATAAATATTTCAGTACGATTTATCCAAGTTAAAATCTTGCTACAACCAGACGATTTTTATTCAGTACACGAAAAACTCTTGAAATGGGTGGGGTTAATACAGCCTTCACTAAACGCTTTTACTGCTCTCTGGCCTCTTAAATCGAATAAAATAATCTGATGAAAGGATGAATAAAATGCAATAAAGATGCTGAAGCCTATTATGATGACAAGACGATTTTACTCAGCTCATGGAACCACTCGCAGGCTCACCCAATGTTTGATACCGTTTCCTCCGTAATTGGTTCTCTAAGCGCTTCTGTCTGTCCCTACTCAATAACGACCCATTTTACTACATTACCCTCCTTTTATTATATACTACATATGAGGATATAGTGTGTGTGTGTGTGTGTGTGTGTGTGTGTGTGTGTGTGTGTGTGTGTGTGTGTGTGTGTGTGTGTGTGTGTGTGTGTGTGTGTGTGTGTGTGTGTGTACAAAACACCGATTATAATCGCACCTGCATTTTACACAACGCAGAAACAGTACCCATCACAATTAACGTAAAAACAATGACAAAGATCACAAAGCAAAACACACACACACACACACACACACACACACACACACACACACACACACACACACACACACACACACAAATAACAAAGCTTAAATCAAAACAGTTAAGCAACATTAGTCATAACAACAACAGCAACTCTGAAAAAACAATAACATCCACATCAACAGCAATCCACAGTAGCACAACAACCACAACAACAATCACCAAACCGATAACGCCGATCACATCAATAACAGCAATCACAAGACTGATCTATTCCTAACAAAATAAAAATCACAATGACTAAAGGAAATAAAAGTTAAACAAGGACAGCAATCACAACAAATCACAACAATCACATCAACCACCACGACAGTAATGTAACACCGATCAAAACAATCGCGAAAATAACGACGCCACAATCACAGTACAAGCGACACCAGGAAACGCATGAACAATCACAAGCGCAGCATGACTCACAACACCAAATCACAACACTGACCCCAAAAATCACACAATCACAACAACACGACTCGCAGCAATAACAACAACAGCCCTATCATTCTGAAGACACACTCCACCTCCCATCCCACTCATAGCCCTGCCGACCCTTAGCATCCAGTACAGACATAAACAAGAAACACCCAGCTGATTTATCGCTTCGTTCCCATCCGGCAAAACACTTCAGGAAGACAGAGACCCAGGGGAAAGTGAGTCTCAAGGTCTGGCCTGTCAAGGGAGATTGTATTTTTGATGAGCGTGTGATTATGTGGCAGTGAGGGTGAGCGAGAGAAGGAGAATGTAATCTTTTATCATTTTAGCCGAGGCAGTGATGAATGAGTGTAAAGAATGACGTCTATTTTCAGTCTTTCTATTTCACTTTGTAAAGATTCTATTGTACCGCTATTTTACACCATACCAGCTCCAACTTTACTCTCTGACCATACACATACACCTTACTGCAAATCACTACACCACAGCATCATCGTAACCACCACATCACCTATACACCCCAGCACGTCCACCTCAGCTCCACACCACACCAGTCTCCACACACTACACGAGCATCTCACCAGAGCACACCCACACTAACACCACACCTGAACCAGCACGTCAGATCATACATCACATTAGTACCACACCACAGCACACACCGGCAATCATACCACACCACAACACCCTTCCTCCACACCCACAGTAGCATCACAACACTCGACAACATCCACACCCCAGAACACACCACCAGAGAACAGCCATACTAGCACTACAGCACATCACATCACATCGCGCGCGCACGCACACACGCACACACACACACACACACACACACACACACACACACACACACACACACACACACAAAACCACCGCAGCACACTCTCACAATACTAGAATCACAGCACACCCCCACACACCACACCACATCAGCCGAGCACAGCACCCCCACACCCCACACTAGCACCACAATATACCCCCCAAAGCCAGCTGTTGGCCCGCCCAGCATAATATCCCACTAACTCATCCCAGCTCTACCCCGCCGCAGAATATCCACTCCCCAGCACGGAATATCTTGGGGCCGAGATTTGTGTCTATATATAACCAATTCTGATAGGGCAGCAAAATTATATTCCTCGTATTAATAACTTCAAATACAGTAACAACCTCCACAAAACTGACCAAATTTGACTTAACATCAAATTTTGGTTACAGTTTCTTACAAGCTAAATAAATCGTCCAGTGGTTCCTAAAATTACTAAGTGTGCCCCAAACTAATGGAAGAGTTGCACGGGAAGTTTTAATCCATTCGCTGGAAAAATGTTATCTCTGTATAAAAAAAAAAATTGCCTGACGTTAGGAATAAAACTCCTTGGTGTTCGTCGAAAAAATTACGGAAAATAGAACACTGGCAATAACTTAATCAATTTTAGACAAAGGAATCCTAAAAATGGGAGTCACTCAGATCCTCTCCAATAATAATAATAATAATAATAATAATAATAATCTGGCCTTTTGTTTCTCAAAAGCGCCAGTTCTTCCTTTTGGGAATTCACTAGCGCTCGTTATTTTTACATTTACAAGAATTGTGACATTTCTTGTATATAATACAAGCTACATCATATATACATGAAAGTGGCAATAATTAAACCCTATAATCATCTGTCATAGTACCTCTCTCCAGATCGTAGCATTTTGAAAAAAGAAAGGCTTTCAGCTGTCTCTTAAAGGATTCAACAGTAGAGAGTTGTCTTATGGACAATGGCAATCTGTTATATAATCTAGGGGCTCTATATGCAAAAGAACGATCAGAGAAAGATGACTGGTGAATGGCTCCTGGCTCATCAAGACGCAAGGAATCATCTTCACTGCGTAACATCACACCCGGGCGTGTCGATGGGAGTTTTAACAATTCAGCAAGATACTTCGGTTCACCAAACTTAAGAACCTTGAATGTAATAAGACACAGTTTAAATTCAATTCTAGCCTTTACTGGTAACCAATGCAACTCAATCAGAAACGGGGTAGTTGAGGTTCTCGGGGGGAGACCAAAGATAAGCCATGCCGCCCTGTTCAACACAGACTGAACTTTTGTTAGTATATTATTTGGAAGACCAACCCACAGTGAATTACAATAATCAACACGAGACAAGACCACTGCATGGACCAATGTTAGAGGCACTGTCTATTCAGGAATCTTCTCACAGAATACAGATTTCTGATATGCAAGTTACACCTCTTACAACCTGATTAATGTGTTCTTTGTAATTTAACTTAGAATTAAAATAAACACCCAAATTTCGAACAGAACTGACTGGATGCAGCTGTGACACGCCAATGTTCAAAGCCAGGGCATTGTCAGTGTCATCACCCCTTCTGTTTCCTCTGATGATGATGATCTCAGTTTTACCATCATTCAGCTTAAGTTTCCTCTTAGCCATCCAAATCTTAATATCAGACATTAGAGATTCAAACTTTATCTTAGTATCGTTGATATCTGACATCTTGACATAGAGCTGGGTGTCATCAGCATAAAAATGATAGGACACATCATGAGCATCAAGTAAAGACGATAAACTACTTGTGTAGATAGTAAATAGAATTGGACCCAAAACTGATCCTTGAGGGACTCCAAATAGAAGAGGAGCAGAATCAGAGCTAGCGTAATCAACAACCACTCTCTGAGATCTGTCCGACAGATACGACTTAAGGAGCAAAAGGGCACTATCACGAACGCCATAAAAATACAGATCATCCAACAATAGTTTATGATCTACTGTATCAAAAGCTGCAGACAGATCCAAAAGAACTAGGAGAGAGGACATCCCACTACAAGTGTTTGCCACCAAGTCGCTCTGAATCCTTATTAGTGCAGTTTCAGTCGAATGGTATTTTCTGTATGCTGATTGAACAACAGGAACAACTCTGTTGTGTTCCAGTAGTGGTAAGAGTTGGTCAAGTATGGCCCGCTCAATAATCTTGGATAATAAAGACAGGTTAGAGACAGGACGATAATTTGTCATGCTCTCGACATCAAGGCCAGGTTTCTTAATTAGGCCTACAAAGCACGTTTTCAGACCGCACAAAATTACTTTTCTAAGAAGCATCTATTTATTATGTTGCAGATAAAGTCTGCAGCATGCTCATACACATCAGGCAGTTGTGACATGTTACATGGATCGAGTGAGCAAAATGTTTTATTAAGTTCTCTGATGTAACATTTGACTTTGATTACATCCAGTGGATGAAATGTTGAAAGCAAATGATCCCCGGTGCACCGTGGCTGGAAGTCAACTGAGTACACTTCACTAGGAGAACTGCTGTCTAAATCACTTCTTATGCGAGATATCTTACTTGTAAAAAATGAAGCAAAATCAGAAGCCAATTGGGCATCAGATAAAGAAGTTGGTTTAACAATTACATTCCTCCGACCAACCAAATTGTTCACAACTGCAGACAATTTTTTTTGATCACCACCACATGAATCAACTTTATTTTGATAATACCTAGCCTTTGGGCTTTTACAGTGTGAACGACTGCTCTTCTCGCAAAAACATAACGCAAACGAGTTACTTCGGTCCGCTGCAAGCGCCACTCACGTTCTGCCCTTCTACGTTGTCTACGCAAAGAATTAATGGATGGACCATACCACGGAGAATTATCACGTACAGTGATTGTTTTTACTACCTCAGGACAATAATGGTCAAAAATTGACCTGAGCTCGTTGTTGTAAATATCAACCAATTCACCAGAAGAAAGACTTGAAGAATCGATGGAGTTTAAACGTTGATCAATTTCAAAACACATCAACTGGCGGTCAACATTGTTGTAATTTCTGAACCTGATGACCTTTTTATATGAAGGGGATTTTGGGACATCAAAACTAAGAGTGATCAGAGCATGATCAGAGATGAGGGGGTCAAATGAGTCAACCTCCACATCTGATACGCGCCTGCAACCAACAGGGGACAAGATCAAGTCAAGGACATGTCCTGAGACATGAGTTGGATTACTCACATGATTGAGAAAATTGTTCTGGGTGATCAACTCAAGGAATTCTGAAGAAAATGGTTTTGACTCTGGACTGTCAACCCAATAATTGAAATCACCACAAACAAGAAGTCCTCCAGGTTTAAGAGAAAACCCTTCAAGAAACTGCCCAAACTCCTCCATCGATCTCTGCCCGGATGACCTGGTCGATAGACAATTGCAATTCTAATGGTATTCTGATGGAAATTTATTGATACTTCCATACATTCAAATGAGGATGGGGTCAGGTCTGAGTCAATGAGAGAAACGTTTGCAAGTGCTGCAGAGTAGATGAGTGCTACGCCTCCTCCTGGATAGTCAGCAGCAGGCCTGGGAATACTAATAATAGAATGTGTCTTAGGCAAGGCATTACGAATAATATCGATATCAGACTCATACAACCAGGTTTCAGTCAAGCACAATATGTCAAGCTCGTGCTGATTTAGGGTTTCATTAATATAGTCTATCTTATTACGGATGGAACGAATATTTAAAAGACCCATCCTTAACTGGTTCAAGAGTGACGTAGTCAGTTTTTTGAATGGTCAAAATTGGTGTTTTCAATCAATCTATTCCTATGAGAAATCATAATTGGACATTCTCTACTTGAAGCAAAATGGGCAAAACCACCTGTGACTTTGAATTAGCATCTTGATGTCTTAAAGAGGAGCAGTTGATGCATTTGGGAGAATTTCTGTTACTACAGTCCTTAGATTTATGGGCTCCAGCACAAAAGACACATTTAGGTTCATCACTTTTCCTAGAACATCTCTCAAATGTATGACCAAAGCCTTGGCAGTGATGACACTGTGTAACCCAGAATCTATCGAAAACGCGGCATCTTGTAAGATCCACATAGATGTAATTGCCCTGTTCTACAATGGAGGATCTCACCTCTGGCGACATCTTCAAGACAGCAGTTTTGGTGTCATTCCTTGTCCTTGTGAAGAGAAGGTTGAGGGTACAACCTCGATCAACGAGCATCTTAATTTTATTGTTTTTTCTCAGAATATTTGGGATGATGTCAGAGTCATCCAAGGAAGAGGAAAGGCCTGTCACGGTCATTTTAGGCAGAATTTTCTTTGGCTCTGATATGCAAAAAGTGCCCTCAGGGCCAAAATGATCAGTCAGCACCCCAATTGCTTCCCCCTTGGCCTCAGCTGACGGAAACTTCATTACCAGCCCACCAGCCTTGGTCTTAAGGCAGCTGTCAACCGGTACCGAGTTAAGTACGCCTCTGATGTCTTCTGGTCCCATCTGATTTGTCAGGGCACTAGCGCCACTCTCTGGTTTCACAATCAGTACATGCTGACTATGAATGGCTTTTTTTGGCCATGAGCACTGATCTCAATCACGCCCCCAGGCAGATCCTTCCCTCCCCCACGAGAGACCCACGAACAGCATCCGCAAATGACTTGGCCTGATCTTGTGTGACCGCTATAGGTGATGAGACCTTGGTCTCTAGTGCCTCCAGTCTATTTGATACGTCTCTGATTGCTTGAAAGATTGGCCCAATAACTTTATCTTCATACTCCTTCTTGGTACTACTTCCTCCACCAGCCAAGACCTCGTCTGCTGGTGCAACACACTGGCTACACAGCCAGCGAAAGCCCAGCTGGTGGCTCCTCTTCATGAATGGATAGTCGCCTGCATCCAAATTTTCACAAGCTATATGAATCCACTCGCTGCAGTAGGCGCACTTCAGTGCTTGTGCACTTTTTGCTACAGACCTACTGCAGCGAGGGCACTGGTGTTGTTTACTCATGATAAGGGAGAACAAAAAAACAAAATGACAACAACAGCAAAACGTATATACAATACTACCCGGGAAAAACCCGGGTAGCGCCGCCCCCGTTTGTGTCACCCTAATTTAGGAGGAAAAAAGAAAACCGAAGGAAAAAAAAGCACAAAAAACAGAAATGGAAAAAAAAACAGGGTGTCGCGTAAAAAAAAAAAAAAAAAAAAAAGTTTAAAAAAGTCAATTGCCCAAACGAAACACTGATGTAAGAGTTAATAAGACGAACTGAGTCAAACATAAACATCACTATAAATCTTAAAATACGAATCCAAATCAAAGATAACAAATTCCTTAGACGAAATGAGGATAACTTCAAAAATTTCTCATCCTTCCAAAAGACACGCTACATTATAACTCAGAAATGAAGCACACAAAAACACACACAAACACATATCACCAAAACACAACACAACCACTACTACCACCGCACACCACCACCACCACCAACCAACACCTCTCTCCACACCCACACCCACGCCCTCCACACACCCCCACACCCCCATCGAGATAATATTCGCAGCAAATGTGGCCTGGGGTTTCTGGATTTAAATATCTGGATCCCTACTGGAGGATTCGGAGCGGCCACACACTCCGCCATGGCCAGGATTTGTGACCGCCGATTAATTCATCCACCCACCCACCCACACACACACCCACTCACACACACAGCTTTGGCCTGACGTCTGTACCGGTGGAGTTACGGGAACTGGTGCACATGGGTTTATGTACGTGGGAATTAGTGTACATGGATTTTCCGTACATGAGCTTTGGTGCAGGTGGGATTTTGTGTACACGGCAATTGGTGTACGTGGGATTTAACGTACATGGGTATTGGTGTACTTGGGATTTTACGAACATGGAATCTATGTACGTGGGATTTTACGTACACGGGAAGTGGTGTACGTGACATTTTACGTACATGGAAATTGATGTGCGTCCTATACTCCTCTAATACCATCACACCAGTCCCATACCCCACTAATACCATCACACCAGTCCTATACTCCTCTAATACCATCACACCAGTCCCATGCCCCACTAATACCATCACACCAGTCCTATACCCCATTAATACCATCACACCAGTCCCATGCCCCACTAATACCATCACACCAGTCCTATACCCCACTAATACCATCACACCAGTCCTATACTCCTCTAATACCATCACACCAGTCCTATACTCCTCTAATACCATCACACCAGTCCTATACCCCACTAATACCATCACACCAGTCCTATACCCCACTAATACCATCACACCAGTCCTATGCCCCACTAATACCATCACACCAGTCCTATACTCCTCTAATACCATCACACCAGTCCTATACCTCACTAATACCATCACACCAGTCCTATACACCACTAATACCATCACACCAGGCCTGCAGTAAGCCCCAACATATTTTAGGGTGGTGATAAATAGGTCAACTGGGATTTAGAGAAAGGAATGACAAATCTATACCTTTACTGGAATAAAAATAACGGGAAATAGGCGATTGCGGGAAGGGATTTACGATTTAAGAATTCGTGTTGGGGGATTACTTTCTTGGGGAATTTTAAGGACGTAAGATCAAGTACTATGGGATTTCAGTGCTTGGGGATTACAGAGACATGAAGTTTCAAAAGAGGTTGCACAAATACTGAATTACAAAACAATATGGATTACAGGGAACTGGGATTACAGCACTTGGAATTACAATGGATTACAGTGGCACGCCATTACAATAACACTCGGATTACATAGAGATGAAAGTAACAAGGGATTACAAACGATTACACCTGCACGTCATTACATCAACGTGGGATTACGAGGGATTCCGCCTGGCAGCCCCGGATTACAAAACGGATACTGCACTATGGAATGACAAGGAACCACAACAGCACACGATTACAGGAACATACAGTAGGATTACAACAGGGTTATAGCAACGTGGGATTACAATGGGATTGCAGAAGAATTACAGCAACGGGATTTCAACAGGATTACGGCATCGTGGGATTACAACCGGATTACAGCAAGGTGGGATTACATCGGCCAAACCAAACAAAGCCAGTCCCAACCAGTCAATAATCGCCAGGCACTGCAACTAACCCCCCACACCACCCCAATAACACCCCTTTCCCTCCATCAGGTTATGCGGGTGGGGTGGGGTGGGGTGGGGTGAGGGGGCATGAATAATTGAGAGTCGTAAACACAGTGGGCATAACCAAGGCGGCTCCGTCATACCAGGCTGGAAGGACACTGGTGGGGAATTATCACCCATGGCCTTTTGGATATTATCACGGGAGCTGTTAGGAAGTAATTAAACTTTTCAGTCCCCTTTCAGTCCAATCATTCTCTTATTTTCCTCTTGCCATCTCCAACAGCTTTTCAAACTGGAGGTGTTATGATGAATATATACCATTTACTAATATTTCCTGTGCTCGAGAGGGACGCCTTCAAGTGGTGGCACCGACATAACCACGCGGTTCCACTGCAAGGTCATACAAACGTCCCTCAGGTAGAAAGAAACACAAATTATCTTCCCAAATCTGACGAATACATAGCGGAAAAATCGAACTGTTTGAAACGGGCACTAGTAGAAAGGGAGTTTTCACTATATTTCGCCAGTTTTAAGTTTCCTTTAGACTGAACTGGGAGGATAGCCTAGTTGTTTCTTCGACTGTACTTCCCTGTCCCCCAAAACAAGGATGGTGGACTACAGGAGGGCAACTTAAGCCTGCAATCCACTGGGCTCACGTTCCAAATGAGAACCCCTCCCACCAACACGTCTACTTTCGGCGGAATAAAATGGTCTAATGGTAGCAAGCATAGGGGGTAAAAATACGTCCTCGGAGTGAATGGGTTAAGAATGCTGTTTGGAAATTATTAGGTACACTCTTCAGAAATTATCAGGGGAAATTATCAGGTTATGTCCACTTTAGATTCATTCTGTATGCCTTATGGAAATGAAAAAGAAAATATCGAGAAAAACGCATACTCTTCTCAGTTATAAATCATGCCCTTCGGATCCTATCAAACGTTCTATTTTGGGAATTATTATGTAGTTTTCCTCCTCTGAATTATCAAGCACGGCCTTCAGTAATTATCAAGCACCAGTGAGCACCTGAAAATAGTCTACCAACGGAGTTCATACGCATCCACTTCAGAATTATTAAGGCATCCTCCCCAGAAATGATCAGGTATGCTCCCCAGTAATATTCTATCATGCTCTTTATTATCAAGTAAGCTCTTCAGATATATTACATTACGCTCGTCTTTATTATTGACTATGTTCTTCTGAATTATTTATCCCTTCGCTTCATTGACAGAATTATTAATCTAATCCATGCGTACTTCAATCCAATCTTTAAAATATCAAAGAACACCAATACGACTTTCTCAAAACATATTTAAGTTCTTCACTCCACTGAGAGAGAGAGAGAGAGAGAGAGAGAGAGAGAGAGAGAGAGAGAGAGAGAGAGAGAGAGAGAGAGAGAACCATACGAATCTCCCCCCAACACATAATCTTCTGAAAAATGTGACCCCATAAATACAAACAGGTGAACAGAGGCGGCCGTAAGAATATAATGGGCAGACTGTGGGAAATGAGTACCTGGACAATAAAGGTAATGGAACCAATGAAATGTAATAGCAGGCATTGACCGAGGGAATATTTATCACATCTTCGGAAATTAACGACCAAATCAGAGAGGTAATTTACTAATACTTATGGCTGCGTCTCCCTGGTAGTGTACTATATTAGTATTATTTATTTACCTCCTCCTTCCTGAGTACACTCTGTACTGTGGGATGCAGGCTAATTACATCCCTTAATTACACTTATTACACAAACGATCATCAGAAATTAGGGACCTGCTTACATCACTGCTACATCTCGGGTTGACTCATACACACCTCAGCAATAACTCAAATTTTTTCTCTATCTACCACCAGACGATTTCTTTCAGCTCAGAACAAACCTCTAGCAGACATGGGGTTAGTGCAGACAATATCTAACCCCCCCCCCCGTTCGAAAATCTCTCCAAAGCTGCATGAAATCGTCCGGTAGAGGGCAGAAGTCAAAAATTCATCAGAGTGAAGGGGTTAAGATGGCGTAAAATCCAAGAAGAAAAGCTTGGAGAACAAAAGACTTGAAATTCCCGTGATAGAGATGGAGTGGGGAGGGAAGGGAAGGGAAGGGGAGGGGAGGGGAGGGGAGGGGAGGGGAGGGGAGGGGAGGGAACATTCTTTGGAGGTTCCGCTAAATACTACATCGCCGAGGGAAAGGTCGACACATGCCACTACTCAATACTTAACACTCACGGTCGGGCCAACTCTAGTATTCTCTTCTAGCTAGTTTCAGATGATTTTTATTCACCCTAGGGCTAGGTAAGGAGGCCTGAGAGTGTTAATACCGGTACCATCAACCCTCACATGGTCGGGATGATGCCAGATGATTTTACTTGGTTGTATGAGTCAGAGGGTTGTGTTAATACTGTTACTATTAACCCCCTCACACTCGGGACACCAAGTAGTCTATTACAGCTAAGGCCAGACGATTTTACTCAGCGGAAAGTGAGCAATAACAGCCCGAGGAGGCCCTTTTAATGTATTCCTGCTGCTGCTGTGATATCTAACCCTTCCAGCTCGAAAATACCTCCCAAAGATGTGACAAAAATTCTTCTGGTAACAGAATGACTAAAAACTATTTGATGGGATGAAAGTGACGTCCACGGGTTGAAGGAGTAAAGCTGACATAAAATAAAGAAAGAACGTAAAGGACAATAACAAATCCTAATAATAATGTCAGTGCGGGAAGGCAAACTGCTAAATGGAAAATGTCCCTCGATAAAATTACAACGACGTCTAATCGGTAAACCATAAGAGTATCGGACTGTCGTAACAGCTAATGCCGCCGTAAAAGAACAATGCGCAGTGAGCTTACCGTGCATAAAATTGCGGGGGAAAGGAACCCGTCAGACGCAAGCACTCATTTATTATCGATTTAGTCACAAACCAAGGCAGCGACTGGTGAAATAAGGGCAGTACGAAACATCCGAAACATATTCCACCTTCTGCAAACATTAATTTTCTTCGCGTATTATCATCCATGCTTTCACCTTCTACAGACTGAAATATTTAATACAACATTCAACCATCTACTCTAGAGTCATCAATTTCCTTTACATTACAACGTCCTTTACTTTTCCTCACTTTTCCCTGTTACTGAGAGGCAAGGAAATTGGTTGCTGGAAATGTCTTGACAAATTAAACGACAGTAGATCCACGCCAGATTGAAACTTAGTGTAAGAAGGTAACCCAAGAAAGTCAATCTTGATTTAACTTATCGAACTTCACTCCCACTGTATTTCATCCATTATCTTACTGTACTTCATCCACCTGAACCCTATCCTACTGTGCTTCATCCAACTGAATCCCATCCTACTGTACTTCATCCACCTGAACCCCATCCTACTGTACTTCATCCACCTGAACCCCATCCTACTGTACTTCATCCACCTGAACCCCATCCTACTGTACTTCATCCACCTGAACCCCATCCTACTGTACTTCATCCACCTGAACCCCATCCTACTGTACTTCATCCACCTGAACCCCATCCTACTGTACCTACTGTATTTCATCCATTATCCTACTGAACTTCATCCACCTGAGCCCTACCCTACTGTGCTTCGTCCACTTGAATCCCATCCTACTGTAATTCATCCACCTGAACCCCATCCTACTGTACTTCATCCACCTGAACCCCATCCTACTGTACTTCACCTACCTAAACCCTACCCTACTGCAATTTATCCACCTCCCATCCTACTGCACTTCATCCACCTTAACCCTACCCTACTGTACTTCATCCACCTGAACCCCAACACAGAACCTCCCACCAATATAAACAGTGGAAATTGCAGTGGAGCGGAGTTAAAGACACGTGAATGATACTTGAATAAATAGCGTCAAATAGTACTACAGAATGATAAATAAGTCAGTATCCATCTCGTGTGAAGTACAAAAAAAAAAGAAGGAAAATACAAAAGCACTACAAAGGGGAAGCTGGTTTCAAGTGGGCACAGGAAGTAGTGTCTGAACAGAGCCCATGATGTTGTCTTTAATGTATGCGTTATTTCAGTTTTTCTTTGTGTGTGTGTGTGTGTGTGTGTGTGTGTGTGTGTGTGTGTGTGTGTGTGTGTGTGTGTGTGTGTGTGTGAAATACTGTATACTACTACTACTACTACTACTACTACCACTACCACTACTAACCCTTCCCATCTCAGCCAGTCATACCTACCTACCCCAACCTAACCCTACAGGAACGCAATTACAATTATCTCAGAAATAACAACCATCTCTTTACCGTCCCGCTCCCCAAAACCCCTTCCAAAATTACTTTCCAAGCCCCTGTGCCTACAAATTCGACCTGGCTTATAAACTACCTTACTCGGTCGTTACAAGTTCATTATAGCGGCCATTAGAACAGCTCCACCCTCCACTCTAATTGGAT
Organism: Coenobita brevimanus; assembly: GCF_032717465.1. Taxonomy (NCBI): domain Eukaryota; kingdom Metazoa; phylum Arthropoda; class Malacostraca; order Decapoda; family Coenobitidae; genus Coenobita; species Coenobita brevimanus. The sequence continues at coordinate 13,338,435 of NC_136971.1, read as the reverse complement.
GGTTTAGGTTGAGTCAGGGGGAAGGAAGGATGCGAGGAGGGGTAGGGAAGGAAGGAGAGAACAGGGAAGGGAAGGAAGGAGAGAACAGGAAGGAAAGGAAGGAAGGCGACAAGAGGGTAAGGGAAGGAAGGAGGAGACAGGGATGGGAAGAGAAGGAAGGAGACGCGGGGGAAGGAAGAAGAAAATAGGGAAGGGAGAGAATGAGAGAAGGGGAAAGGAAGGAGAAAATTGAGAAGGAAGGAGAGAAGGGTGAATGAAAGAAGGAAGAGAGAGGAGGGAGAGAAAGGAAGGAAGAGAGGGGAGGGGAAGAATGGAAGAGAGGAGACAAGAGGGGAAGAAAAGAAAAAAAAAAGGGCAGAATGGGAGGAAGGCGGCTACTTCATGCTTGTGGTGGGTGAGGGCTTGGGTTTACATAAAGGGCTACAGAGGGGCTATATGAAGGGCATTTAAGGACTATTTAAGGGCTACTAGATTCGTGAGAGGGTTATTTTATCTGTGTCTTATTAAGGCCTAGTTTCTCAAGGCTCTACGGTAACTGGGGGCTGTCTAAGAACTGTCTAAGGAACTCTTTGGGGTTTAATAATTCCTTTCTTCCGCGTACAACTTGCCTCGTGTAATTAGGGCCCGTCTTCAGAGATTTAATGAGGAGTGATGCTTACTAATCAGTCTTTTAAAGGTACGCTGCCTTGTGTATCTGGTGGTTATTGAGGACTGGCTACGAGGTTTCATATGAGGGATGTCTGAGGTCGTTTAAATACTGTCTTCTGAGGGGTGGCTGTCTTTTGTACTCAGTGATCGTCTATGGGCTGTCTATCTGAGGCTTGCTAAATACTGTTTTCTGAGGGCACGCTGTCTGGTGCACCGTAACTGGGGACCGAGGGCTGTCTAAGATGTTAAACGAAGACTGTCTTAAATCTATAACTTACTGCCTTCTAAATACTGGCAGTCTTACGCAGCCAGTGACTGTCTAAAGGTAGTCTATTTAAGGTCAATTGGCTACTGTCTGAAATTTAATCGGTTGACTGATGGGCTGCTGAAATGTTAACTAATACAATCTTCTGTGGTATGTCTATGTTAGGTTGGTAGGAATAGCTAGAGCGGTCTGTTTTAGCTCTACTAGATATACTTAACGCCTCGAGTTCGGTGATGTCATATTCTAGCTTATTCCCACTACCTCCAGTCGATATTATTCATCTGTGTAAATACTCTGAAGCAGTGGACTAATTGGTGAAGGCTACATCCATCCCCCTATCCCCTAAAAGTCTATCCCCCCAAAAGTCTATCCTAAGCTGAATAAACCTGTCTGGATGCAGCGAGAATAAGCTACAAATGCCTTCATCGGATTGAAAGGGTTACATTCTCTAAGACGTTAATGAGGGTTGTTAAGGGACCTTTAATTAGTGTCACCTAGAAAATAATGTCTGTCTTTGCTGTCTTTGGCACTCACTCACTCACTCACACTCACTCACTCACTCACTCACTCTCTCTCTCTCTCTCTCTCTCTCTCTCTCCTGAAATTATACGAGGTGCTTAAGAGGTTAACTGAGACGTTGTTAAGTAACCATAAACCTGTCTTCTTTTATATATTTCTTGCTTGCGTACGACTGCCTCCAACATGCGCATAACTAACTAATCAGTCTCTGAGATTAAAACTAGCCGAGTGACAGCTGTTGTCAAATTCTAGGTTTCCCTAGAACTCTATGTAAAGGGTTGGCCTTGTACTTGTAAGGATTTTCCTTGACTGAATGAAACTGTCTGGTGTTGCCCTAAATAACATCGCTGACGCGCATTGCTAACAATGAAATGACTTATAAATATTTTTAAATTCTGACTGAAAATATTCCACTTAGTTGAGTAAACACTGAGATGTTATCATGAATAAAATACCTAGCTACGCCCGTAGTAGTGGAAGTATTATTAAGGGTCCATGTTGAGGGCGTGTCATGGCGATGGTGGAGGGGTACTAGGAACCACTTAAGATGGTTTGGTATTAGTGATACGGAGACACGTGGAGGCCATCGCGGACTAATGGGAAGGCCGCTACAAGAGTTAGAAAGTTCATCAGAGGGCTGTAATGTCTGGCAGAACTCTATTTTGGGGCTACGCTTAGTTTGTTAGGATCCTACTTCACTGGTAACTGTATGACTGGCGTGATGCTAATGCTAACACCAGGAGTCTGTGTGTCATGTCGGTGGGCCTTAAAGCAGATGACAGTGTTTTAGCAAATTCCAAGTCCCTCAACCGTCCCCTGCCACAGCCTAGGATCGATACAGTGTCTTTTCGGACAGACACCATCATTTTTTTTTTACAGCTTGACGATGTTCTTGATGTATAACAGCAGCAGCAGCAACGTGATGACGATGATGATAATAATAACAATAATAATAATAACAATAATAATAATAATAATAATAATAATAATAATAACAATAATAATATGTAGCAGATGCTGTGTACGTGGGTCACTAGAACAAAACTTCCTTTGCAGTGTTAGGCCTACTCATGTCGCTTCTTTAATCGAGCATGTAATCCTGTGACGCTGTTTGGACGCTAAGCCTTCTTAAAACAGACAAGTTCTTTGAGTCAGCCTGTTTTCTGGTGGGTGTCTCGTGTGCGCTATTCACAGGTGCCTGGGGATGAACTCATTAACCTGCTCCTCATACCTGTCTTTTGCCTGCCCCCTCACACACCGCCCCGGGCACGAGGTAAACAGGCCACTCAGCGAGCTCTTCACGCAGCTGGGCCCCACTCAGGGAGCGTAATATAAAAGAGAGAGAGAGATAGGAGGCGAGAGATGGGGATGCTGGGAGGCAGGAGGGATGGTAGCGGAGGGGGTGGGGGTAAGAAGGAAGGAGGAGGGTGAAAGAGTGAGACAGAGGTAAGAGTGATGGTGCTGATAATGAAAATGAGACTGGTATGGGAAACAGGAAGACACATATTTGAAAGTGGGGAAGAAGTGGGAGGTGGCAATGAATATACGAAAATAAAGAGCATGAGAGAGATATGGGCTGGTAAAGATGAGATGGCCACTGAAGCAAGGGCGGGAGAAGAATCGAGAGAAATGAGCATGGACACAATAAAGATGTGGGTGACAGGTACGTATTGCGACATATACAACGGGGATCTGCAGAGACATAAGTAGACAGCAGGTGAAGACAGACAGAGATGGAGACAGTGGACACAGATAAGAGGTAGTGGGAGGAAAGAACGATAGTCCAATAAATGGAATGATGATGTTAATGTAAATAAGAAAAATAAAATAAGCATGAAAATAATGATAGTAAAACAGAAGTAAAAAATCAGATTCGCTTTACAGCATATAAAGAGGGGCTAAAAGGAAAAAAAAATGACAGCTACCTAAAAGCACTTTTAAGCAACAACGGAAATATTCGAATACAATAATAATAATAATAATAATAATAATAATAATAATAATAACATAATCGCACAAGCACCTCAAACAGACCCAAACTAAGGGCCGCGTTCCTCTCGCATTTAAGACGAGGCTGACAAGTGCGAGATGGGCACAATTTCAAGGGGGATTAAGGGGCATATTGGCGTGACGCGACTAATGAGGTGGTGACGGGGGAGGCAGACAGGGCTTAACCCCAGCCTAGTCTTACACAATTAATCCACACGCTTGACAAGGGCCCAGATTGCTGTTACGGGGAGGGGAAGCCGACAGGGGAAGTTGTGTGTGGGGTTGTTTGAGTCTGTTTTCACGTGACGGAACAGGACCCAAACAACGTGAAAACAACATGAATTTCAACGACCCTTACTTATATTCGGCCTGGTTTCACACTAATTTCGTCTAGTATCAGAGAGAAAAAAAAAAGTTATCGAGTTAACATTAATGGGACACAAGGGTTGGATGAATCATTTTAGTGAGCTATTCTCTGTTCACTTTAACTTGGCGTAACTCTGCCATCTCTCCATCTTGAATGCCGAGTAATAACAGGAGAAAAACACTAGAATACGGTGAATACGGTGCTGGTCACGAAGAAGTGCTATGGAAAGGATGCTGAGCTGTAGTCCTGTCTTATTCTGCCACTAAGTTACGGAAAAAAAAAAAAAATCTCCACGTAGTTAACATGAATAAATTACGGCACCTTAAAGGTCATAATTCAATACTTAAAGACAGTGTGGGTTTCTTGGGTCACGGGAGAAACGACCTCTAATGACATGCTACATAAGGGCCATTTTGCTTGATTGGGGGTTGAGCGGAAGACGGACAGGGAGGGAAGGTAAGTCATTTGGGAGCTGCCTGGAAGGTGAGGAAAGGGTTAGGGATGTAATAAGGGAGAAGGAGTAGTGAAGAATGAGAGAGGGGAGAGTAGGAAGACAGTGTAGAGGAATTAAAGTGGATGTGTGGAAGAAGAGGAGAGGAAGTGAAGGGGATGGGGAGGGGACTGGAAAAGAAGAGAGGGAAAATGAGGAGGAGAAGTAAGGGAAAGGGAAAGAGGAGTCTAGGAAGGAAGAGGGGGAAAAGGGGAATGGAGAGGAAGCGTAGGGGAATGGGAAGAAAAGAGTCGAGGAATGGGAAGGACGAGTAGGGAAATGGGAAGGATGATTGGGATAATTGGGAGCAAGACTGGGGAGAGGAGGAAGACTGAGGGAATCGGGAGGAAGAAAAGCAGGATGGGGAGCTACCGGGGAAAGGTGGGGAGGATCTTGGGAAGGAGAGGTTCAAAGAGGTAAAAGGGAGGAAGAGTAGGGGAGTGAGAATGAAGACAAGAGGATGTCGGAAGTAGAGAGAGGGAGACACGAAACGTAATAAACAAGGAAGATAAAGAAGGAAATGGAAAGACAGAAAATACTGAACAAGGGCGGTAAAGAGGAAGAGAGAATGAGAGATATTGACGATAATGAACGTGGAAAGTAAACAGGAAGCGCCAAGTACAATGCTGAACAAAGAGAGAGAGAGAGAGAGAGAGAGAGAGAGAGAGAGAGAGAGAGAGAGAGAGAGAGAGAGAGATACCTAAGTGAGAGGAGGGGTGGGGGTATGGGCGAGGGGGGTAGTGCTGAGTTTATCCTGAGTCCAAACTGCAGCACACTAATTGGGGTGACAGGAAGCTGGGGCGTGGGGGGCATGTTAGCCTGCCTACCAGTGCATTGTGCCTCACTCCACCACCAGCATTATCTCTACTCTCAACTCTCTCAACCTCACTTCTGTCCTCACTACTGTCCTCACTTCTCTCCTCACTACTGTCTACTCCTCACTACTGTCTACTCCTCACTACTGTTCTCACCTCTCCCCTCACTACCGTTCTCACCTCTCTCCTCACTACGTTCTCACTCCTCTCCTCACTGCTTTCCTCACTTCTCACCACTGCGGCCTTATTACTGTCCTCGCTCCTCGCCACTCCAGCCTCATTACTGTCCTCACTCCTCACAACTCCAGCCTCATTACTGTCCTCACTCCTCACTCCTGTCAACACTCGTCACTATTCTCCTCTCCTTACTCCTCCACTCAAATCTTCACTATTGTCCCTCATTCCCTTCCTTCCTTTTCGAAACCAAGACATGACAAATGACTTTTCTATCATATAAAACATATAAAACGCTATGACGGGCGAAAGATGGTCTCCTGAAGCTTAACTGATCTAGACTACTATAACTAAGCCTTGGGTCCTATACAGGTGTAAAAAAAATAAAGAAGGTGCTACTGATCATCCACAATTCTCTCTACATACACCTTTCACCATAATTACCTATGTATTCTCAAATCGCTCTTTATTTCCTGTCTTCGCTTTCTCACCTGCCTTCACTCATCCTCCTTACCCTATCCCCTCGACCTGCATCTTCTATCATCATTATCATTTTATTTGCTTCCTCCTTTCGCGTCGCTCTCTGTCTCATGTTCTCTTTCCTCATGTCACTTGTCTCTCTTTCCTCACATCATACTTCACTTCCTTATCCCACATATTACGTCTATTCTTATTTCCTTTCCTCATCTCAATCCACACATGTCCTCACTCCCTTTCCTCACTTCACCACATTTCACACTTGCCTCCTCACTTCCGTTCCTCAGTTTACATGTGTCCTCATTTCGTTTCCTCACTTCACATCTGTCGCGTACTTATTTCACAATCATCTTCACTTCCTAAGTTTACATGTGTCCTCACTTCCTTTCCTCACTTCACATGTGTCGTGTCCTCTTCGTGTCCTGTGTCTGAGCATAAAGCCGGCCAGACACACACAACGCACACTGAATTTCAAAATATGCAAATTGACTGACGTAAACACAGAGACATCTACGCACTGGGACCTCTCAAACACACCCAGACAAACACACACACACACACACACACACACACACACACACACACACACACACACACACACACACACACACACACACACACACACAAACTAACCCACCCCCCGCCTCCTCCTACATATTCATCTTCCCAAATCCCCACAATCCACTCCCCAGCACCAGAACAACCATGCTTCCCCAGCCCCCTCCCCAACAAGTCTCCTTCTCCCTTCCAGCTCTCACACTCGAACCACTCCCCCTCGTAACACTCATTTCCCTCCCTCCCCAACCTCAATACTTTCCACAGCCTCCTCACACCTCCAATCTTCTTCCAATCACCACTACCTCCAACTCAACCGTTTTCTCAACCTCCAATCTTCTTTTCACCTCAACATCTCAGAGGTATCCTCAACCTCCTCACACTTCCTCAACCTCAAACTCAAATGCTTCCTGTCTCCTCACACCTCCGGCCTTTTTCACTGACCTCCTCTACCTCCAACTCAGCTGTTTCCTGATACCTCCTCAACCTCCAACTCAGCTTTTTTCTGAACCTCCTCACACCCCAACCTTCTTTTCGTCTCAGTCCTCATACATCCTACCTTCCGTTCACCTCCCATTCCAATCTCAATACTTTTCTCATCTCCCACCACGTCGACAAGCCTCCGACCCTCTGTCCAGACCTACACTGCTTCCACTCTCCCTCCGCTTTTCCGAATGTCTCTCAAGCCCCATCCCACGCCTGCTGCATTCCCATCTCCCGTGGTCTATGTTACCTGTTTCTATATCATGATGGTTCACATTTTCCTGCCGGCTGGGATAATTAGTGGGTGGGAGGAGCTTTCTTCCTTTGCTATCCGAATCTTTACTCAACTAGATATCATAAACACTGCCTACTCGGTTCATGGCGTCGAAAGGGTACTAAGTCTGTTGCTGTTTCCCTTCCTTTGTGTCCTCCAATCGTCATTCCCCTTTTCTTTAGCCAACAGCCCTTTCCACCAATTCTGTTCTCCCGCACTCTCAACCAAATCACCGCATCCTTCCCTTGCCAACCTACGTCCCCCCCCCTCCCCTCAACACTCCTTCCCACTCGCCCTTTCTCCCTATTCCTCCCTCACCACCCCCCTCCTCTCAACTTACCATCCCCTCTCCCTATTCTCCCCCTCAACACCCTCCCCTCCCCCCCGCAAAACAGTGTGTCGCCTGAGGTTGACGATCATGCCCAAGTGTTTTCCAATGTGCCCGTCAATACCCGCTGTGCTCAATGGAACGGATGGGATGAGAGGGAGTGCACGGAACTCACTCAAAAATGCACACGGAAACTTTTCCAGGAACATGGACGCACACACGCACGCTCCTACACACACGCACGCAGCTGATTTTGGAAAACGAAGGATTAAACACACACACACACACACACACACACACACACACACACACAGAGCAGACTAATAAAACGACGTCAGTGTAGACTCACACACACAGCAGACTAATAAAAAGACGTCAGTGTAGAAAAAGAGGCTAACACTGTCCTCCCATGGGCCTGGGCGGACACACTACCTGAAGTTCCAGTAGGTCTGGGAGATGTTAGCTACTAGCCTACATGAAATATATTAATAATACTTAACATTCGCTACAAAGGAAGGACAGTGTATGGTGTACGGAAATAAAAACAATAATAAGTAACAAAAAGAAAAAGAAATGCAGGACAGAAAGATAAATGTTACAAAGAGATAAAAGATGACAAAAAGGAAGCAAAACTCATCCAAGAAAAAAAAAATCCAAAGTAACAATCTTAAAACTGAGAATATAAAAAAAAAAAGAGAAATACTTTGACAAAAATGACAAGAAAAATAAATGCTCAAAAAAAAAAAAAAGCAAAAGTCAATAGGTCAAAAATACGTGGATTTATAAACTTGCGAGGAAAGTTTTGCAATTGAGCTTTCTGGCAACCCTCCCAGTCGCTCGACCAATCAGCGAGCATTTTGGCAGCGACACCGGGAGTAAACAATGTTGCCATCTTTTGGGCTATGACGTGAATTTCCCTCTGCTCTCGACACCTGGTTTCTTATTATGTCTGCTGTGACCATCTTTCCGTCTCCCCTTCCATCCGCAGAAAAGGAGGGAAAAGCAAAATGGGAGGAAAAGGACTTGCGATTATTATTATATATATATATATATTTTTTTTTCATAAGGCAGTCTCCTTCTTCCCCCTCCATTTCCCCCTTACTTTGTTCCATTTTGTCTTCCTTCTCATTTCGATGACAACTATGGCCAATCACTTTCTCCATCTTCAAAATGCTTCGTCTGCAGCTTAATCTTGCTAACTTACACCCAAATGATCTTACTTGGCTTAAGCGAGTACCATGATCGTGAAGGTGTTAATGCAGACTTACTGAAACCCATCCCAGTTCAAAATTTAAAGCAGAAAATCCAAAGAGGTATGAAATCGTTTGGATATACCATGAATGGCATGCAAATAGTGTCATCTTAGTGAAGGCGTTGTCAATTTCATTTTTGTCCCCTCCACTGCATCCTTCATTCTCCGTCCCATCTCGCCTTTCATTCTCTACAGAAAACTAGAGAGAATGGAAAGATTAAAATGTAGTAAAGTAAAATAGGTGTGACTTCAGTATCTGTTCCCCCTTCCTAAACACTGAGAAAGGGGAAGAAGACGAGATGATGCTATAAGTATAAACGGTCCAGTCGGAGTAACAGCCATGCCTGGTTTCGGTCCCCATGATTATTTTTATTATTATTATTATTATTCGATCATGTAATACCACCAAGAAGAGTAGGTTGGTCCTTTGCCTAGCCTCAGGCCTTACGCTTCGAGGAGGGGCCGGGAGGGTAAAATGGATTTTTTTTTTTTTACTTTCTTTTATCCATTCACAAAAAAGGGATAGAAATAAACAGGACGAGAAGGAATGCGGAAAAAGTTTTATGCCTCTGTGCTCCCTTTGTTCTTCCCATTCGGAGGAAAAGGGAAGAAAATGGGAGGCATGGAACGCAGCGGAAGAAATGTTACTGCTGTCTCACTTCTACTTCTCTTTCGCATAATAACGGGTCAGAGGTAAACACGGGGAAAAAGAAGGAAGAAAAGGAGTGGCTTTGACCTTTTTTATTCACAGAAAAGAGGAAATCGGGATAAATGAATGCAAAATTGAAATGAAGTGTACTGTCACCTTACTATTCGCAGAGGAAGAAATATATGCGATGAAAAGGAGGAAATGGGATGATTTTAAATTCAAAAATACAATGAGAAGATACGGAATTTTAAAAAAGTTATTAGTCTATTTTCTTCCCCATGCTAGTTGGAAAAAGGAACGAAATCAAAATAAGAGGAAAAATATGTAAGAAAGGCGTGGGGGTGTGCTATGCCATTCCCATTTATTCGCATTTCTGAAAAGGGAGAAGGAAAAAGGAATGGAAAAGGAAGAATACCACTATGTCCGGCTCACCCCTTCTTCCAATTCGCAAAAATAAAGGAGGGAGGAGGAGGAGGAAGAGGGTACGGAGAGGGAGGGGGCAAGGAGAGAGGGAAGAGGGGGAATACAAAATAGGCGAGACAGAGGACGGGAATGGAAAAGTAAAATTGACAGATGAGATAAAGATTGAACGATGTCGTGGAACAATATAGCTCACTCTCACTCGTTCGCTCAGAGCTCAAGATGAAAAAAACTTAATGAAAAAAAAATCGCAACAGGGACATACTGTTTCTTTACTACCTACCTATCAAACAACAAGGAGCGTAGGGGAATGGGGCTAGGCTAAAGTCTTGACCCTTCTGTGTTAAGAAAATCACCAAACATTTTTAGATGCCTGCACGTCTGAGTGAATGTCCGTAAAGTTAAGAGAAAGATATGATCAGATTTGAAACCAAGGAAGACTTCTGGGTATTCAATAAAAGCCTCCGGTAATTCCCTGGAAGTTTTCTAATATTTATGAACATTTTTAATAAACTCCCCAAACTCTTCCGGACTTGCCCATGAAGCATTATGAAAAATCCAAGTTCCTTTCTGGAGAACTACGAACCATTTTGGGAACACTGAAACCTTATGGCCACTCCTGAAGTCCCGCCCCCTTTCAAAAAACGAAAAAAAAAGAAAAAGAAATCATGGAACTCTATGGAAATTCAGGAAATCTACTGGAAACCTTTCAGAAACTTTATTATATCCAAAAATTCTCAGGCCTTATTGGCGTTCCTTATGGGGTTGTCAAAGGGACATGATTCATCCGCTTCTTTCAATACTTTCCCCGAGTTTCCCGTCTTTTTCCTTTTTAAACCCGGCTTCTTAAATGCTGAGAAAGCGGAAATAAGATGAGATGAAACGAGATATGAGAGAGAGAGAGAGAGAGAGAGAGAGAGAGAGAGATACTGGAAGATGCCGATGAAACACATGAGACTGGATGATAGATGGATAGGCAGAGATAACATATAGGTACTGATATAGATAGATAGATGGATAGACAGACAGATAGATACATACAGGAAATGACGGACAGACACAGATAAATTAATAGATACACGAGGAAAAATAAAAAACTTTACTATAACCCTGTACCCAAAAACACTTTCATTCAGCCTTGGAAAGACATCGTAGTGAAGCGGTTAAAAAAGAAAAAAAAAAAAAGCCTTCACTACAATGATATTTATTCACGACCGCCAGACATTCATTTATTTTATTTATTTTTTACTTTTCTTTTTTAGTTCCGAAGAGACCACCCCCCCCCTCGTAGTAGAGGAGCTAAAGAGGAAATGGAGGCACTAAGAATGAGGAAATCAGGAAGGATTAAGCGAAGGAAGGAAGGAACTGAGAAGGGAAATTAGAAGAAAAAGAAGAAATGAAAAGGGGATCATTGTGAAAAGAAAAAAAACAGGGAAAGAAACAAGGAGGGAAAGAGAAAGATAAAGAATAAAGAAGGGAAAAAGAGAGTGGAGGATAACCATGGCATAAGAAAAAAGGGCATAAAGAGGGGAAAATATAAAACTGAAGAACAAGGAGAGAGAGAGAGAGAGAGAGAGAGAGAGAGAGAGAGAGAGAGAGAGAGAGAGAGAGAGAGAGAGAGAGAGAGAGAGAGAGAGATTAAACAACGAAGAAGGCGGGGGGGAAATAGAAAGAGAACATGATCAGAATTAGGGAAACAGAAGAATTAGATTAAACAAGGGATGAGGGGGAAAGGGAGGAAAAAGGGTAAAACAAGACATGCCTAAATGGATGGACTTAATTATATTATATTAGTCTGAACAGAGAAAGAGGTAACAGGAGCATAAAGGAATAGAACAAGGAGCGTGGGGAGGGGTGGATAAGAAAAGGGAGCATAGGAGACGAGGGACTGAAGAGGGAGAATAACAAGCAAAATAAAGCAGAAATGGGTGAAATGGGAAATAAGGAAAGAGAGAATAAGAAAGAGGGGATGTAGAAAGAGGGGACGGTAGGATAATACAGACTAACACAAAGGGAGAAAAATGTAAACAGAGGAAGATGAAAACTAAGGAATTATAACATGGAATAAGAGACTGGCTACATGGCGGAATATTGATGGGAAGAGGAAGAACAAAGGAAAGTAAAGGGGAAAACGGGACATGAAGGACTGAAGAAGGAAAGTATTTGACAGGAAAATAAGAGAAGACGGAATACAAGAAAGAGGGAATGAGAAGAAACTCCGGAAATAAAAAGATGACGGAGTACAGTATGTAAATTGAGGGAGAAAATGAAGAACGTGAAAAAATGAAAAAGGGGGAACGTAAGAAAGTAAGAAAATGGGACTATGAAAAGTGTGAATACAAAAGGGAGAAACGAGGATAATAAAGGAGAGGGAGACGGTGGATGTAAGGGTGTTAAAAAAAAAAAAAAGGGAATAGTGAATGAACAGAGGAATAAGAGTGAATAAAAAGGGGAAGAGGGAGGAAGGAGAATAATAAAGGGGGAGAAGTAGATGACTGACTAAAGGGTATGAACAATAAAGAAAAAACTGAGAGAATGACAAGAGGAATGATAGCGAATAAAGGGAGGAAGAGGGAGAAAGGAGGATAATAAAGGGGAAGACAGGAGATGACGGACTCAGCCTAATGAAGCACATTTACATACAAACGCAACAACCGATAGCGAAGAGGGAAGAGCCACGAACACGGCGATAAAGGCAGGAGGAAGGGGAGACGGAGGAAGGGAAGACGGGGAGGAAAAGGAATGGGTGACAGAGGAAGAGGAGACGCAAGATACGGAGACTGAGATGGGAAGGGAGGAAGAGAAGACGAAGGAAGGGGAGACGAAGAAAGAGGAGGAGGAAGAGGAATGGGTGAAAGACGGATGATAAGGGAGAGGTAGAAAGAAAGGGTTGGGGAGACGGATTAAGAGAGAAAAGGAAAAGTAGATGGAGAAAGTGAGAGAGGAAGATGAGGAGAATGGGTGGAAAAGGAGAGTGAAAAAGAGGGAGAGAGAGGGGAGGAAGAAGGGATGGAGAAGGAAAGCGAAGAAGAGGAGAAGGAAAAAGAAAGGGAGGGAACGGAGGGAGAGCAAAAAGGGATAGGCAGGGGAAAGTAAGGAAGATAGGGAAGAGATGGTGAGAGATGGAGAATGAAGGGTGAGGTGAGAAGGAGAGACATGAGAGAGAGAAGGGGGGGGGGAACACAAAAGCCGAGACCCACAAAACACACGGGTGGTGGCCTGACGGAGCAACAAGTAAACAGGACAATAAAAACCAAATGAGCGCCTGGAATAACAAGTGCAGGCCGACGTGCGTTTCTCTCTCTCTCTCTCTCTCTCTCTCTCATGTACACTCTTCCTCTTCCACCTTTACCCCAGTCTTTCTCCGTATTATATCCTCAAAATAAATCCATACCACCTCAATGTACATCTCTATCACTTCACCAATTTCACATTCCACTCCCTTTATTCGGTTCCAAAGTGATCGTAATACCGATGACAAGAAAAACCGGGCTGGATAGGAAAACAGGGGGGAGGGGGGGAGGAAACAGGAAATAAGGGTGAAGAACTTACCCACGTGAGATGAGCTTAGGTTCACTGGCTGGGTCAAGTGCCACTTACCTGGAAAGAATGAAAGTTAAAAGTTAGTGAGGAGTTACACGTACAAATTTACGTGGCAGTACAGACCATACAGACTTTCCGATCCTTACCAGGCGGCGGAGCACCTAAACCCTTTCACTACGGTACAAAGAAAGTGTTTTCAGAGGCTGATAAGCACTTCTACACTTATTCCATCACTGACTGAAGCAACAAAGGGACCGCACTGTTGGTAAGATACGTAAGGGGGCGAGTTGTAATGTACTACTGCTTTCAATCAGTTCGGACCTGATTTAAACCAAACCTGGTGAAAGGTCAGCCAATGGGCTGACCTTTGTTTTCCAAAACAAAGGTCACTGAAACATGGCAATGTAAATTCTAAGTTTTCATCCGATTTAGACCGAACTTGGTGGAAGGACTGATGATACGGCGAAAAAAAAAAAACGGAATCGATTTTGAGAACAAATATATGAAAATCACATGGCATGCTCAAAGTTCGATCTGTGTCTACCTGTGTGGCAAAAGCTTTGATGTATGAATCAAACTACGTGGGGGAGTTGAAGATCAGCCAAGGAGGTGAACTATTACTTTTGAGACTAATAGGTCTAAGGTAAATCGCTTAATACTGTCAACTTAAAAATTTTTATCTGACTTATATCAAACTTAGTGGAAGGGTTTGAGGTAAGCCAAAGGCGAAGGAATTTGATTCTAAGAATAACCCGTCACAAGTCAAGGTCACAAGGGAAGGTCAAAGTGTATGTTTTAGCGTACTGGAACCGACATTACGTATGTCAGCACAAGGTATAATTCATTTTAAAACCAGGTTATATTATTACTACTACTATTTACTACCTAATTTTAGCTCTGAAGGGATGTCTAGTAGAAGATTCTAATTCCTACATACCATCAGGCTTTTTTTTTTAAATTCTTGCTGACACCAGAACTGAGCGAAAAGTGTTGAAGGTAAATTTCTGCTACATTAGCTATCGATATGCGTCACACTATCCCTCAGCAATTTCGGAATGTCATTCATTCAGCTTGCAAAAAATGAAGAAAATATAAATGTGGAAAAATGTCAGTACGAAAGGACACCAAACTTGGGTTCAAAAGATGGCAGGGTTAGTTCCAAGGCATGCTGGTGACTGGGTAGGGAGAATGTGGCTTGCAAGTAGGGATCGGTAGGTAGGAGTGATTCTCTCTCTCTCTCTCTCTCTCTCTCTCTATCCCAAGGCCTGCCCAGGGTTGTCCAAAGGATGCTGAGGTTTGGTCATTGGACTGGGTAGGTCATCTTCCGGTAGAAATCGTAATACTGAGGAAAAATACAGATTTCCGCTATAAAAAAAAAAAAAATTAATATAAGGATCTGAAAGTGAAATCTGAACAAGCCATCAAAATAAGTCATAATAACTGTTTCCGTCTGAATAATGGATTTTTTTTTTTTCTAGCGAATCTCTACTAATAATAAGTTAAAGAGAGGTCCTTGTACTGAAGGAGTCAATACGCAAATGGGGTGGGGGGGAGCTGAGGGACAGAAGGTGAAACAGTATGGCAAGATTGGACAGAATGTGGGGGGTGAGGGTTGTGGTAGGGGAAGGGGTGGAGAGGGGTGAGGGTGGTGGTAGGGGAAGGGGTGGAGAGGGGTGAGGGTGGTGGTAGGGGAAGGGGTGGAGAGGGGTGAGTGGGTGGGTGAGGGGGAGATGTGTGTGGAAGAGGTGAGTGGGTGGGTGAGGGGGAGATGTGTGTGGAAGAGGTGGGTGGTTGAGGGTGGGAGGAAGGAATGGGATGGTGAGAGAAGCAGACGATATGGCTGGGAAAAGGTGGGATAGAGAGGGCGAAGTAAAGAGAGAAAGGGAGATGGGGAGGGGGAGAATGAGGGTGGTGTAAAAGGAAGAGGGGACGAGGAAAGTGAGCTGGAGAGGGTGAGGATGGTTGGAAGGAAGGGCTAAGAGGAAAGAGTGGGTGGGTAGGGATGGAGGTGATGAAAGAGGAAGTGAGGAAACTTTTGAGGGTGGGGGTGTGAGAGGGGAGTGGAGGAAGGGCAGACGGAAGCAAGGGGGGGAGGAAGGATGAGGGAGGGGGAGGAAGGATGAGGGAGGGGGAGCCACCACTCCAACCCACACACCCATTTCTGGCTAAACTCAATTTTCAAATGCATCTGCGGACACTCTCAGCCCTCCCCTCCCCTCCCCTCCTCGCCTCTCTTCTTTACTTACCGCTACCCCCCTCCTCTCTCTCTCTCTCTCTCTTCCACTTTCCCTCCCCTTTATCCACTCTCTCTCCTTCGTTTCCCATCGCTCATGCCTTCATCTACGCTTCCCTTCCCTCCCTCCTTCCTTCATCTCTCTCTCTCTCTCTCTCTCTCTCTCTCTCTCTCTCTGTCTTCACTTCCCTCTCCTCCCTACCACCATCACCACCACCATCTTTATCCACTGCTACCATCATCAAATTCATTTCCAACCATAGTCACCACTACCATTCCTCCCATCTCCTTTCAGGCACTACCATTTCCTCCCATACCTTCCTTTTTCCCTTATCTAGCATCATTATCATTATTTGCCCTTATTCCTTTCTACACTACCCTTATTCCAATTACACCATTTTCATCAGGGCTTATTATTTTGTCCTTCGCTTCAATATTTCCTTCTTTCACTACCCTTATTTTTTCCCTTCGCTGCCCTTACTCCTTCCTTCACTAATCTTATTCCTTCACTACCACTATTCCTTCCTTCACCCCCAAAATTCCCTCCTTCACTATCACTATTCCCTCCACTATCATCATTCCTTCCTTCACTACCACTATTCACACCTTCACTATCACCAGTCCTTCTTTCACTACAACCATTTCTTCTTTAACAACCACTATTCCCACTTTCAGTAATCACCATTCCTTCCTTCACTACAACCATTTCTTCCCTCACTACCACAATGCCCTCCATCATCACCATTCCTTCCTTCATTGCTACCATTCCTTCCTTCACTATCACCATTCCTTCCTTCATTACCACCATTCCTTCCTTCATTAACACCATTCCCTCCATTACCACCATTCCCTCCTTCACTATCACCATTCCATCCTTCACTACCACCATTCCCTCCTTCATTCCTACCATTCCGTCCTTCACTACCACTATTCCCTCCTCCACTACCACTATTCCTTTCTTCATTACGACCATACCTTCCTTAACTACCATTATACCACAACCCCTCCCTCACCACCACCACTACCACCACACTTCCTTCCCTCCTTCACCACCACGACCACCACAAGGCCTCACCCCTACCACCACCACCACTACCACCACACTTCCTTCCCTCCTTCACCACCACGACCACCACATGCCCTCACCCCTACCACCATCACCACCACACTTCCTTCCCTCCTTCACCGCCCCGACCACCACAAGCCCTCAAACCTACCACCACCACTACCACCACCACCACCACCACACTTCCTTCCCTCCTTCACCACCACGACCACCACAAGCCCTCATCCCTACCACCACCACTACCACCACCTGCTACCTCCATTACCATCTGGCCAAGGTAAGGGCAGGGCAGAATCAGACCACGGTGGCCGACTAATAGCTTTCATAAATAGCTGTAATTATAAGCTGTGGCCACGTTGGATTGCGGCCCAGCTAAAATTTCCACTGCATTACGATTTTAGGCTTCATTTGTGGTCCTCTTTTGTCATCATTTTCTCCGCTCGAAATTGGGCTGCCCCCTCTCTCTCTCTGATTTCTTCCTAATAGGTCACCTTCTCTTCTTTCCCTCCTACCTCCCTTCCCCACTTTCATCAGCCTCCTCCTTTTCTCCCCTTCTTCCTCCTTACTCTAGCCAAATATTTTTTTCCCCTTCTCTCCCTGCACCTTCTCTCAAATTTCCTCCTTCCCTCTAGGCTGTTCTCCTTTCCTCTCTCCCTTTATTCTGTCTATCTGTCTGTCTGTCTCTCTTTCCTTACACTTCGACCACCTCCTTCATCCTCACTATCCCCCTCCTTCCTTCCCTCCAGTCTTCTCATCTTTCCCTTCTTTTCTCCCTCCCTCCCTCCCTTCTTCTCTCCTTCCCTCCCTTCCCCCCTTCTTCTCTCCCTCCCTCCCACCCTCCCTCCCCACATCAGTATTACATGGAGAAAACTCATATGACTTGTTCCCTGGGGTTATATGCTTCCACTATCCCCCCCTCCCCCGTGACTCCTCCTCCTTCCCCCTAACTCTTTTCCTCTTCCTCTCTTTCCCTCCCTATTCTTCTCCTCTGTCTTTTCCCCCCATCCTTCTCTTTCCTTCCCCTTCTTCTCTCTCCTCTCCCTTTCTTCATTCTCTCTTCATCCCCTTCTTTTCCCGCACCCTGTCTCCAATTCTCGTCCTCTCCTTTCCTCCTTTTCCCTTTCACCTTTCCTTTCTTCTCCCTTTCATTCTCTCCCTATTTCCCCTCTTCCTCTTTTTTACCTCTCCTACTTTCCTCCGCATCCCCCTCCCCCTCCTCTCTTTCTTTCTCTCCCTCCTACTTCACCCATCGCTTCCCTCCTCCCCACCCTCTCCCCCCCTTCTCTCCCTCCTCCCTCAATATCTGCACTTTAGAGGCCCGTTTATCTTTATCCATCTGTCTCCCCTTTATTTTCTCCCCTCTCCCTCCTCCCCTCCCCCTCCTTCCTCTCTCCTTCCACACCATCACCTTCTCCATTTATTTGTTAACAATGCCT
This sequence comes from Coenobita brevimanus, assembly GCF_032717465.1. Classification (NCBI taxonomy): domain Eukaryota; kingdom Metazoa; phylum Arthropoda; class Malacostraca; order Decapoda; family Coenobitidae; genus Coenobita; species Coenobita brevimanus. Next base: position 13,320,452 of record NC_136971.1, on the reverse strand, counting down.
TTCTCTGCTGCTCTCTCTCTCTCTCTCTCTCTCTTAGTTTTTTGCTTTGCTGTTCTTTCTCCCTCGCTCTCTGTCTCCAAGAGAGATCGATTTTTCTTCAGTCTGCCCTGTCCTTCACTCTTTCCTAACCCCTCCACTTTTATCTTCAAACTCTCTACCCTTTTTATCTTCTCTCTCTTCCTCCATCTTTTCCTCCTCCACTCTCACCTTCCTACACTATCTCCTACTCCTTTCTTTATTCCATCTTCTTATTTCTTCCTTCCTGTCTTCGTGTAACTGGAATTCTATTGTCATTTCATTTTTCTTCCACTCCCCATCTACATGCTGCATCGCTTTTCTCCTTTTCCTCCTCTCCTTCTATCCCTCTTCCATTTTTCTCACTTCCTTTTTCTCTCAGGTTTCCCCTCCTTACGCACGCCTTCTTTCCTCTTCCTCTTTTATTAATGAGTTACTATTTCACTCTTCTCCATCTTCTTCCTTCCTCCCTGCACCTCTCTTCCTCTTCCATTATCCATTATCACTACTTATTTATCTCCTCTCTTGACGTATTAATTTTCTCTTGTACTTATCCATCCATACTCCCCTTTCTACCCTTTTGCATCGTTTCGGTTTCCTTTCTCTTCCTTTCCTCCTTTTTCTTCATCTCTTCAATCTATTTCTCCTATCTCCTTTCTTCTCCATGTCTTCTTTTTCCCTTTTTTTTTCCCCCATCACTCTCCTCTTTCATTTCTATTTTCTTTCCTTTCTCCCCAGCGTTACATCCTCCTCATCCGTCCACCCACTAGCTTCCCCCTCTCCCCCTCTTCACATCCTTCTTTCCTCCTCCCTCTTAATCCCATCCCACCCGCCATTCCCATCCCTCAATCCCACCAGTTTTCCCATATTCCCATTCCACTGACCTCCCCCCCTCCTCGCCTATATCCTCCCCATTCCTCTTCCCCCTCCCCATCCCTCCAACCTACTGGGCTACTTCCTATTTAGTCGTCGTCTTTTCTCTTCCACTCTACACACTCCCCATTTTTCTCTTCCATCAAATTACCTCCATGCTTCCCTTTCCCTCTCTCCTCACCCCAATCCTACATTCTCCCCATCCATCCTATTCATCAGCTTCCTCCACCTTCCCTTCAAGATCCTTCCCATTCCATCCCCATCCCAACCATACACCTCCCCACTTTCTCTTCCTGTGTTTCCCCTTCCATCCCACTCACCAGCTTCCTAATCTCCCCCTCAACACCTCCCCACTTCTCCCATCCCCATCTCACCCAGAAACCTCCCCATTTTTATTTTCCACCTCTATCTAAGCCCTTCATTTTCCCCATTCCTCTCAACCCCATCATTTTCACTTTCTTTTCTCATCTCTCCTCAAGCTCTACATTCTCCCCATCCTTCCCATCCCCATTTTCTTTCCCTATCTCTCCCCAGCCCTACATTCTCCCCCATCCCTCCCATCCTCCCCCAGCCCAACAACCTCCCCATCCTTATCATTCTCATTTTCTTCCCCCATTCTCCCCAGCCGTACATTCACCCTATCCCTCCCATCCGCATTTTCTTTTTCCATCTCTCCCCCAGCCCTACATTCTCCCCCATGCCTCCCCTCCCAGCCATCTCCCCCCAGCCCTACATTCTCCCCCATGCCTCCCCTCCCCACTATCTCCCCCCAGCCCACCCCACAGCCGATACACAACCCGGGTATAATTAATGATCTCCAGACTGTAGTATTGAACCCCCGGCCGAGTGGCTTCCTCCAGGCCCCTCTTACCGCCATCGGGAAATTGATCCTTATTGAGGGGTGGCATAGGGGCCAAAATGGGGGCACCGAGACTAGAATTAATGATGGCACGGGAGATAGAGAGGCAAGTTTCTACGTATTCTGGAGGGAGGGGAGGGGAGGGGGAGGGAAGGGGAGATGATATGGAAAGAAGGGGTGGGGAGAGATGAGGAGTGGGAGAGAATTTCTAACATCTGATGGACTGAAGGGAAGGGAAGGGGAGGAGCGGGTGCGAAGAGAAGGGAAGGGAAGGGAAGGGAAGGGAAGGGAGGGAGGTAAGGGAAGGGAAGGAAGTTAAGGGAACGGAGGGGAGGGGGAGGGAAGCGAAGGAAAAAGGGAAGGGAAGGGAAAGGAAGGGGAGGGGAGTGTGTGGTTATAATTTCTTACCTCCTTCAGTCTGATAATGTTTTACTAATCTATTTCTGCTTCCTCAACACAATTTTATTTATTGAAAAAAAGGGGGGGATAGCAAGCATAGAAATACGTCATCAAACTTAAGAGATTTTTAGGGGAAAACGAAGGAAGAAAGGGAAGGAGGAGAGATGGTGAAGAGGGGGAGGGGGAGGAAAAGGTGGGGGAGGGGGAGGGAAGAAGTGGAGGAGGGGAGACGAGAAAGGAAGAGCTTCTACATATGGAAGGAGGGTGGGAAGGGGAGGAGAATTTCTTATTACTGAGGGAGAGAAGGGGAAGAGAGGGGAGAGAGGAGAAGGAAAGAACGGGGAGGGGAATATTTCATACCTGAGGGGGACGGGAAGGGGAGGGGAGAGGAGGGGAGAAGACAGGAATGAAAGAATGGAATAGAGGAAAAGAAAAAGGAAGGTAGAAAGAAGAGAGAACAAAAGAAGAAGGTACGACAGCAAAGAAGGAAAGAATAAGACAAGAGGAAAGAAAGCAATTAGGGAAATAAAAGGAATAAGAAAGGAAGGAGAAGAGGTGAAGAAGGAAGGAGAATGTATGGGAAAGGATGGTTAAAGAAAGAAAAGGGAAAGAAATGAAAGGAAAGGAAACACGGACAGGAAAGGAAAGGATAGGGCAAGGAAGGAAGGAAGGAAAGGCCAGGGAAGAAAAAAAGGAAAGGAAAGGAAATGGTAAAGAAGGAATGGAAAGGAAAGGAAATGGCAAGGAAGGATAGGTGAGGGGAGAGAAGGGAAGGAAAAGAAAAAGAGGGAAATAGGAAGGAACACAAGAAAGGAGGAAAGGAAGGAGGGCATCTCTTGTATCCGAGGGAGGGGGAGGGGAGACAACCGCATGGGGAGGGGGGGGAAGGCGAAGGGAAAAAGGAGAGGAACATGAGGAGAGGAAAAAAGAAGATATAAAAGTACGAACAAGGAAAAAAAAAAAGGAGGGAGAGAACACCAGAATATCACACACAGAGAAAGAAGGAACAGAAGGAAAGGTATGGAATAAAAACAGAAGAAAAGATTATATCACATTAAACACACACACACACACACACACACACACACACACACACACACACACACACACACACAGCTACACACTCAAACCCTTGACTACGATTTTTTCTTTTTGCTTATTTTCGTCCCCACAAGACCACTTCATTCAGGACACCAATGACCTCTGATAATGAAGGGTTTACTTAAAGCTATATTTAATTCTTACAGTTCAACAAGCCTCTCCTATGCTGCATAAAATCGTTTGTTGATAGAGAGAATAAAGCATAAAGGACAATATACGATTTTCATAATTATTAACGCTTGAAACAAATGCACTCAGACATACCATAACAATACAGCCAGCCCTCTCTCTCTACCTCTCTCCATATTGTCTCCTCCTTGCCTCACCTCAGACCACCTACCTGTCCGATACACCTGCCTCACCCTGCTGCCTCTTCCCTCCTTCACCCTGCCTCCCGTGCCTCACCCTGCCTCTCCTCTGATTGACCTTGCCGATTTCCTGCCTCCCCTCCGCCTCACCCTGCTTTATCCTCTCTCTCACTCTTCTGCCTCTCCCCTACCTTTACCTCCCTAACCCCGCCTACCGTCAGAGTACACAGCTTACATGGCCTCACTCCTGCCTACCAAACATCATGTCTGCCTATAATATGCTTCTATGATCCTGCTTCATTCTTCTCATTTTACTTTATAGTGTCTGCCTAACCTGTTTCACCCTGCTTATTTACTCCGCTTCACTCTCCCAGCCCTGCTTTCTATCTTCATTGTCACTTCGATCGCACACCTCCAAGACCTTGCTTCACACTTTCCTCACACCTAACACCTGCCTCAACTATCTGGCTCGATTTCATCAACACATCTTGCCTAGCCCAACCATCCTCCCCACACATCGTCTCACTTCCTGCCTCACCTCTCCTCCACACCCTACCTCATTACATTACATGCCACCTAACTATCCACACTCTACCTTACCCCTGCCTCACCTCTCCTCCACACCCTACCTCATTACATCACACCCTATCCTGACTCACCACGCCCACACCAGCACACTGAGCCATTCCTTCAACACACGACACCCGAAATTGAGTTTCAAGTGAAGTGCTACTTACGGACTACCCTGTACTTGACATGATGGTGGGGGGGAGGAGGAGAAGGGGAAAGCAGGGAGAGGGGAGGAGGAAGTGGCAGATAGAGGGAAGGAGGAGGTGGCAGGGAGAGATGAGGAGGGGATGTTAGGAAGAGGAGAGGAGGGGATGGGAGGAAGGGGTGGCAGGAAAAGGAAGGGAGGGGGTAGCAAGAAGAGGGGAGGAGGGGGTGGCAGGAAGAGGGGACGAGGGGGTGGCAGGAAGAGGGGACGAGGGGGTGGCAGGAAGAGGGGACGAGGGGGTGGCAGGAAGAGGGGACGAGGGGGTGGCAGGAAGAGGGGACGAGGGGGTGGCAGGAAGAGGGGACGAGGGGGTGGCAGGAAGAGGGGAGAAGGGGGTGGCAGGAAGAGGGGAGAAGGGGGTGTAAGGAAGAGGGGAGAAGGGGGTGGAAGGAAGAGCAAAAGAGAGGGTGACGGAAAGGGCTGGCTGGAAAAGGAGAGGAGGGGGTGACAGGGAAAGGGGAGGAGAGGGTGCTAATAAGAGCGAAGGAGGGGGTGGCAGGAAGAGTGAAGGAGGGGGTGGCAGGGAGAATGGAGGAAAGGGAAAGGAGGAAGGGAAGCAGCACCAACCAACAACCAATTTTACTCAATTTAGGAGAGACATTTCGTCGGGAAGAAGTAAACTCGTTCATGCATAACACTTAAATCTGACAGACCGTATTGAATGTCCGCCATGTTGTGACGTCACCGGTAAACAAACTCTCACGGGCTTCCAAAATAAATGCAAAAATGAAGACCTGACAACTCGGGGAAGGGAGAAATAAAAACTGAAAAATGGTAGAACGAAAGAAAAGGGATGAAAGAAGGAAAGAAACCTGGTGTAGAAAAAAGACAGAGAAAAAGAAAGAGAGAGTGAGAGACTGGGGAGGGAAAGTGTGGAGAGAAATATCACGGTGCAATAAACGGAAGGAAGGGGACTTAGAAAAGAGAGAAAGAAAAAGCAGAGATTTACACAAACGAGCGAAGGAAGGAACAGGAGGAGAGGGAAGAGGGAGAAGGGTAGAGGAAATATGAGAAAACGATACACTCACGAAAATACTGAAAGGAGAAGAAAATGGTGGAAAGACAACGGAGGAGGAGGAGGAGGAAGAGGAATATAACAAAGGTAAGAAGGTGGAAAGAAAAGGAAGACAGGGAGAGAAGAAGGTGTGATCAACTTAGGGGGAAAGAGGAGGAGAAAAGGAAACAGGAAAGCATGAATAAAAAAGAGGGACTGAAAAAAAATATATCAATGAACAGAATGGCAAAACAAAGAGAAAAAGAAATGCGAAGAGGATGAAAAGAGGATAGCAAGGAAAACTGAAGGATGAACAGGAAACTGGAAATGAAAAAGGAAAGGAGAAAAATCAGGAATGGATGAAAGATGTAGAAGAGAAAAATGGAATAAAAGAAACTGAACAAATGGACGTACAACGAGAGAGAGAGAGAGAGAGAGAGAGAGAGAGAGAGAGAGAGAGAGAGAGAGAGAGAGAGAGAGACCAAGCTCAAAAAAAAATCCAACAGAGCAAGACAACAGCGCCCAAGCAAGTGCGAGCGAACAAAGACAGAGTGAGCGAGTGAGAAAGTGAGATAGTGAGCGAGCAGACGCCCCCACGCATGCCATTATCGGATGAGGCAATTTTACGGAGCCAGTGGAGGAACATCAGCTGCCCTGGTGCTAAGTGCTGGAGGGTGGTGGTGGTGGTGAAGGATGATGATGATGATGCTGGTGGTGAGGGTGGAGTACGTGGTGGTGGTGGTGGTGATGGAGAAGGATGGTGGGGGTGAGGACAGTGGTGACTAAAAAAAAAAAATACAGAAGAATAATGTGGCGATGGTGGTGGTGGTGGTAATGATGATGTACGGTATATGGTGATGGGATGGTGAAGATACATAGGGCGTGGCGATGGATCTGATAATAGTGGTGATGGTGGAGGAGAGTGGAGCCTGGGATGGAGATGAACGGTGGTATTGTTGGTGAAGGAAGGTGATAATGGTGGAGGAGGATGGAGAAGTTGGAGAGGGATGGAGATGAATGATGTGTGCTGGGAATGAAAAAAATGAGAGAGATGATGAGATGATAAGCAGCAGTGGTGGTGGTGGTGGTGGTGGTGGTAACGGTGGTGATGAGGCAGTGGGGAAACATCAGCTAAGTGCTGGAGAGAGGTGGTGATGGAGATGGCGGTGATGGTGATAGAGTTGTGGGTGTGGCGATGATGGATAAGGTTGGTGAGTATGGTGGTGGTGGTGGTGTGGTTGATGGTGGTGAGGAAGAATGATAGACTCTAGTGGTAGTGGTGACGGTGATGAAGTATGGTTGTGGTGGAGAATGGACTGGAGGATGATGGTGATGGAGGATGGCGGTATTGGTGTAGACGGACAATGAGGAGAAGAATGGTGGCACTTTGAGTACAGGGGATGATGATGGTGATGATGATGATGATTATGAGAGGATGAAAGATCTGTATCACTTACTTTTGTCCTGTGTGAAAGATTTGCTCTCTCTCTCTCTCTCTCTCTCTCTGATGTGTGAAAGTGTGAAAAGACCCTTGATTACAGTCGATCATTTCCGCTATCACCGCGAAGGAGAGGAGAGGAGAAGAGAGGAAAGGTGGGGTGGGACGGGATGGGATATGATGAGGAGAGGGGATGGAAGAGAAATGGAGAGGAGAGGGGTGGGAGGAGGAGAGAAGAGAGGAGAACAGTAGAAGAGAGAGGAGAAGACAGCAATATCGGATGAGAAGTGGGGAAGGAAGATGGAAGTGGCAAGGAGAGGAGCCGCGGGAATACGAGAGGAAGACAGAAGAAATAAAAGGGAGGATATGAGAGGAGGAGATATGAGAAAAGGGGTGGGAAGGCAAGAGAAAAAAACAAACGCTGAGAAACAAAAAAGAAAACTCTGAAATGAGAAGAAAAACAGAAAAAAAAAGGCAACGAAAAAATAAGGCAAGAATGGCGTGTATGGAAAGATGGGAGAGTGTGCGAAGATGTAACATACGTGGGTTAAAGCAATAAAAGAGGGAAGGAAAGGGGATAAGGAGAATGGAGAGAAGGGGAGAGAGAGTGAGAGTAGCTTGAGAGGGATAGGGAAAGAGAAGAGAAAGGGAGAAGAGTGATGAGGGAGAGCTGAGAGGGGAAGGAAATGAAAGGAAATCTGGAAAGGAAGAGGGAAATAGGAAGACAGGTATAATGAGACTAAATATAAAAAATGAGAAGAGAAAAAAAAAGACGGATTACCGGAAAAGACCAACTAAATGACAACTATGAATGAAAGGAGAGAGAGAGAGAGAGAGAGAGAGAGAGAGAGAGAGAGAGAGAGAATGGTGAACTACGTCTTAATTGTGAAGTCGGGAAAGTTTTTCGTCCCTCCCGCATTTTCACCCAATTTTTTCCCTCGATCTCTGTAATTATTCTCTCTTTATCCCCCTCAGTTATCGATTTTTTCCCCTTCTCACTCCATCCCCACCTGCGAGAGAGAGAGAGAGAGAGAGAGAGAGAGAGAGAGAGAGAGAGAGAGAGAGAGAGAGAATTGTACCTACTCAAACTCACCACCATCACAATCACAATCTTGCACCTTCACACACTAGCCTAAGTCCAACCTGTATTGACACCCACATCCAAACAACGCAAAATAATACAGCAGACAATTCAGGAATGCTATAAATACCTGAAAACTGCTTACATATTAAATTATTACTTCAAAATATATTGCAAAACCTATAATTATCTGAATTCTAGTGTTACATGTCCATAAACAGTCCACTTCACCAACTTCTTTTTATAAGGTTCATGTAATCCATAAGGTTTATAGTGGGACATAAAACGAAAAATTAAAACACGCGGGCAATCGATGTGTCACCTGTCTATTACCATCTACCAATCTACTGCCATACATAATAAATCACAATGTCAGCAGTAAGGTGAACTTGAACAGCATATTGACAGAAAAATATCATGACAAATTATTTACGATTTTAAGCCAAACTTTAAAATGAGCAACAAAAACCTTACAAAACTCAGCCACAAAACTACACCTCGAGAACTGACGAAGAGCGGATGGTCAGACAGTAATTCTACGTCTGGACCCGTAGACACCAAATTACTCCACAAAAAAGGGTCCACTCAAAGGTCACTTGTGGAGACGTAACCACTGCCTTTAAATGTGACGGCTTCTAAACGTATATACCAAAAACAAAAAGAGTAAAAATAGAGGTCTCTTGTTGTGGAGCTAGTTGTACCTTTCAGAGTGAGGGATTCCAAAAATGAGAGACTTGCGGAGCTCCCAGAATGAAAGAGTGGACGTCCAAAGGTTAACTGGAGGGAAGAGCTCATATGAAGGAGGCGGAAGTAGGGAGGGAGGGAGGGAGAAGGGAGGTTAAGGGAGATGGAGAAGAGAGAGAGTAGGGATGCAGGAGGTGAAGGGATAGCCTACAGGAGGTGGAGGGAGAGGAAGAAATGAGACGTAGAGGAGGAAGAGGCATTGGGTGCTGGAGGACGAGGAAGAGGAAGGGGGGAATGGAGGAGGGGGAGTGAGAAACGGGAGGTGGGAAGCGGTGGAAAAAGGGAGATTAAGAGTCGAAAGAGTACATGGAGCAGGGGAAGGAAACAGAGAAGAGGAAACATAAACAAAAGGAACTGGCTGAAAGAAACTTAAATATTACTCGAAACTTAAATATTACTAGAGACATGAAAGAAATGGACAGGGTAAGCCAAGCAGAAACAAAAGAATACAGAATGCCTCGGTAAATACTCGTAAGGTGGGAGCTGCAAGGCACGATTCAGTATTTGCAGCTTAGTTCAGGCAGTATTGATATAAGCAAGAAATACACACGGGAGGAAATATGGTAAAACATGTTGGTACTCACACACACACACACACACACACACACACACACACACACACATACATACGAGATGCCTTAACACAAGCATTTTATACACTTCATTTTGCTACTCTGTTCAAACACACACACACACACACACACACACACACACACACACACACACACACACACACACACACACACACACACACACACACATACATACGAGATGCCTTAACACAAGCATTTTATACACTTCATTTTGCTACTCTGTTCAAACACACACACACACACACACACACACACACACACACACACACACACACACACACACACACCTGGCAACACCGCGCCAATCAACAACTGGCAACAGTGCTTCAAGTTTTGGCTAATTAAAACCAACATGGGGAAAATTTACACTTGACATGAACAAACACTCTTAATTGAACACACCAGACGCCATTTTCACTCTCTCTCTCTCTCTCTCTCTCTCTCTCTCTAAACCTGCACCACCCCTCCCCTCCCCTCTTTAATTATAATTCTTTCTCCTCCTCCTTTAACAGGCAATTAGAAAAGCGTCCAGTACGTTGCAAGAAGGAAGAAAGGAAGGAAGGAAGGAAGGCAAGCAGGATGGAAGGAAAGACGGACGGACAGAACGAACGAACGAACGAAGGAGACGAGAAGAGACACAAGAAAGAAAATGCAAGGAAAGGAGGACGGAGGATGTAGGGAAAAAAGAAGGGCGGGAAGGAAGGAAGGAAGGAAGGAAGGACGGACGATCGGAAGGATGAATGAATGAATGAATGAATGAATGAATGAATGAATGGATGGATGGATGGATGGATAGAAGGAAGGAAGGATGGGAATGATAGCGAGAAGAAGAGAGAGAGAAGATGAGAGAATGATGGCAGGAAGGATGAAATGAAGGATAAAATGAAAACACAGGGCAAAAGGGAGACAGATTGAAAAAGAAGGGGAGAGTTGGAAGGAAGTAGGACAAAGGAAAGAGGGAGGAGAGGAAGGAAGGATCCACCTCTATAACCCCCAAATATCCGCCCACACCCACACCTCTACATCCACACCTACAAAAGCCTACACCTAAATCCTCCCCCCTAACCCCATCACGTACATCCACACCATCCCTTGTCCACACAGTCACTCACACCAACACCCTCTCCCACACATCCACACTCACACCCTCTCCCATACACCCACACCCACTCTCCCACCCACACCCTCTCCCACACACCCACACCCACAACATGAACCAGCCAACCTAGCTACCTCATCCAACAACAACACAATTGTATCTCCCAAAAAGGTGAATAAAGCGCTTGCAATATTAATTTGGAATATTACTAGGGCAGAAGCGGCCTTTGCAATATTGCAGGAGGAAGCGGGTGCATTTACATTCTCGATATTATTAATTCATGGAGGCTAAAATAATGGGGACTAGGCAAGGAATGGGGAGTGATGGGGAGGAAGGGAAATGGGGAGTGGAGAGGTGGGTAGGGTGCTGGGGATGTGGATGTGGATTTAGGTGGGAATATTATATACCGATATACCGGTATGCAGAGAGAGAGAGAGAGAGAGAGAGAGAGAGAGAGAGAGAGAGAGAGAGAGAGAGAAACGTGAAAAGCCAATGCGTGAAAGTGAAAAATAGTGAAAGAACAGAGTTAAGTCCAAACGGGAGAGTAAGTGAGATAGAGCGAGGGATTTGTGAGAATGGACTGAAATAAGGGACAGCGAGCCAGGGCATGAAAGCGAGAGTGAGTGACAATGGGTGAGTGGGTGAGTGTGTGTGTAAGCCAGTCAGAGTGAGCGAGTGAGTGAGTGAGTGAGTAAGAGAACAATGGGTAAGACATACGTAAGATGGTGAATGGGATGGGAAGAACTTACAGAGAGAGAGAGAGAGAGAGAGAGAGCCCAGACAACTCTTGATTACTTATTTCATTTCAATTTCCCTCTCTCCTAACCCTCTCCAAGCACCCTCTCACTCCTCTACATATGCCCCCTCCCCCCCCCTCTCTCTCTCTCTCTCTCTCTCTCAAACACACAGCGTCCGCTCCATAAGTCAGCTTTTATTGGTGTACCTTCAGACCCCACCATGATCCCACACCAGGTGCACATGAAAGGTACACACGGCGGCAACACGTACACACAGTTAGGGAATCCTCTTGCACGTACAGAAGTGCAGAAGCGAGAGGAGAGGAGCGAATATGAGAGGAGAGGATTGAGGACGAGAGGAGAGGAGAGGGGACAGGAGAGGAGACAGGAGAGGAGAGGAAAAGAGAGGAGACGAGAGGAGACGAGAGGAAAAGAGAGGACAGGAGAGGAGAGAATATGAGAAGAGAGGATTGAGTATAAGAGGAGAAGAGAGGAGAGGAGAGGAAAAGAGGGGAGAGGAGAGGATAGAAGAAAACAGGAGAAAATGATACGTACATGAATCACACACACACACACACACACACACACACACACACACACACACACACACACACACACACACATGGAGGTAATGGGGAGAAAGTACAGCAGACTACAGAAGAGCGATGTACGGAAAGAGAGAGAGAGAGAGAGAGAGAGAGAGAGAGAGAGAGAGAGAGAGTACTTGTAACAGCATGGATATTGTAGCATGAATCTCTCTCTCTCTCTCTCTCTCTCTCTCTCTCTCTCTCTCACACACACACACACACACACACACAAGACACACCCTGACACTC
>NC_136971.1:13141100-13306100 GCF_032717465.1 Coenobita brevimanus | reverse complement strand
GTGTGGAATATGTTAGTAGGAAGGTAAGAAAGGATGGGATGGGGTGGTGTGGAATATGTTAGTATGAAGGTAAGAAAGGATGGGATGGGGTGGTGTGGAATATGTTAGTAGGAAGGTAAGAAAGGATGGGATGGGGTGGTGTGGAATATGTTAGTATGAAGGTAAGAAAGGATGGGATGGAGTGGTGTGGAATATGTTAGTAGGAAGGTAAGAAAGGATGGGATGGAGTGGTGTGGAATATGTTAGTAGGAAGGTAAGAAACGATGGGATGGGGTGGTGTGGAATATGTTAGTAGGAAGGTGAGAAAGGATGGGATGGAGTGGTGTGGAATATGTTAGTAGGAAGGTAAGAAAGGATGGGATGGAGTGGTGTGGAATGTGTAGCAAGGTGAGAAGAGATGGGATGGAAGAGTGACAGAGGACGTGTAAAGAAGTAATGGGTGAAGGGATGGGGAAGAATAGGGTGCAATGGGACAGACAAATGGGGTGGAAAGACGGAGTATAGGAAAAGGTGGGACCGGGAATAGAGAAGGAATGGAAATGACTGATAAAAAAATGAATAAAGGGAAGGAATGGATATAAAATGACTGATAAGAAATGGATAAAGGAAAGGACTGGATATAAAGGGAGTGATGGATGGATAAGGGAAGGACTGGATAAAAAGGAAGAGATGGGATGTATATGAAGTGTATAAAGAAAAAGAAGTGCTGGATAATGAGAAAAATGGAACGGAAAAGTGTGTGTGTAAAAAAAAAAAAAAAGGTGAAAAAGGAACAAAAAAAAAAAACACAAAAAAAAATGGATGAAAAATGACATGAAAACTATGGGGATGAAATGAGGCTGGAGATTTTTTACTGGCAATAATGATGATGATGATGATGATGATGATGGTAGTGGTGGTGGAGGACGATATGCCAAGGAATAATGGAATGGATTACAGAGGGAAGGACTGGGAGAAAGAGAACCAATGGAATTATATGGAGAAAAGTACTAGCGGACGAGACTAAACCAGATAAAAATATAATGAAATGGATGATGAAGGGCTGAGAAGGACAACAATGGGAGAGGGGAGGAGAAGTCGGGGATGAGGGAAAGACACGAAATGGGGAGACGTTAAAAGAAGGGGGAAAAAAAGAAAAAGAAAATGAGAAATATTAAAAAAAAGGGGGGGGGGAAGAAGGGAAGGCAGGAACAGTACAATAAGTTATAAAAAAAAAGTATATTTATAAGTATCGCATGTAACGAGTGAAAAGAAGGAAAGAAAAACGAAGACAATGTGGGAACGGAAATGGGAAAGAGGAGAAAAGTGAAAGAAACTACATGAAAAGCAAGAAACAGAAGGCAGGGGAAATAAGAAAAGAGTAATGGGAAAACACTCGCAAAAATTAAAAGAGAGAGAGAGAGAGAGAGAGAGAGAGAGAGAGAGAGAGAGAGAGAGAGAGAGAGAGAGAGAGAGAGAGAGAGAGAGAGAGAGAGAGAGAGAGAGAGAGAGAGACGTGGAAGGAAAGAGGAGGAAAACGATGGGAGAATAAAGAGACAGTAAGGAAAAACTCGTAACTTTTGACCAAACTCGAGGATTTGGTCAGGACAGAATAATGTACTGAAGGATCGCAAATCTACATGTCCCAAAGGCTGAGGGGAGGAGAGGGAAAGAGGAAAGCAGGGGAAGGAGAGGAGAAGAGGGGAAGAGAGGAGAGGTGAAGAGGAAATAAATAAACGGCAGGGGGAAGAGTGTAAAGATGAGAGAAAGGGAAACAGGAAATTAAAAAGCAAACAGAGACCAGGAGAGTTTGGAGAGGGAAGATGAAGTTAAAAAATTAGTGGTGGGACGAAGAAGTGATGAGAAAGAAAAGAGGGAGAAGAGGGCAAGGAAGAGACGAGGGAAACAGGAGTGGGAAGGAAAGGGGATTAAAAAGAGAAAGCAGCAGAGGAGAACTGGAGAACGAAGAAGAGATGAGAGAAAGAAAGAAAACGACGAAAAGAGAGGAGAGGAGGTAGGTAGAGACAAAAAAGAGAAGGGAATAAATGAAGAGGGAAAGACAGCAGAAGGATGGGACAAAGATGAGGAAATTATGGGAAGATGGAAGGATGGAAGGAGACAGCAGAGGGATGACAGAGGAGAAGGAATGAGAGAAGAGACAATACTGAAAACAGGAAGTCGAGGAGAAAGGACAGGCAGTGAAAGAAAGGGAGCTTAGAGAATGAAAAGAAAGAACCTGGGACAGTAAAACAAAAGTACAGATACATAGGATGCAAAAATAAAGGATACAGAGAAATAAGACAAGCATAAATGAAAAACAAGCAGGAAAAATTACCACTGAAAAAAAGGTGTAGGAGAAACTAAATCAGTTTAATGGAACATAAAAATACAGATGCCATTTTCCTCTATCATTCAAGCATCATCAATCATACACTAGGATTTGGGGCTAAACATTTGTCATAGCGGTATTTGAATGTCATTATACGGTGTGTGTGTGTGTGTGTGTGTGTGTGTGTGTGTGTGTGTGTGTGTGTGTGTGTGTTGAGAGAGAGAGAGAGAGAGAGAGAGAGAGAGAGAGAGAGAGAGAGAGAGAGAGAGAGAGAGAGAGAGAGAGAGAGAGAGAGAGAGAGAGAGAGAGAGAGAGAGAGAGAGAGAGAGAGAATACAGTAATGGGATTCACAGAAATAGCGTTAAAGCAAAAGGGAAATAAAATAAGTACGGAAAATAGCAAAGCCGTAAAGGAAAGATCAGGGAATGAGAGAAAGAAAAATAACAGAAAAATAAGAAAACCTTGAAGAATAATTTTACCCCAAGAATAATGAACGAAAGGGAAATCAAAAAAGAGGACAAGAAATTATTTTTGCACGAGTAAGAAAATTTAAAGAGTCCAGAGAGAGCATTATAAATTATTTCAATATAAGAATTAATGGTACTGAGGTAACAAAATTAGATGAAGAAAAATTAAGGGTGAAAAAGTACCGCAAAAACACAAAAGGAAACGGGTGGTAAAAGTATGAAAGAAAATATCCGTCAAGGAAAATTCAGCATAACATACAGTAGTACAATTAGGGAAATCTACTGAAAGGGGATCACAGTAACTAAAAAAAAAAAAAAAAAAAAAAAAAACTTCAAAATGTAAATAAAGGAAACTAACATTGAGAAAGCAATAACTAAGGTAAGATAAAAGTAACTGCAACCTCATCAACTCCCAAGATAAACAGAGGAACAAAATCTACAAAAATACAACCATTAAGTATACGCGAAATAAATGCAACTAAAAAGAGGACAATTAACACATAAAGGACAAAATAAAAATACATAAAAAGCGCGACCAATAAGACAGTAAAACAGGAAAATATAGTAAAGGAAGCGAAAGGTAAACAAAATCTAGGGAACATCTACCCCTAAAACTAAAAGGCCTTTAAGCTAAACGGATGCATAAGCGCCGAGGGCCCGCCATTTTTAAATCCCCGAACGTAAACACAGGAGGGACAATAACAACAATGGGGAGGAGGAGGAAAAGGAGGGGAGGCAATGAGGAAGAAGACCGGGCGAGGAGAAAAGAATGGCAGGAGGAAGAGGAGCAGGAGGAGGGAGGAGGAAGAGAAAGAGGAAAGGATTCGGGGAGGATGAGGGGAAGAAAGAGAAAGAAGAGACGACGGGGGAAGGACGACGGGAAGAAGGAGAAAGAGAAGACGGGGGAAGAAAGACGGGAAGAAAGAGAGAGAGAAGATGAAGGATGGGAGAGGAAAAGAAAGAGAAGATGAAGGGAGAGGAAAAAAAGAGGAAATGACAAAAGGGAAAGGAAATGAATATGAAGACCACAGGGAAAACGGATATGAAGACGCACAAAAAAATAATGAAAGCAGAATGGAACTGAAGATGGGAAAGGGATGAGGAAAGGACAATGGTATTACTGAGAGCAATGGGAAAGGAGAGAAAAAGCAGGAACTGGCAGGGTACGAAAGGAGAGTAGCTTAGAAGGATGAAGGAGGAGGAGGAAAAGGAAAGGAAGGATCGAAAGGTAATGAAAAGGGCGAAAATGAATAGGAACAGGCAGGAGGCCGAAGGATCAGAAGTATAACTAAGAAGGAAGGAAGGAAAAAAAGGAAAATGGGAAAAGGAAAGGAGAGGAGGAACGGAAAGAAGGAGGAGGAGGAGGAGGAGGAGGAGGAGGAGGAGGAGGCAAGAGGGGAGATAGGAATGAGTGGATTAAGGAAATACCTCCATTCTCCTTTCATTTTCCTCCATTCCTATTCTCCTTCTTATCTCCCTCATTTCTCCTTTCTCCCTCTTTGCTCTCGTTTGCCCTCCGGTCCAATTTCCACCTTCCTAATTTTCTTCCATATTTCCTTCTTACTGATTTTGCGTTGTAATTTTCTCTTTTCTTCTTTTCTCTCCCCCTTTCTCCTCTCTCTCTCTCTCTCTCGTTTCATGCTACTCATTCCTCTCCATCCTTCTCTTCTCCGCCATCATATTGTCCTCCGTTCATTTCTTTCATTTATTCTATTTTCTTTTTTATTCCACTCCATTTACCACCATTAAGTTATTCCATCTACGCTCTTCCATCCTTCCACTTTCATTCACTCCCTTCCAAATCCTCCTCTCTCCCACCCTTCTAGCTGCATCCACTCCCTCCCTCCACCTCTCTTTCTTTCCATACTCCTCTGTCAAGGTATCCCATCCACTTTCTTCCACCCCTTCAATTTCATCCACTAACGGCCTATCCATTAAAATTTTTCTACTTTCAGCCATAGCCTTCTTATCTTTTCCTTTCCATCCATCTGCATCCACTTATCCTATCCATTCTTGTCCATTCTTTCAGTTCTGTCTACTACTTCCCTTCCCTTCCCTTCCCTTCCATCCTTCTACATCCGGTAAACCTCAGTAGAACCATCCCCTTCTATCCTTCCCATTCCTCTTCCCTTATATCCTATCCACCTCTTCCCTCCCACCATCCTAGTTGTATCCACTCTTTCCTCCATCCCCTTCCCTTCCATCCATTTACCTCATCCACTCCCCCTTCCACCTTCCCTTGTATTCCATCCCCTTCCTCCTCCATTTACTTCCACCTTTCTAATTCCAAACATTCCCCTCCACTTTTCATTCATTTTACTCACTTCCTCCTTCATTCCCTTAATCTTTCCTCCTGTTCTCTTTTATTACAGACACCCCCTCCTCCACTCCCTTCCACATTTCCTCCACTTTCCTGTCATTCTATTCACCGCCACCTCCACTCCCTTCCACCCTCCTGATTCTATCCACTTCCTCCACCATTCTCTTCCACCCCTCCAATTACATGCACTCCCTTCCACTTCCCTCCTTCCCGGCCCTTCCCCTCCCAACCTAAACTGAATTATCCAGATTTCGGCGCCAGATCTGTTAAAGGGAGAGATGGGAAGGTAGGGAGGGAAAGGGAGAAGGGAGAATAGGGGAGGCAGGTAGAGAAGACGTAGGGAGAGAAAATAGGAAGGGAGAGAAAAGAGGGAAAGAAAAGAGCTACATGAGAGAGACAGAAAAGTGGTAGTGGTGAAAGAGAGAAAGAGGAAGGTAGGGAGACAAACAGGGAAAACAGGTGAAAGGAGAGAGAGAGAGAGAGAGAGAGAGAGAGAGAGAGAGAACCATCTACCCTCCTATCATATTACTTTTCCACTATCATTTCCTATCTCTCTCTCTCTCTCTCTCTCTCTCTCTCTCTCTCTCTCCTCACAATGAAAGCCTTTCTTTTTGCTCTACCGTTACTTTACACTAAATTTCCTCGCGTTTCTCATTTTAATCAAGGAATGTAAGGAGTGTTGTCCCTTTCTATTGTGCATAATTTTCCAGGAGGCAGCGTAGAATAATTTTGTCATCTCATTTAGAATAGCGGGGGAGGGCATTCTTAAGTCTCAACACATACTTTGCATAATGTGAGTAAACGCCTCTCTCTCTCTCTCTCTCTCTCTCTCTCTCTCTCTCTCTCTCACCCCTTTCCACCTACTCCCACGTCTCATCCCCTTTCCTCCTTCACCCTCACCCCACAATCGCCACTCGCCCCCTCCCTCTGTCCTTAACTCCAGTAATCTTCCACTCGCAACACCTTACCCACTTCCTCCTGGTGGTAGGTGGTGGGGACCATCATCCATTCCCTTGATTTAGTTCTGCCTACTTCATTTTACCCCTTTCTCGTTCTTTCTCTGTGTCTGCCCCTTCTCTTCCTACTCCTTTTCCTTCCTGTCACTTTTTATTGCACCTGTTCTCACTACAAGTAACTGTAGCCTATACTGAATAACAAGCCTAATGGTTTCCTGTAGCCAAGGAAACCATTTACAACGCTAGGTGGTAACCATATAACCAAATTACGGGGTGAAATACAGCGTGCTAAGGGGCTCCTGTTAACTGGATGGAGCAGCAAAATGTGGCATCCATCCAGAAGCCAAACCTCCACACTATTCCCTACGCCTTGATGTGGTGAGGCGTTGTCAACAGCATGGAAACATCTATTCACTGCACGGGACGGCCCTGTGGGAGCGGTTGCTTGCCTGTGGTTGATGCGTCTGGTCGGCCTGACAGACTGGGATTGATCAACAACAACAAGAACCCCTTCCTCCTCCTCCTCCCCCACCCCCACTCACTCACTCCCACACTCCTCCAATAATGAGCACACTTTAAAGGGCTTGTAAATTGCTTGTGTCCCAAACCCCAGGCCAATTTCACCTGCACTTGTGTCAGGCTGGCACAGAGGCCGCGGTGAAGGTAACGCACGCCGGGACAAAGGAATGAAGGAGGCACAGAGGAAGGCAACACGATTTGGAAAAAGAAGAAGCGATAAACAGGACAAAGATCGACGGAGATATAAACGAGAAATGGAAGACACACAAATAAATGCAAGACACGCAAGGAACACACGAAAAAGAACACAGTCGTAGATGTAGACTGAATACAGAGAAATGAAGCTAGTCCAAAATATTAAAGAACCACTGAGAAAGAACAGAATATAACAAAGACAGGCGTAAGAAATAATACTTAGCTTAAAGAAAAATAAAGTTCGGCATCATATCACAAGGGAAAATATGCAAGGAAAAAGCTTCCAACATGCAACAATGGTAACAAAGAAAATGCCAAGAAAACGAAAAAAAAAAAAACTCGAATTCACATAAAACTTCAATAAATCAGAAAGAAGAAAAAAAAAAGTTCTAACTTAATACCGCAAACAATAAAAAAAAATAATTCAGACAAAAAACGACAAAAGATAAAAAAAAAATTAACATGAGTGCCAAGCTTCCAACAATGAAACCACGAGAGAGAGAGAGAGAGAGAGAGAGAGAGAGAGAGAGAGAGAGAGAGAGAGAGAGAGAGAGAGAGAAAGAGAGAGAAAATTAAAGAGAGTAGCAAGGGTCCAACGCTCAATTTCACAGTCAATGCCCAGAATCGCAAAGGTAATAACCATAAATAAGGCTTCGCTGCCACGGTAATTGTAATAGCTAATAGGACGCTAAAAATATATACACACATGGCTACTTACACACACACACACACACACACACACACACACACACAGTTCTTTACCACCTCCCCCACATATAAACAGAAAACAGGTAATTCCTCCCCACACACCCGGAAGCCATATTCTCACTCTCTCTCTCTCTCTCTCTCTCTCTCTCTCTCTCACACACACACACACACACACACACACACACACACACACACACACACACACACACATACACACACACACACACAAAATTCAAACACCCAGGGAAAGGGAAAATAACGTCCACCAAGAAATACACAGAAAAAGTGGAGGCCAAAAGCAGAAAATTTGGACAGAAAATTAGCTCCCTCCTCCCCATGAAAAGAGAGAGAGAGAGAGAGAGAGAGAGAGAGAGAATTTGGGTAGCTCCCTCCTCCCCATAAAAAAAAAAAAAAAAGAGAGACAGAGAGAGAGAGAGAATTTGGGTAGCTCCCTCCTCCCCATAAAAAAAAAAAAAAAGAGAGAGAGAGAGAGAGAATTTGGGTAAAACATGTTGAAAAAAAAAAAATTAGGATGGGGAAGATGTGTGGAAGATGGTGTCGTGGGAAGTAGGCTGTTACTCAAAAGGGATATATGCGCCTGGAGGTCCTTGTGTCCAGGCAATGATACGAAAGAGAAAGAGAGAGAGAGAGAGAGAGAGAGAGAGAGAGAGAGAGAGAGAGAGAGAGAGGGGTGGGGAGGGGTAGTAAAATGTGAAAATCAGGTGAGAAACTGAAACGAAAAGGTGTAAACCATAAAACTGGAGAATGAACAGACTGGGAGAAGTCGGGAAATTGGGATAAGGATGTTAAAAAAAAAATGCAGAGGACTACGCGAAGAAGAAAAGCTAAAAGACTGGGTAAAAAGTAGAGTGTGCAAGACGTAGGGAGCTCAAGAAAAAAAGGAGATAAAAGAAACTGTGGAAATGCGTTAACAGAGGAAAATATGTTAGGAAATGGGTAAAAAAACAAGTGTAAGGAGGTGGGGTTTGGGGAAGGTGGGGTACGGGGAATGATGGAAGGTATCAGGTTGGGAATTCTGGAGAAGGATGTATGTACAGAAAGAAAATGCATAAATCCCTAGAGAATTTGCAAAAACACGATGAGTTAACAGATGTGGAAACGAGGCATGAAAATGGAAAAGGAAAAAAAAAATAACTAGCACGAGGAAAATTAACTAGCCAAAGTTACAAAAGTTCGTAAAGAAAATCAGCCTGGAAAAGGTATCCTAAAACACCATGATAGAGCAAAAGTAAAAAGGAAAAGTGGAAATCCCAAATGCCTGAGTCTTGAAGAAATTGCGAAAGAAAATACCTTAAAATACAGGAAGTCAGCGCTGTGCGGGGGTGAGGGAAGGGGAAAGAGGAAGGGAGGGAGAGGGAAGGGAAGGAAGAAAGAATGCGAGGGAAAGGGTAGAAAGGAAAAGGGAATAACGAAGGGGAAATGATAGAGGGAGAGAAGAATGAGGAAGGAAGGGGAGGAGGAGGGAAGAAGAGAGAAGGATGATAGGGAAGAGGGAAGGAGGTAGGGGAACGAAGAAGGACGGATGAGGAGGAGGGGGAAATGAATGAAAGAGGGGCTGAGGCGGAGGTGGAAAAGAGGGAAGAAAGAGGGATGGATCTGAGCAAGAAAGAGGGAGAAACGGATGAGTGGGAGAGAACCGGATGAAGGGGAAAGGTTGCAGGGGTAAAAATAGAGAGGGAAGTGGGAAGAGATGGACAGGATGGGGGGGAGGGGCAGAATCAGGAGGGACAGGAGAAATGCGTAGCAGTGGTGGTGGTGGGAGGGGGAGTGGAGGATGAGTGTGCGTGCGTGTGCGTGTGGGGGGGGGGTCTTCTTTTCCAGTTTATTCCAGCGTGTAAATGTAAAACGGGCATTGAATATTTACACAGGGAAAAATCACAGAGCCAGGCCAAATGGAGTCTACGAGGAACCTTGGCTATTTCAATGTTTAAAATTTTTGCGTGTGGTTTTATTTCCATATTCAAGGAGGCAAGGGAAGGTGGGGGCGGAGGAGGAACGGTAGGGGAGGGTGGAGGAGGAACGGTAGGGGAGGGTGGAGGAAGGAGGGGAAGGAAGAGCGGTGGGGGAAGGAGGGGAAGGAAGAGCAGCTGGGAAGGTGGGAAAGGAAGAGCAGTGGGGAAGGTGAGGGATGAAAAGGGGAATGTGGGGAGGGAGCGGTGGAGAAGGTGAGGGGAAGAAGAGAGGTCGAGAAAGGTGGGGGAAGAGATGAGAAGATGGGGGGAGGAAGGAAGGGAAGAAGTGAAGGTGGGGAACTGGGGGACAGTGGGGGAGGGAAGTGGAGGGAAGGTGGAGAGAAAACAGTGTGTGGGAAAGGAGGAAGTGGAGTGATATCCGACAATATGCGACTCTGAGGTTGACCTTGAGAAATACGTAAAGACAAGATGAAATACCCATGCAGTCTCGAAAGCAATTGCACCGCTGAATAATGAAAGTGTAATGAACGAGAGAGAGAGAGAAAAAAAGTGTGTGTGTGTGTGTGTGTGTGTGTGTGTGTGTGTGTGTGTGTGTGTGTGTGTGTGTGTGTGTGTGTGTGTGTGTGTGTGTGTGTGTGTGTGTGTGTGTGTGTGTGTGTGTGTGTGTGTGTGCGCGCGCGCGCGCGCTCGGGGCTGCAACACGCGCAATGGGAGAGGTAAATTATGCAACAGTAATTTTCATGGCAAAGCAAAAATGTATGTGAATAACGTAAAGACATAAGCTTATTGCAAAAGTTTGGGGAGGGGGAGGGGGAGGGGGAGGGGAGGGAGGGGGAGGGGGAGGGAGGGGGAGGGGGGGGGGGAGGGGGAGGGGGAGGAGAGGCTGGGAAGGTTGAGAAATGTTCCTGTTGTGTTGCAAGGATTCATAAAGTTAATAAATGAGATGCAGTTGCGAGAGAGTAAATTTACAGGCAGGAAAGACAGGAAAGTAGGATAAAGATGGTCTAATGTGCAGTAATGAATGAAAGATGCATAAAGTTGATAGGAAAATGTGATGCAGGTGTGAGGGCGTGAATTTACAGGTGAGAAAGATGAAAGGTAGGATCATGATAGGATGGAAGTAAATGTGGAAAAAAAAAAAAGTTGAAAGTATTACCTCTAACGACAGCAGTGGAAAAAAAAAAAAAACGTAAAAGGATGGAACTTGAAAAAAAAAAAAAAAAAAAAACTATACACAATGCTAAGAAGAGCATAAAAAAAAAAAAAACATATACATAATACTATGAAATTAACTGGTTTAAGGAAAATTTGTTAATGTGTGAAGCTTCATGATGTTGCTAAAAGGATGCTGCTGTGAGTGTGGAGAAAAGCATGGTGAGAAAAAGTGTATAAATATTGAGAGAGAGAGAGAGAGAGAGAGAGAGAGAGAGAGAGAGAGAGGGGGGGGGGCAGTTTGAGAGACCATTACAACGTTGCCCTGTTGCCTAATTGCCGTGCAGGAGGAGAGCGGGAGGACGTGCCTGGCTGCAACAACACACCCCACCCGTGTGTGTGTGTGTGTGTGTGTGTGTGTGTGTGTGTGTGTGTGTGTGTGTGTGTGTGTGTGTGTGTGTGTGTGTGTGTGTGTGTGTGTGTGTGTGTGTGTGTGTGTGTGTGTGTGTGTGTGTGTGTGTGTGTGTGTGTGTGTGTGTGTGATGGAGTGAGTAAATAGTAACAACGGGAGCCTTTCTACTTATTCAAGGGTCTTCATGAAGTCGTAGAAACACAACTATTATACATACTGGGGAAGTGACCCACCCTCACCCAGAGCTACATCCACAGATTCAAGAGTGGAAGGCACGAGAAATACAGTACCGAATAGGATGGGCATGCATGTGGCAATCTGTATGGCTCTAGAGGTAGTGTTTTTGCCTTTATGTGTGATGGAGTCTGTATATCGCCTGAAGATGGGAGAACACATGAAAAGACATACTCATTAACTCTCTTCAATGCCGCCCCCGTGTGGAATCGAACCCAGACCTGAAGGACACGCTACCTACTGATCTTTATGACTCTTCGTTTCCGTGGATTTCGTTTTCTTTTATTCTGTGTTTAAGTATTATTTTCTATGGTATTTCTCGTTCCACACCTCAATTTTTTTTTTCTGTGGTTAATTTTATTCGAAATATTATTAAACAGTAATAATCAACTTTACCACCAACATTTTTAAATATACCGGTACGTTTTCAATTTTCACAAAATTATTAATAGAGGATTGGAAAATACAATAACTAGATTCAGAATATATCAGCATAAATAAATAAACAATATGCATAAATCTCTCTCTCTCTCTCTCTCTCTCTCTCTCTCTCTCTCACACACACACACACACACACACACACACACACACACACACACACACACACACACACACACACACACACACACACACACACACAGCCTGCCCCTTTAAGTCATATTCTCACAAGTTTAGAAAAGAATTTATTGAGAAAAATACTCCCAGCCCGAGTTTTGTTCCCCTCCGGCTCGCAGACCTCCTCCTCCTTATTACCTCTCTCTCTCTCTCTCTCTCTCTCTCTTCCACTTTTTCTCCTTTTCTCCCTAAACTCTTTTTCTTTTTTCTTCATGCATCTTTCTTCTCGATTTCTCTCCCTACTCACCTCTGACTTCCTCTTTTTCTTTCATCTCTACCTTCGCCCCTTCTCTTTCGTTTCCTTGTTTCACTTCCGCTTCCCGCCTCCTTTTATTTTCCACTCCATTACCCGTCTCTCTCTTTTTCCTCTCTGTCCTCATCTCTCCGTCATTCATCTCCCCTCTTTACACGTTTTTTTATGCATTTCTTCATCAATATCCCTTTACTCCGTCCTCCATCCATTCTTATCCCCTCTCCCGTTGTCTTTGTTCCTGTTTTCTTTTTCCTTATAGTTCCGTTTTCTTCACTGCGTTCTTCTTGTTCTCTTCTTCGCCACTGCTTTCATTCTTATCTACATTCTTTCATTCCTAATATACTTCTCACTGCATCTTTCTCCACTTCCTCTTCCGTCTTTATTTTCTATTTCCATCATTCTCCTACTTGCCCTCCCGTACTTTCCCTCTTTCCTCTCATTATCCTTTGTTCCCTTCTGTCCTCTCTCTTGTTCTACTAAATTTCTATTTCTTTTTCTCAAGTTATTTTTCTCCTCAACTTTTTTCACTCCTACCTTCTGCGACTTCGTTTCTCTATCTTCATCTTTTCTTCCTTTCAATTTTCATCACACGCAAATGCGCACGCAAATCTCTCTCTCTCTCTCTCTCTCTCTCTCTCTCTCTCTCTCTCTCTCTCTCTCAGTACTGCCTACCCCTTAAACCTGCCTCCCCCAAAGACCTGCCACACTTCCTTTCCCACCTGCCAATATTGCCACCTGTCTCACTTCCTCGCCTGTCTTCCTCTCCCTCTCACCTGTTTGCTCACCTGCCTCCTCCTGTCTCTCCACCTGATCCCTGGCAGCAGCATCTCCATTCCTCTCCTAAGCTTACATTCTGAGGTCTCCAGGTTCCTTATTCTTTTTACCACAAGCAGAACATAATGATTTTAAACCTTCCATTGCAGAGCCGAGGGCACGTTATTCTCTATGATGTGGACTCCTCTGAACTATGCTTTCCTATCCATTGTTGCATTTCATTTATTTCATGACTGTGATCACTTGTAAGTATTTTATGTAATCAACACATTCAAACACTTCATTTCCTACTGTATCTCGAGAGGTCAGGTCAAACTGTTAAAGCTTTAGTGGGTGTGGCTGACATTACATTCCCCGAAAGGGTTAAGTATAATTCAGATTTTTTCCCCATATCTACATCGTCTGTTTGAAATCCTTCCTACCACATCACACTTCCGTCTCCACCACACTTCATCGACCTCAATCCCTACCTCACCAGTTCCGTGTTTACAGCGTCCAGCAATATCTCTATACCTACAAACTTTTAGTAATGTCAAAGCTATCTTCTACAATATTGTACCGATAAAGACGTCCATCCGAGACAATAATAAAACAGAATAATAAAGGAAGAACTGGACGGGACTGTACTGTATCAATACTACCCAAGTTCCTGATCTTCCGCCTCTGTTGCCTCTCCTCACTGCCTCCCTCCTCTGCCTCACTTGCTTGCTTTCCTCCCCTGCCTGCCTCCCTGCCGTGCCTAACTCCTCCGCCTGCCACCCTCACCTGGTGACTCCACAAAGCACAAACTAAGGCAACTCGGCACCTTGCTCTTAATGGAGGGCCCACACTCACCTACCAAGCACTGCACGCAAACACAAGGAAGCTCACTCAATCACACAAACACACACACGAACACATGAGAACACTGCCCCCCCCTTCTCTCTCTCTCTCTCTCTCTCTCTCTCTCTCTCTCCTGCCGACACTGTGTTCATCGATCCTTAAAACATGAATTATTCCGCCGTGCACCTCGTCTTTGTCTCTCTGTGCATCGTGTGTGTGTGTGTGTGTGTGTGTGTGTGTGTGTGTGTGTGTGTGTGTGTGTGTGTGTGTGTGTGTGTGTGTGTGTGTGTGTGTGTGTGTGTGTGTGTGTGTGTGTGTGTGTGTGTGTGTGTGTGTGTGTATGTGTGTGTGTGTGTGTGTGTGTCTTCCGTAATGTATGTTTCGTGCCTGTTTAATGCATACTCATAATTTTAGTCTAGTTTATGTGAGTTTATGAGTCTTTGTAATGTACCTCTTTAAACTTCTTTACTGTAACGCTTTATGCCTTTGTAATGAGAGTTGGTAATACGAGGTTGTTACTGTAATTCTGTTTCCCCAAATTCTGTCCTTTTGTATTTTGAAACTCGTGTTCTTTTTGCGTGTTTTTGTTCCTTCATAAAGTACTTAAAGTTTTGTATTAGAAGTTTTGAGTGTCTAAGTACCCCCCAGGTCTTTGAAGCATTTGTATTCTTCTTCCTTTGTATTTGCACATTGTCATAAACTTTCGACTGATCGTTACAGCATTTTTTTGTAGTTTATTTAAGATGTTTGTGATTTTTTATGGATCTGGTGTTTAGTTGGTTTCATTCGTTTCCCACATTCTCCTCCTTGACCACATTCTCTCTCTCTCTCTCTCTCTCGTTATGCAGCCTCCCTCCCTTCGTCCCCTCTCTCTCTTTTTCGTCCCTTCCTCCATCCTTTTGTTCTCTCTAATCCCTCTCCTGCTTTTTTTCCTCGCTTCCTCCATTTCTTCCTCCTTTCTCTCCTCCCCACAATCCCTCTCTTCTTTCCTCTCTGCTTCCCTCGTTCTTTCTGCTCCTTTTCCCTTTACTCCCTTCTGTATTTCCTCCCTTACTATCCCCGCTTTCTTTTTTCTCCTTTTCATTCCTCCTTTCATCTTTTTTGGTTCCTATTTCTTCTATTCCTTCTTTTCTTTTTCCTCTCTATTCCCCCCCTCTTCCTTTCTTCTCTTAACCCCCTATGCTTCTCTTCTTATGTCCTAACCACTTCCCCTCATCCTGCCATTCTTCCTTTCTCTCTACCTTCTCCTTCTCCTTCCTCCCTTCTTCCTTTCTTCCTCCCTAATCTTACTTCCCTTCTCTTTCTTCTTCTCTCCTGCCCTCCTTCCTTTCCTTTCCCTTCTACTTATTTTTCTCGCTCCACTTTGTTTCTTCTCTTCCTCCCCCCCCCTCACTCTCTCTCTCACTCTCTCTCTCTCTCTCTCACACACACACACACACACACACACACACACACACACACACACAATGTGCCCCATGTAACAATATAACCCTCCCATCCTGCTCCGTTCTCGCCAGGTTACACTGTACTAGGTTCCTCCAATATACCTCAGCCGATATAATAAGTTTTCATTTCCTTATACCCACATCATACCACTCGCTGCTACCTCATCACCTCCATGTTATATTTCTGTATCTGTTATATTTCTAGTCTGTGTTATGTACCGAAATCTGAAGCTGTTTTGATATACCAGAAAAATATAAGGAGCATTTGATATAACCATTTATTATCACGGTTCTCTTTCTGTGTGTGTGTGTGTGTGTGTGTGTGTGTGTGTGTGTGTGTGTGTGTGTGTGTGTGTGTGTGTGTGTGTGTGTGTGTGTGTGTGTGTGTGTGTGTGTGTGTGTGTGTGTGTGTGTGTGTGTGTGTGTGTGTGTGTGTGTGTGTGTGTGTGTGTGTGTGTTCTTGTACTTATATTCCGTACCCTTGTTCTTCCTCCATCCCTTTTTTTTTTTTTGTCCCCTCCATTTTTTTTCTATCTTTATTCTTTCTTTTTTGTCGTCCTGTTTTGAGTAATGAGGCTTTTACCAAACGTTAATACATAAGCCGTCAGTGTGCTTATGAGACTGAAGGGGCTCATACTGACACTCTCTCTCTCTCTCTCTCTCTCTCTCTCTCTCTCAAATCCACCTAACCTTCCCTCCAGCCACCCACCCTTCCTTCCTGCCTCTCCCTGCCTACCTCCCTGCCTTTTAGCTGGAGGGGAGGAGAGCACCTGCTGTTGCCAGGCTGTGTGGTCCCTTCCCCTCCCCTCCCCCTTCCCTCCTTGTTCCTTCTCTTCCTTCCCCTCACTTGCTCTCAATCTCCTCCCCCCTCTCTCTCTCTCCCTCTCTCTCCCCCTCTCTCTCGTCTTTTTTAACTCCCTTCTCTTTCCTCACTCACTCACTCTCCCCTCCCTTCCTCCCCTCTTTCACTCTCCCTTCTTTCGTCTGTCCCTCCAGCCTCTATTTTTCCATGCATCTTAAAAACTTCTCTCCCCTCTCCCTGTCTCTAATCTCCCTGCCTCTCTCTTCCTCTTACAATTTCTCTCTCTTCTTATCCTTCTCTCCCTTCTGTTTTCATTTCAGCTTTTATTCCCCTCCTGTCTTTGTTCTCTCTCTCTCTCTCTCTCTCTCTCTCTCTCTCTCTCTCTCTCTCTCCTTCCATTTCTTATTTTTGCCTCGATTTTTTTTCTTCTGATTCTCCCTCAATCCCATTTTAATCCCTTTGTTTTCCTCTTCGTCATTCTTTTTCTGGCTTTTTTCTTCCCCGTTTTCTCCACTTCTCATCTCCCCCCCCCCCTCTCTCTGTTTCTCTCTCTCTCTCTCTCATCTATATTCTCCCCTATGCCCATGTTTTCCCTAAGTCAGCTTCCAGGTTCACTCCTTATACGTTTCACTGGTTTAAGAAATATGCAAACTTAAAATCCCTCAACAAACGGCCAAAAAAATCAATAAACAAGGAACAATCACCAATCAAGCCTAAAAAGAGGAATGACAACTAAAATCAATACAATTCTCACAAACACATTCCCGTCGCATATTCTCATGACGCCTTTTACCCCCTCCCCTCATGGCACCTATCTTCCGTCCCTCCTCTCTTCCTTCCTTCCTCTCGTGTCCTCAAACTAAAAACCAGCTAAATCGAAGAGAAGGAAAATAGGTCACGATATACAAACACACATCAACAAGGTATATACCCACTGGACCGTACTCACTGCAGTCTCCCACCTCCCTTCCAAATAACCCTTCCGTCCCACCTCGTCAACAGAAGGCCTATTTCACATGTCTAAAATCAAGCACCAATCATTAATCTTGCTTAAATAGAACTCAGTGCAGTCCTGAGTCTAAAAACTTTTTTTTTTACGTTCTGGCTACCTCATGATGTGATATTTTGCTTAGAGGGGGATTTTCAACTTGGATGGATCGTAGTCTTCACTTTTAATCTCAGTAAAAGCTCCTCCCTAAACTGAGTAAAATTTTCAGGTAACACTGAGGCATAAGCAAAGAAAAGAAGGTCAAGGTAGTGCATGGGTTAACACACTGCCACTCCCCTCTCTCAGCACCTCTATAACCATCCTACTAAACTCCTTCCCTCCATCAGCTCCCTCTTCACCTCCTCCCCGTCCAACTCTCTTCCCCCTCCTCTCCCCATCCATTAACCACCCGTCCTTAACCATCTGTCCTTTCCTTTCTCCCCTACTAAACCCCTCCCCTCTGTCCCTCCACCACTGTCCATTTCCCTCCACCACCGTTCCTTTCCCACCTTTCCCTCCACCACATTCCTTTCCCCCTCCATTAACTCCCAGCCCTCCCCTCCCCTCGACTATACCACTTTCTTCTCTACTAACCCGCTTCTTTCTCTCCCTCCCTATCTTCTCTCAAACAACATCCCCCCCTCTATCTCTCCACCCTGACTCCCTTCCTCCCTCTCCTTAACCTCCTTCCCTCCACACTAACTCCCTCTTCCCTCTCCCTCCCTACATCCTCTCCCTCAGCAACTTTCTTTCCCACTTCCTTCCCTCTTCTCTTCTCCCCATTTAACCTTCTTCCTCCTCCTCCTCCTCCCTAACCCCCACCCCCTTATGCAATTGCAGGGGCCAGGTGCCGGGTGATGAGGCTTAAACTCACACAATCACCCAAGGAAGGAAGAGAAAAAGAGAGAAAAAGTGAGAAAGTGAGGGAGGGAAAATAAAAAAATAACACAAAAAAAAAAAGCTGAGTCGGACCCCCTTTGTAGTCAGGTCATTGCAGTCTCGATATTGCAACTCGGTTTTAATGGTCGGGTTTACTGAGTTTCCGGGTCGGGTTGTAGTTTTTTTTTTTTTTTTTGGGGGGGGGGACGCAGGGGTTGGTTCACTTTTACCCCTCTTGAGGATGCTTTTTTGAGGAGGCTTTATTCTGAGGACTAACAACGTTGTGTGTGTGTGTGTGTGTGTATGGCTTTTACTTCCATAATTTGCACCGTAATATTCTTCCGTATGCTGTTATTTTTCTATCTTATTATCGACAAAAATTAGTAACAAGAGAGGATATTAACCCCTTCATTTCGATTACCTATCTTATTATTTATATCTGTTATCTCCACGTAATATTAATAAAATCAGAACACTAAAATCACAGAGAAAATATTAATTAATTCCATATCTATCACTTTCATATCCAAAAGATTACGGAAAACGGCGCAAAACAGCCTACTGGAGGCAGTAAATGATTACATATAAATAAATACATAGTTCACAAAAATGTACAAGATAGTCTCGTATGGCAAAACAATATTAGTAACAATATTAATCATCATCATCATCATAATAATAATAAAAATAATAATAACAATAATAACAATAATAATAATAATAACAAAAACTCTGTCTTACAGACAGTCACTAGTCTTCATTTACCGGTACTGTTTCTTACAATGACACTGACTCCACTGGGGACAATGGAATTTTATCAGCAATGCCCCATACCCGGACACATAACCTGGGCCATTCATAAGCCTTGCTCAGGTTGTAATGAAATCTCCAGCAGACACGACCAACTTATCTCATTCACAACATGATACCGATATGACTCTTTCTGACATGTCTTTCAACTGTGCGTACAAGATTTGGAATTTTTTTTTCTATCAACAATGGCCCATGCCAGGACACATAACATTGGCCCATCTGATACCTCGCGTAGTCTCTGGTTCTTCTTGAATCGTTGCAAGACTCTGAGGCAGGAATAATAATACAGTAATACCAACGAAGACAAGTCGCCACCTATGTAATAGGTGGATACTAATAATAACTAGAACTCTGTAACTGTCCTGTGGACAGTCACTTATCTCCATCTACTGTTTCTTACAAAGACCTTGACCTAACTGGGGAAATTTGAAATTTTTTTAATAAAACTAAATAAACTCTTGGGAACTGGTCCACCAAGTTTCATTTTCAGATTACTTGCTCAGGTCCCATTGAAATCTTCAGCAGACATGACCACCTTATCTCGTTCACTCAACACTGCTATGACTCTGCAACTGCAGGTAAAGGATTTAGATTTATTTTTTCTATCATCAATGGCCCACGCCAGGACAATAACCTGGGCCCTTCAAATTCCTTCCGCAGCCCCTGGTTCTCCTGGAATCGTCGCGAGACTCTGAGGCCGAAATAACAATAACATAAAAAAATAACAGTCTCCACCTACTGTATGCAACAGGTGGAGACAAATAATAAAAGACTGTAATACCTCTTCCCTAGCGATTCATTTCGCCAACTGCATCATAATATTCTATCGTACGCCATGTACAACGTCTGAATCCGTAATAAAGGGATACTGAAGTGCAATGTGTTTAAAGTGTAAAACAAATCACTAAGAAAAACCCTAGAGAAAACGGCTCCCAGACCGAACTGTGGAAGGTGGCTTGGCTACCTGGATTTTGTTGTACTTCAGTATTCACTCCTCGCTGCTATTTCCCCGCTGGCATTTGAAAGTTTATCTACAATTCCTTTCTTCTTTTTCTCCGAAGTTATCACAGACTTGCTACTAAAAATGCTATGGGTTATTATTGTTATTGTTGCAGTTGTTGTTTTTGTTGCTGTTGTTGTTGTATTCCACTTTATTCAAGCTAGGGATTATGTCTGCCAGTTCTGGTTAACGATCTACACAACATAATTTCGGGACATTTCTTTAGCAAATAAAATATTCAGAAGTCTTTCCCGAATATGGCCAGGACTCGATTCGTATTTATTTATTTATTTGTTTATTTATAGGGAAATTATGTTGGGTTTTCGCTTCTCAACTCTACGGGTACTTCACTCCGAGTTTCGTGATAAGCTTTTCTGTACAAGTCATGGGGTTACATGGACGAAAGAACAACTGCTAAGCCCCTTCGTAAATCGTACCTGCTATCCCCAGACGATTTTAAGACTAGGGAAAAGGGGGGGTACACAGAGTGCTGATTAACCCCTTCACTACAAAAAACCCTTCCATCGTTGAACAAAATCGTCTGAAGGTCTCTCTCTCTCTGCCTTGTTCCGCTTCCTTCTTTTCTTTTTTCAGGCTTGGCAAGAATCCGCTCTGTCTTCTGCGCTCCACCTTCTCTAGGGGGTCTCGGCAAAATCTTTTCACCTAAACCTTTTCTTTCTCCTTCTCCTCCTCCTCGTCCCACTCTTTCT
Organism: Coenobita brevimanus; assembly: GCF_032717465.1. Classification (NCBI taxonomy): domain Eukaryota; kingdom Metazoa; phylum Arthropoda; class Malacostraca; order Decapoda; family Coenobitidae; genus Coenobita; species Coenobita brevimanus. The sequence goes on along the minus strand of NC_136971.1, from coordinate 13,285,794 downwards.
CTTCCTCCTCCTCCTCCTCCTCTTATTTATTCTCCTTAACGATTTCTTCTTTTCCTCTTTCTTACATTTACCTCTCTCTCTATTCCCTGAAAGAAATATTCGTCCGAGTCAGTTCTGTAAGTTGTATTTCTCCTTAAGTGGGTTCTGTAAGTAGTATCCGCTCGTAAGTGGGTAGTTAAGTATGGCCGATGAGTAGTGTCCTAGGTAGGTATGGCCGGTAGGTAGTGTCGCAGGTACAGTAAGTATTGCCGGTAAATAGTATCGTAGGTAAGTATGACCATTAAGCCGTACCGTAGGTAAGTATGGCCGTTAAGTAGTGATGTACGTAAGTTGTGTTAGTGTGTAAGTATACCCGCTAAACAATGTCGTACGTAAGTATGGCCGGTAAGTAGTGACGTGGGTAAGTTGTGTAAGTATGCCCGGTAAGTAGGTAGTTCAGACTTAAAGATTTAAAGCACTCACATACTCCAAAGGTCGTTAGCATCTCAAGGCTCTCCATATATTTCTTACCTGTGAAAGAAAAATATATTAGATTTGGGATATACTTAATGATGTATAGCATAAGCATACGTAGAAATACATACACAGATATACGGTATACATATTTTAGTGCACAAAAAATCAAGCTGAGAGAGAGAGAGAGAGAGAGAGAGAGAGAGAGAGAGAGAGAGAGAGAGAGAGAGAGAGAGAGAGAGAGAGAGAGAGAGAGAGATTACAATAAACGTCACCATAAATGAGATTAGATGGATGGGACTGACTGACAAAATTAATGTGTTCATGTGTATACCAGTGTGTGTGTGTGTGTGTGTGTGTGTGTGTGTTACTATATGCTCATGTATGTGTGTGAGAAAAACTAAGTACGGCATGTATATATGAGTACAACCGTAAATACGCCTCTTACTAGACGGTTCATACTGATGTCTGCAATAATAATAATAATAAAAACAAATAATAATAATAACAACAATAATAATATTCATCATCATCATCATCATCATCATCATCAACTCCTTCAAATAAAATAGCTGCGGGCAAAACAATACTCTTATAAACCCTCTGAATCTAGTCATGTAATTTCTTGATAATATCCGCTACCCTCAGACGATTTTATTCAAGCCAGAAGATATTTAAGGCATGAGGTTTGACATATCTTTCATTCCCTTCACTAATAAAAACCACTTTTAAATTATACAGGAATAAAAAAATAAATAAAGTAAAAACAGCTCTTGTCTGTGGCTGAACGACTGATTTTTTTTTCTTTAACTTAGAAGAGATGTACTTTATTAATGCCACTTCCTCACCACTCCCACATCACTCTCACATCCCTCCCACTCATACTCCCACTCACACAACAATGCCACATCATCACTGCCGCTCCCTCATCACACTAACACCAACATTCACTCATGCCATCACTCTCGCTCGCACCGTCACTCCCATTCACACTGCCACTCACCCAGTCAGCCTAATCCGTGACAGCGGGTCCAACACACACTCATGCATATTTCAGGCCCATAAGTGTGTAGAGGTCTCATAAGTCATCAGTCACAGGACCATTACGGTTACTGGGAGGGGTGTCAGGTGAGGAGTGTGGTAAGGGAAGATAGGGGAAGTGAGGGAAGGGGGAGGGAAGAGGGTAAATAGGGAACAAGTGAGGGAAGAGAGAGTGAGGAATTGGGAAGGAATGAAGGAAGACTGAGGAAGTGAGGGAAGACGAAGGGAGTGAAGGAAGACGAAGGGAGTGAAGGAAGACTGAGGAAGTGAAGGAAGACTGAGGGAGTGAGGGAATGAAAAAAAGGTTTGGAGTTTGAGGTGGGAGTTTGGAGTGTGAGGTGGAGTCAGTGGTGTGAAGTGGGACTGAGTGGGGTGAAAGAAGATACCTTTTAACTTAGTGCCATTTTAAATATGCATGAGGTACACGGTAGGGTCAGAATATGAGGGTCAGGAGAGGGGTGTAGGGAGATGGAGGGAGGGAAAGGGTGTGAGAAGGAAGGGAAGGCGTGTAAGAGGAAAAAAATAATGAATAAGTGAGAGAGGAAGGGCAGAGGGAAGGTGCGAAAATGAGAGTGAGGGAGAAAAAGAGAGAGGTGTGGGAGAGGGAGGAAGGAGGTAAGAAAGGTGAAGGGTGGGGTAGATGACAGGTGAGAGATGAGGCAATCGAATGCACGGTGAGGATAATGGTTGTAGTTGTGGTTATAATGCTGGTAGCTGTTATGGTCTTTGAGAGGTGCCCCCCCCCTAATGTTGGTACCTATAATTGTGGTACTTACACTAGCGATACTTATAATGTTGGTAATAGTCCCGCTGGTGGTTATTATGGTGGTAATGGTAGTAGTTACAATAGCAATAATTGTGATGGTGGTAGTTGTGATGGTACCAGTTGTGATGGTGATAGCTGTGATGGTTTTTGCTGTGATGGTGGTAGATGTGATAGTGGTAGCAGTGATGACGATACTAATAATTAATGACTAATAGTTGTGATGACTGAAGTTATAATAGTGGTAGTTATTAGGACATTACATGAAACACTGGTCGTCACGATTGTTTATGATGGTCGTAGTTGATATATTGAAAAAGTTAGTGGTAGTGAGGATGGTAAATATAGTGGTGACGATATAGCCAATGTTTCTAAGCATGATAGTATTAGGAATGTGATAGTAATGGGGAGAAGAAAACTAATAATAACGGTGACACAGTAACGGTGAGGGTGACAGACTGTTAGTGACAGAGGCTTGAGAATGGTGACAGTGTTTATAGTGGTGACAATGTTTGTAGCAGCGGTAATATTAGTACTAGTGATTGGGTACTGGTGAAAAATAATAATGATGGTTTTAGTAATGGTGGTAGTGTAAGCAAAACTGATACAAGTAATGGTGACACACTTAACAGCGAATGGATACAGATAGTGCTGGTAATGGTGATACAGTGATAATAATGGCGACAGGACTGGTGATAGAGAGAAACAGTAATGGTGATAGTCTGTTAGATGTGCTGACAGAGTAAGGGTGACAGGACTGGTTATGGAGACTGTTAGTACTGGTGATGACAGTGCTGGTCGTGGTGAAAGGGGTCGTTTGTCTGGTGAGAGGGACATGTAAGACAGAAAATGTGTGTGTGGTTTCAAGTAATATTATTAAAGCCAGAGTAGCAAGAGCGGTGAGGGTACTAACAGTATCACTCCACCATATAAATGCCATTACCACTACGCTACAGACTTTCACGACCAACCATACATAATTTACCTTCACACACACACACACACACACACACACACACACACACACACACACACACACACACACACACACACAGTCCTCCACTCTATTATCTTCTGCTCAACCCCGACCCTCCACCTGACTCCATTTAACACACCTGCTGCTCTCTGACATATTCCCTACTTAACTCACTAAAGGTAGAGATCAAAGTGATTTCATCACAAACAGATAATACCTAACCATAAGCAGGATAAAAGAAGAAAAATACATTATCAACTACGAGGAGAGTGATAAAGAAAGAAAGAAAACAGTATTAGCAATGACACAAAAAGGGATCGAGGGCGGGGTAACCATACATACACACAGAGCAGCACATACAACGAGTAAATGGGATGAAGAGACGCAGTTAGCATTAAAGACTGTCTGTACAATGCATACATAATGGTTTTGGTCTACTGTATAAGATTATGTATAACCCGCCTCCTGTCTGTACTTTGGTATAGTAAGTGAATAGGCACAACTGCGTCCCTGTATTTTTTGTTGTATTCCTGCCAAAATGTAAATTACCTCATCCTACGGTTAAAAAAATCTTCGAAAAATTACCAAGATCCACTCACTGGGTTATCAGTAATTGATAGAAATAAAGAAAAAAAACACAATAGCAGACGGACAGATACAGACAGACACGATAGCAGGGAAAGCAAGGCAGGGAGAGAAAACACCAGGGGAAGGGGACAGCACACACAACAGGGGTAGGAGACGGCATGAGCAAGACACAGCCCACAGCAGGAGCAAGAGACAGCACACACAGCAGGGAGAGGAGACAGTAGGAGCAAGAGAGAGCACACAGCAGGGGCAGGAGACAGCAGGAGGAGGGTGGGAGGCAGGGGAGACTTTAATGCAGTAACTCAAAGGCGAGACACTGACACATGGCCAATTATGAGACCCAGGCTACTGCTGACTCCATCCCTCCTCCACGACTCTCCCTCTCTCCCTCTCGACTCATGACCTTCCCTCCCCATGACTCTCCCTTCCTCCCTCTTGACTTACAACTCTCCCTCCCTCCCCCCATGACTCTCCCTCATTCCCTCTTAACTCACCACTCTCCCTCACTCCCTCTTAACTCACCACTCTCCCTCACTCCCTCTTAACTCACCACTCTCCCTCACTCCCTCTTAACTCACCACTCTCCCTCACTCCCTCTTAACTCACCATTCTCCCTCACTCCCTCTTAACTCACCATTCTCCCTCACTCCCTCTTAACTCACCATTGTCCCTCACTCCCTCTTAACTCATGACTCTACCTTCCATCATCCTTCCCACTTAATTTCCCTTCTCTCAAGATTCATTACTCTGTTCGTTCTCTCTTTTCTTACTATCGTTAGTGAATATCATTTTTGACTCTCTCTCCCCTGACTCTCTCCCCCCTGACTCTCTCGCCCCCTGACTCTCTCACCCCCTGACTCCTTACTCTAAACTCTCCCACTGCACTAACCGCTTTTCTACCTGATTCCTGATTGTCTTCCTACTCTCTCTCTCTCTCTCTCTCTCTCTCTCTGAAGCTCCTCGGCTCCCCAGGGTGAAGGGTAATTCAGGGAGAGTAAGAATGGACATGTAAAGAGACAGGGAGAATAAGGAGGCTCAGGGGGAGGCAGAGAAAGAGAAAGAGAGAGAGAGAGAGAGAGAGAGAGAGAGAGAGAGAGAGAGAGAGAGAGAGAGAGAGAGAGAGAGAGACCGAAATTACATGAAATAAAATGATGAAACAGACAAAAAAAGGGGGAAGAATGAAAGGACGCAGGAGGAAAGAGAGAAAAATGACGCATGGAAGGAGGAACAGGAGGAGGAGGAAGACAGATGGAAAAAAGGAACGACAGGGAAGGAGAAGAGGAAAACAAGGATGTGAGGGAGGGAGGGAGGACAGAAGAGGAGGAAAGAACAGTAGAATGAAATACAAAAATGATGGGAATTATCAACATACTGTACAATTCTCCTCCACCATTGCCTCCATAACTGCTTCTGCCACCATTACCATATCCACAGCCATCGTCGTGCAATGTGTCAGCCCTACCATTACCACCATAACCACCTACACAACTAGTACCATCCTACGCACCACTACCACTATACCAACAACCAACATCACAGCTACCACCGTCACTGCTACAACTACCACTATTCCAACAACCAACATCAGAGCTACCACCATCACTGTCACCACTAACAACCAACATCAGAGCTACCACCATCACTGCCACCATTACCACTATTTCAACATCACAGCTACCACCATCTCTGCCATCACTACCACTCTTCCAACAACCAACATCAGAGCTACCACCATCTCTGCCATCACTACCACAATTCCAACAACCAACATCACAACTACCACCATCTCTGCCATCACTACTACCATTCCCATCTCCACCATCACGATCACTGCCACCATCACAACTACCAACACAATAACCAGCACCATAACTACCACCATTTCCTGAACACCTACACCATACCTACCACCACAACACAACCAGCACCACAACTATTACCACTACAACTACCAGAACTATTACCACTACCACCACCATTATCATAAGCACCACGACTACCAACATTACCATAATTACCTCCATTACCATAACTACCACCACCACCATCATCATAACTACCACACCATTCACTCCCCCTTCACCTGCTCATTATATCCTATTAATTCATTTCCCTCATCATCCCTTTTAGCATCATTCCTCTCTCTCTCTCTCTCTCTCTCTCTCCCTCCACTCGCCCGACCTCCTCCCAAAGGAAATTATCGACTGGAAGATTAAAAATAAGTCCCAGACATATTTTAAAATGAAGAAACGAGAAAAAGATACGAAAAATCCCTACGTTTTGTTAACCTGTAAATATTTATATGGTTTGTCTCTTAAATGGAGTGTTTGTCTGTCTGTGTGTCTGTCTAATGATGCCTGTCTGTCTGTGTAATTGTGTCTGTCTTTTAGTGTCATTATAAAAGCTCTGTCTAAGCTATTATATAAAAAAAGAAAGCTATGGCAGACAGCTTGCAAAATTAATCCTTCGTAAAGAAAACTGGATATAAAGGAAGACAAAATTAAAATCCATTTATAGTGATATTCCTCCTAGACATTTTCTCAAACTGAATTTCCTATCAGTTTATCCATCTGTCATTCTTTCTATCTATTTCCAGTTGGCAACCATCAGTCTTTCCAGTTTCTATCTATCTATCCCTGTCTATCTTTCCCTATCTATTTCCAGTATCCAACCATCACCTTCCCTACTTCAATCTATCTTTTATCGATTTCAAGCAGCCAACCACCAGTCAATCTTTCACTGTTTCTTGATGTTTAAGTATTCATGTGTTTATCTACTTGTGCTCATTTATCTATCTACATCGATTCAAGGGCCAAATTGCATCTATCCACGTCCAGCTTATATCTATTTATCTATTCGTAAGCATCTATCTGTCCTTCAATCCATTTCTTTCCAATCATATGCTTATTTAACCTCTTCCACCTGATTACCTTTTCTTCCTCTTGCCCCAGTTACCTTCCCACGATTTATTTCAATACAGGGATGATATTTCGAGTTGGTCTGGCGTTATATATAGATTTTATTAACTCCTTCGGTAGCTGAGATTATTATTATTTTTTAATTGAATATAATTAGAAGGTACGGTAAAAAAAAAAAAATTGACACTGACAACCAAAATGAAAAATGCGTCCTCGGGCTGAAGTTCAAAATATATATGTCTATTTCTAATCTCTCTCTCTCTCTCTCTCTCTCTCTCTCTCTCTAAGGCGTGGCAGGGAATAATTAGGACATTTTTCCCCCACCACCACCCAGGGTTTGCTTAGGATTAGCTTGATCTGAGGACTTTTTTCTTTCCCTAACACACTTCCCCCTCTTTACTCCTCAGTCCCTCCTTATTAGAGAGAGAGAGAGAGAGAGAGAGAGGAGAGAGAGAGAGAATTTGTGTCGCGATCCTCATCTCTCTATTCACCTCCAGCCTTTCATTTCCCTCCCGCTGGCCCGCCCCTGACGCAGGATGAGGGAGGAGGGGGTAGGAAGGGTGAGGGAGTGGCAGGGAGGGGGTGAGGAAGAGGCAGGGAGGAGGTGAGGGAGAGACAGGGAGGGGGTGAGGACGAGACAGGGAGGGGGTGAGGAAGAGGCAGGGAGGAGGTGAGGGAGAGGCAGGGAGGGGGTGAGGACGAGACAGGGAGGGGGTGAGGAAGAGGCAGGGAGGGAGGGACGGGAGGTAGGTTGGGGAGAGGAGGGCAGTGAGGGGGAGAGGAGGGCAGTGAGGGGGAGAGGGGGCAGAAAGGGGGGTGAAGGATGAAGGGAGAGATGGAAAGGAGTGGGGGACTATGAATGGCAAAGGGTAGGGGTGAGGGGAGGTGGAAGATGGGATAGAAGGAAATGGAAACAGGAAGGGGTGCGGGAGAAGAAGGAGGGATGGTGGGAAACGAAGAGGGGACAGGGAGATATTGCAGGGAGGGAGGAGTGGGGTGGAGATGAAAGGCGGAGACAGGGAAAAGAAGAACAGGAGACAGAGAGGGAAAGGGAGGGTGTGGGTAGGAGTTAAACAGTGAAGTAGGAGGGAGATGAGTGTGGAACAGGAAAGGAAGGAATGAGAGGGGAATGAGTGAATGGGACTGGCGTGTAAGAAAGGGAAAAGAAAAACAGTAGACAGAGGGAACAAAGGGAGGGATGAAACGGAAAGCTAAAGGTGAGAGAGGAGTGACAGGGATGAGATGAGAGAAAAAAAATGGGTAACTAGAGGGAGGGAAGAGATGGAGAACAGGGAGGGAAGAAAATGAGGAAGAAATGGGAAAGATAAAGAAACAGAAATATATTTGTGGCGAGATCTTCATCGTCCTATTCACCTGAAGGTTCCATTTCCCTCCTGCTGGCCTGCCCTGACTCAGAGTGAAAAGGAGGGAAGGAAGGAGGGGGAAGGGAGATGAGGACGAAAGGGAGAGGAGTGGGAGAGGAGTGGGAGAGGAGAGGAGAGGAGAGGAGAGGAGAGGAGAGGAGAGAGAGAGAGAGAGAGAGAGAGAGAGAGAGAGAGAGTAATAAATCACAGAGGCGACAACTCAAGTCAGAGTCTCTCTCTCTCTCTCTCTCTCCGTTCCTTCTTGCTCTCTTTCTCTTTTCCATCCTTCTCTTCTGTCCCTCATATCTTTGTTCTTTCCACCAACTCAGTATCTCTCTCTCTCTCTCTCTCTCACTCCCTATCTCTCCATCTGTCCTTACATGTCACCACAACTTCATCAGTCACCATCCTCTTTTATTACTCTCCCCTCGCTCTCTCTCCCCCTCTCCCTCACTCCAGTTCTCTCCCTTTTTCATTTCATTCCAATCACTCCCACTTCTCCCCTTCTCTCTCTCTCTCTCTCTCTCTCTTCCCCTCTCTGTCTGTCTGTCTGTCTCTCAAAACACACACACACACACACACAAAACACACACTCCTTTATTTCCTCTCTTTGCACCTCTCTCCTTTCTTCATTGAATCTTCCCCCTCTTTCCTTCTTTTCCATGTTTCCTCTCTGTCTGTCTGTCTCTCTCTCTGTCTCTCTCTCTCTCTCGCTACTACAAGGGAGTGCAAGCCTTTCACAACACTCCCTGGGGCCGGCAGTACCAAAATGTGGCTTATTTTTACAGAGGCAGCTGGGAGGGGACGCAGAGGATGAGGGGGAGGCGAGGGATGAGGGGGAGGCGAGGGATGAGGGGGAGGCGAGGGATGAGGGGGAGGCGGGGGATGAGGGGGAGGCGAGGGATGAGGGGGAGGCAAGGGATGAGGAGAGGAGGTACTGGAAGGAATAAGGAATATGGAAAATGTATTGAAATGTGATGAGAACAGTGAAAGTCGTAGGAGTAAGGGTGTTAGGAAATGAGATGCAAAAGAGAGGGAGAGAGGAGAAGGAAGAGATGGGAGCGAGGAGGAGGAGCACACTGAAAAAGAAAATGAAAAATTGCCAACTGTAGCTATGATGATGATAAAATGGGGAATATATGAGGAGACAAGCAGGAAATGTGAAGTTAAAAGGAGGGGGCGAGGAGGAAGGACTGAGGAAAGAATGAGGTGCTGGGGAGAATATACAGATGAAAATGTCTATGTACCAAAATGTGGTTTGAAGAAAAGGGAAAGGAGGAGGGGAAAAAATGGAAAAGAAACTGTTAAGCAGAGGAGAGGGGAGGAAAGGTTGGCAGGCGACGTGAAGAACATGGAATGAAAACTGAGAAGTACTGAAATCTGAAGAGGAATGTAGAAGTAAGGTGAGAAAATGATGAGAAAGAGGGAGTCGATAGGATATGGGGATTAGTAAAGATATGGAGGGTTATGAAAGGAAAAGAAATGGAAAGAGGAGAGCAAGAGAGTGGAAACGGTAGGTGGAGAACAGTGAAAGCAGAGGTGGAACAACGGGAAAACACTTTAAAAACAGTAGAGAGGACATGAAAAAAGTGTGTCTACGAACAGAGAGAGAGAGAGAGAGAGAGAGAGGTAATACATACTGTACAAACTCTCCCCCCCCACAAAAAAAAAAAAAAAAATCACCAATACAACCAGAACCAACACATCAGCAAAGAAGGGTAAAGCCAAACAGCAATAGAAAATCTGAATAAACCGATGCGTAGAGAAGACGATGCAGGGGTAACTCTGGCAAAACACATCGAGTCCCTCCGGCTCTCATCTTTAGGTAAACACACAGACCCACTCCCCGCCTCTTTAAACCTGAACCAACACCTTACTCTGACGACCTGCACCCATACTTATAAAAAATTCTTCTAAGCTTAGTTATATTTACGATTGCATGTATATATTTTTGCCATCCATCATACTCTTACCAGACACTTGACAAGGAAATGAGTGAATGCTGAAGTGAAAAATTCGAAGAAATGTCATAATATTTAAACTGATATGGAGACTTATGTATAGGTCTTATGTACAGGATTGTGTGTACATATTCTTGTCTTCCATCATACACCTACCACACACTTGGCAATGAAATAGTGTGAACAGTGAAGTGAAAAACTACGAAAAGAAATTTCACACATTTCCTCGCAGAGTTTGAAGTGAAAATATAGGAAAAAGAAATAGTTATGACGTTTATTTACTTGAGTTTGTCTGTGGAAAAAAAGTGCTTATGATCATTTAAGAATAAGCCCTTGAGGGACGACGGGGTTTGAGGGGGGAGGGGAAGAGGCATCAATGTACTGGGCTCGAGGGTTAGCTATGTCAACACTACACGCCGCCACAAAGTACACACGGCAAATCAAACGAGTCACCATCACGCACTCGAGGCCCACACGCTAGCACTGCCTGAACAAGAAGCACTCTATACAATACACTTCATCAATAAAACGAGTCCCAGTCACGTACGGACGACAAGCTGGCACGCTAGCTTCCTCTGAATGTAACACGATCCATAAAACCAACACACTTAACGAAACGAGTCACAGTCACGTACGCGCCCAAACAACTCCTTTAATACCACAAATTACGCAATATATAAAAAGGATGATATTACAAGTAGCTTTGAAGATTACGTAACATCTCTCCATTAGCGATTTACTCCGCACATTACATCTTAATCAATATCCTACACGACTGAGGCAAACTACACCGATACTAAAAACACACAACGTAAAATAGATCATGAAGGTTACGCATAATAAATCGCAAAGGAAAAGGCAATACGAAGCCTCTTATTCCACCTAGAGCTGTGCATATTAAATCACTATAGTCGGCTTGCATCTATATTTTCTTCAAGCCACTTCCAGACGATTTCGTTCAACTTAGGAAGGTCCTCTGGTGGTGAAGAGGTTACTGAAGGCCATACTTAACCCCTCCTGTTAGAAACGTCTGTGCAAAGCGGAAAAATAGAAAATCAATTAAAAAGTCCCCGCGCTGGAAGGTTACGGATTCTATGGAACTGGAGAGCACTCATCGATTTTATATATATTAAAAGAGAAAAATAAAAAAACTAATTCCATTTCGTTCATTTATTTTAGACTTCGATAAAATGCATACAACTGGATCGACAGATACATGCAAGAAAATAATATAAAGATACAGACAGACAGAGAGACAGACACAGATTTGAGACAGAGACAAGAATAGACAGACAGATAGAGAGACAGATCAAGAGAATTAGTGTGCATTAGAGAGCTGTCACACGCAAAAATCCATATCGAAATATTCCATTAGAGAAATCTATGGATGATATTTTGTGTGAAAGGCAATAGAAATAGGGATAAATGGAAGATGACATTTGGCCAGAGTCGAATTAAGTTATCAGTTACCGAAAGGCACGTGAAAAATAAAGACAGACAGACTTCCGAAATTTAGGTGAAACTTTGGCCAGCAAATTAAACAATAATGAAACAATGAGGAAAACTTGGCTTCACTGATACAGAGAGAGAGAGAGAGAGAGAGAGAGAGAGAGAGAGAGAGAGAGAGAGAGAGAGAGAGAGAGAGAGAGGTATAAATGCAGAAGCACGGCCACGTCCAAGTGAAACAGGAAGAAGCAGTGAAACAAGAGGTGGACACGTGAGCCACAGATAATTAAAGACAGGTGAAAAGAGGGTGCTGATCGAAGGGAGGGCAGGGAGAGACCGAGATGTGGGGAAACTCATGAAACGAAAGTGAAACAGACGCCAAGGAAATCGATAAACGCGAATCTTTTAAAGGTGAAGCATCAGGATAAAGTAGAAGGGTGGAAGCATCTATATGGAAATGCATGTGAAATGGTGAAGCCAAGAAAATCGATAACTGTGAAGCTTTTAAAGGTGAAACATCAGGAGGGAGTAGAATGAAACGGTTGTGGGAAGATATGAGAAAAGGCGAAACGGATAAGCCAAGGATATAATACGTGAAGCTGATAAACGTGAAACATGCTTCATATTAAAGCGCAATAACGATAATATGAGAAAGGACGTGTAAAGCGGCGAAACTAAACAGACTTCCACTGCATACGAAACAAGCTTCAACAGGGAACTCACAAACATGTTAAAGCTGCATGAATAATACGATGGGAAAAGTGTGGACTGAAGGTGAACGGACTGATAAAATTAAATTGAAATGTAAACACAAACAATATTAAAGTGAAACAGCCAACAAGTGAAAAGCAAAAGGAAGATGAAACATGTAATTAAAAGGCGAAACAGGTAAGTAAGCGAAACAGCAGGCATCAGGTAAAACAGGGAATCAACAGGTGGAAGACGGAGGAGCGTGAAACGAATATAAACCCGAGATGAAACACAGGCAGTTCTAAGGCGAAAAGAAGTCAACATTTGAAATAAAACTAGTTCAGCCATGTTGAGGCATTACTGAAACCCAAGCGAAACAGGGAACCTCATGTAAAACGCAAGATTTACTGATAAAAAAGTAATTAACGCCAAGGGAAGATTACAAAAACCACAAGTAAAATACCGTAATTTAGATGTAGGTGAAACAAGAAGCTTCCAACAGATAATACAGGTGAATTAAAGGTAATTAATTGAAGATGTAAATGAAACCCAGGAATGGACAGGTGAAAGCTCGTAACCAAGAAGTGAAACAAAGGTAATTAACCAGTGAAACGCATATAATCCAAGTAATGTTAAGATCCAGGCAAGTGAAACACAGGTAACTAACAGATGAAAAGCATGAGACAAACAGGTGAAAAACAAGTAGGTCAGTCAACAGGTGAAACACAGGAACACGCGAAACACAACTTGGCAACACGTGAGTTAGTCAACAGGTGAAACACAGGTAGGCATCAGATGAAACGCAAGTAGTGAACACATGAAACACAACTTGGCAAAAGGCAAAACAAATGAAACACAGCTGAAACTAAAAACCCACAAGATAGCCAACAGGTGACTCAAGATAAAGCCAACTGTGAAACACAGGTAGTCGACAGGTGAAGGACAGGTAAACGACAGGTGAAACACAGGTAGGCAACAGGTGTCCAACAGGTGAAACAAAAGAAAACCGAGAAGACACTAGCAAATCAAAGTCTGGGGTATCCAACAGGTGTAAGAGAGGTGTGTGTGTTGAGATGAGAGTTCAAACATATGGCAAAGAGGGTGAGAGAGTGCAAGAGACGCAAGCTCCCCTCCCACCTGATGGCCGCCCCAATCAATATCAGTAACGAGCCACGACTCTCTCTCCACCGTCCCAACATCAATATTTCACTCTCCTATTAATCGCCTCTCCTGCATTGAATCCCAAGGGGTGCAAAGGGAGGGGCGCTGGAGGATATCTGGGAAATGCATCCCTCCCCCTGAAAATCCCCCTTACCCTTAAGCTTGGGTGTGGATGCAGGGAAAACATGTGGATGAGGCGAGTTTAATTTCGGCCATAAAAAAGTTTCCGCGCACATCACAGTCGGCCATTTAATTCTGGCTCCCGGAACGGCAATTTACCGGCGCTGCTTCCGGGACGTTTTCACCTGTGGTTAAGCACTGATTTAGGTGGAAAAAAGGGGGTTAAAACAGAGGAAAATTATGACTCACCAACAGCCTCCGGTCCCAGCTTCCACCGCCTCCATCTTTGCTCGGTCGCGGTCCACCCTAGTCACCAGCCTCCACCACTAAGCACACTAACCACACAACACACGCCGGCACTCAAACCACACCTCCGGCTAGATCAACAAACAAACCCCTTCTACAGCGTTCTGCGACAACATAAAAAAAAGTAAAGTAATTGATCAAGCCTTGCGATGGGAAACGGGAAAGATTGAAGCACGGGAGCCAATCAACGGCCGCGTTAGGAGTCTGCACGCTCACTGACGGATGCCAATTGGTGGAGCGGCCAGGGAGGAGAGAGCTGCGTGCTGATTGGCCGAGCAAGTTCCACGTAAGCAACAGGTGAGCAAAGATGGCGGACGCGGCGCAAACTTGCCAGATGTGTTTCACGAGTTGGGGCCAGGCCATGTTTTTCATCGGCTAAGCGCTTCCTGGCCGTGTATGACGGGAGGGATACCCATATTCACGCCTATTCATGTTTTATTCATGGTGTGGAGGAGTTGCTGGGGAGAGTGCGCGCGAGGTGAAGGGGGGACGGGGGATGTAGAGAGAATCGGCGCGCGTCCCTCACGTCTTGATCAATATACGATAAGATGATATGTCCCGCCAGCCTCCCTCCACCACCCTATAATAAACAGGGACGCTACCTACCTCACCTGCCTCCCTAACCCAACATAACTCACCCATACCTCTCCCCTCCTCTTCTTGTCCCTCACCTGGATACCTCTTGCCCCGCCTGTTTCTCCCTCCTCTTCTCCCTCCCGTGTTCTCACCTGGCCTCACCTGGTCGCCCCTTCCACAACTCATACCTATCTTCACCTGTTTCCCTCTCTCATTCTTCATACTTGCTCTTAACTGGTCCACACATTACCCTTCACCTATTTTCACCTGCCCTTATCTCATCCCACATACATGCCCTTACCTGGTCGCATCCTTCCTTCCCCACACCTGTTCGCACCTGTCCTCACCTTGTCACCTATCCCCCTACTCCATTCTCATCTATCCTTACCTATCTACCCCCTTATTTTATCTTCACTCACCCTTGTCGAGTTTCTCCTCCTCGTCATTCACCTTCTCTTACCTGTCTCGCCTAATTTCCAACACCAGTTCTCACCTGCCCTTAACAGCCCCGAAACCTCCCTTCCCGTCCACCTGTCCTTGCCCCTCCATCTCCATCTCTGTCCCCCTTCGGTTCTCATATGTTCTTGCCTAATCCCTCCCGTGCCCTACAAATGTTCTCCCCTGTCCTCACCTGCCCCTTCATTCCCTTCCCTCCTGCCTGACCTTACCCTTCACCTTTGACCCTCATGTGCCCTTATCTGGTGCTTCCTTTGCCCTCACTTCTTTTCACTTGCCCCTACGCAGTTCCTCCTTGTCCTCTACCTGATTCTTTGTCATTGCTTGTCTGTCACTCCTGCTCTCATTAGTTCTTGTCTCACCTCCAATTGGCTCCACCTGTCACCCCTTTATATTGGCCCCCACCACTCAGCTATCCTCACCTTTCATCATTTAACCTGAATCCTCTTCCTGCTTTCAGTTCTCATCATTTCACATGGGTCCTCACTTGGCCTCATTTCTCACAATTTTACTTGAGTCCTCACCTGTCGTCCTGGCTTCACACCTGCTCATAATCAACAATAATTTCACCTGTATCCATACCTTTCACCTGTCCTCATTATTCAAGCCATCACTTCATTTGGGCATATAAATGCCCACACCTTCCATCACTGCACCAGTTTTCATCACATCATATTTCACTTTTCATCATTCCATCTGGGTTCTAGTGTGTCTTAACTTCCCATACTCTCACCTGGCTTCTCACCTGCCTTTCCCAATTACTGCCTAAAGTGTAGTCTTTCATCGTCTCACTTAGGTCATCATCTGCCCTCATTTCATTTCACTTTCTCACCTGCCCTTATCAGTTAATACCTGAAGTAAAATGAATCCTTTAACTATGCTCATCTATCCTCAACTCATACTCCCACCTGCCTTTACACCTGTCCTGTCCAATTATCACCTGATGTAAAAACCTTCCATCATCTCACTCACGTCCTCATCTATCTATTCTCTATCTATCCTTCTCATACTTCAACCTGCTATTTCAGCTGTCCTCTCCAATTACGACCCTATGTAAAGCCTTTCATCACCTTTTCTCCTGTACACACCTTCGATCACTTCACCTGACATTACCACGCCTTCACCACCCTCCGTTTTTCTCCTCCTCATATATTTTCGGTGCTTTCTTCTTTTCACACACAGACTATCAAACCTTCCCCTCCTCCTCCCGGGTCCTCTCCTCCCCATATTATTTCCCTAGCTGCCTCCCTTTCCACGTCCTTCCCTTCCCCTTCCATCTTCTTCAGTTACCATCCATCCTCCTCAATTATATCCCCAGCAGGCTCCCTTCCCCTTCCATCTTCCTCATCTGCCACCCCTCCTCCACAGCCTTTTCCCCAGTTGCCTCCCCTCACCTGTCACCCTCATGTTACCTCTCACCTTTCACCTGCCAACGCCCTGGGCCTTATACCTGCCCCTTCCTCCTTCACTTCCATCTCTCTCTCTCTCTCACTTCTACTGCGTCTCTCCCTGTCTCTCATCGCCTTGCTCTTCCATGTTTCTCTCCGCCTCCTGTTTCACACACACCTTTAATAAACGCATCATATCTCACTCACCTCTGACTAATCGCCTTCTCTCATTCATCTCTGACTTGCTTCTCTCATTTCCTCACCCTCACCACCATCTTTTACCATCCATCACCACTCATTTCACTTCCTACTTTCATCATCTCTCATCATAACTCACTTTAACTCACCATTTGCTGCCAGTCTTCACCTTTCCTCACCTGTTCTCATCACCTTTCATCTACTTCACCACCCTTCACCACCCATCCACTTACTCTCACTCTTCGTTAACATTCCTCACCTGACAAAACCTGCCCTTATCACCGCCCTAACAATCCTTCGTCACCTCAAACCACCACTAACAACAACCTTACCACCTCCCACCACACCTCACCACTATACCTCACCACCTATTTCACCACACCTTACTACTACCAACACCTCAACAGTCTCATCATCATCATCTCTCATCACACCTCCCACTGAACCTCTCACCATCACACCTCTCACCGCCACACTTCACCATTACATTTCTCATCCTCTCACTTCACCACCACACTTCACCACCACACCTCACCTGGCCCCAAGACCCCCTGAATAAGAAATGAGGGGCGTGAACAATTATTGAGGCTGTATGGCTGACAATTACAAACTCATCGATATATTGACTGTTGACGTAAGGCTCTTCTGCCGCTACCCTCCCTCCCCCCCAACCTAACCTTGGACTCCCCTGCCTCCGTTCCTCCCCTCACAGTTCCTCTCCCTCCTTCCCTTCGCAGTTCCTCTCGCCCCCCCCCCTCAACCTAACCTTGGACTCCCCTACCTCCCTGCCTCCCCTCACAGTTCCTCTCCCTCCTTCCTTTCGCAGTTCCTCTCGTTCCCCTCCCTTCCTTCCCCCAACTTTACCTAGGACTCTTCTCCTTCCAACCATCCTTCTCTCCCTCCCTTCATCCACACATCCTCTCCCTCCCTCCCTCTCACCTTACCTTTTACTACTCTTCCTCCCTTCCCTTCTCTTCCTTTCTCTCCCTAGTCAATTCCCTCCCCTTCCACTTTTTTATCCTTTTCTCAAACACGCTGATTAAATGTTTAGCAGTAACTTTTTGTTTTTACTTTTTCCCCAATAGATACCCTTGTCATGAGCCAACAGGTGTGTTGTATTTTCCATGTATTCTTATGTACTCTACTCTCCCCTGACTCCCTTGGCCAGTCTGTCCCTCCTCCTTTCCTTCCTTCCTTCTTCCCGGTTCTTCACTCTCCCTCCTCACCTCTTCCTCCTCTCTACTCTCGATCCCCATTCTATTCCTCTCCTTCCCCCACCCCCATGCCTTCTTTCTCTCCTTTCCTCTCCACGGCCTCCCTTCCCTCAGGCCCCTCTCCCTCCCTTCTTTCCTCAGTTTTCTCTCCATCCTGGAAAGCTAAGAGAGGATGGGAAGGGAGGAAGGCATAGAGAGAGAGCGGTACCACAGGGAGGAAAGGAGGGGAGAATGGAGAGAGATAGCCTATGCCTTGAGGAGGAAAGGTATACATCTTTTCTGGTACATCTCTCTCCATGTTTTCCCTTCCCTACCTTCCTCCTTAAGGATGATCTTCCTTTTCTCCCTTCTCTAAAAGGAGCAGAAGGAAGTACAAGGGAAAGCAAACAGCAAGAGAAATACTGGATCTGTCGGGGCTGCTTGTGATTGACGGATGTACAAGAATATTGCCTACGTGTCAAGTGGGGTTGGTGGAGGATTAGTGCCCCTCCCTGTAAAACAATTAACTCTAAGCCCTTGGCCACCCCGTTTGGGATACATGGCGTCTGGCAATGAATGAATGAATGAAAAAAAAACAAGAATATTAAAGCATGAAGACTTCCATACCCCTCAATTTTGGCAGCTGAAGCCGACAAGGAAAAGTGAGAAGTACTTTCATGAAGGAAAAACGGTCATGGGAGTTACATGAAGGAAAAACGGTCATGGGAATAGAGAGAGAGAGAGAGAGAGAGAGAGAGAGAGAGAGAGAGAGAGAGAGAGAGAGAGAGAGAGAGAGAGAGAGAGAGAGAGAGAGAGAGAGAGAGAGAGCAGCCGAGGCTCAGTGGGTTAGAGCGCTCCGCTCTGACCGAAGGGTCGGAGGATCGAATCCATCCAAGGGTCACTGGTAGACATCAAGAAGGGCACCCGGTCATAAAATGCTACACGCTCCAATCCAAAGTCCTCTACCCAGGGGCAACGCCTTAGCCCTTCGGGGATACCCGGCGTAAATATATATATATATATATATATATATATATATATATATATATATATATATATATATATATATATATATATATATATATATACTGTCTTAACTTGCACAAGTGAGGCAACAGTACCTTATATACCGATGCTGAGTTGTTGCTGTAGTCTAAAAATCTGGAGACTAAAAGCAGTTTTCATATGTTTTTATTATTCAGTCGAGGGCGTTTTAATTGCGGATCAGAAGTTCAATACTTATCTAGAAGATTTTCAAACATTAAATCTGCAATACAGTTAAATAGGGAAGTTTACTCCACATGTTTACAAACCTACTGTGATGAATCATTTTGCTTCGTTTGACTGTAAACATTAATAATTTTACAGCCATGGCCTCCGCCTTAATTCTACCAGTTTACCGAAGTATGGATCGACCACTATTAAAGCATGACCTTTAAAAATCTGATATACCTGTATCAGATCCCATCGAGGCCTATGTTTTGATAAGGTAAACAGAGTTAGGTTTTCTAATTATTCCTTGTAGCTTATGATTTATTTCTCATTCCTGAAATCCTGGTGTAATTTTTGTCACCCTTCGCTGCAATACCTCCAGTTCCGACATAAATGTTGGCAATATGGTGATCAGAAGTGAACACAGAACTCCAAGCGTGTCAGGTGTGGACAAAATACGGTACTGTAGGAGGTGAGGATGGCACTTTCCGATTTAAGTTCTATTTATTTCCTTGCTACCATCTCCCTACGGCTCCTCTTACATCACATGCCTCTCTTCTACCCACGCTCACCCAAATCTTATCTCCGTGTCTTCTTTCCCTTCCCTTTCTCCTTACGACTGATCTTCCAAGCCTGCCGCCCTCCCCTCGCTCCCTCTTACACTTCTCCCGCAAAGCCTCCTTCCATGGCAATGCACCTCAAGGTTTCTGTTCCTTCATACATTCTTCCATACCTGCCTTTCTTTTCACCGTCCCTCTGTGCCACAGTCTTCCCTTCTTTTTGTTCCACTCATGCTTACTTCTCCCCCCCCCCTCTCTCTCTCTCTCTCTCACACACACACACACACACACACACACACACACACAAAAGAATAAACGAATTTGCATCTCCCTCCCCCAGAACAATTTTCTCCAGTCTGCCCTAATTTTGTGCAGCTTCTGAGATGCAACATACGCAGACACATGGGCCTCTGCACCACATAGGGCAGAAATTTGTTGCAGTTTGTGCGATATACCTGTCTGTCCTAACCATGCTTCTCTAATTTCTACCTATCGTGATCTGTCTCTTGTCGCTGTCTGTCTTTCGTTTGTCCTCCTTTTTCTCTTGCAGTTCACTTTTTTTATTCCTCCTCATCCTTCATCGCAATTTCTCTCTCTCTCTCTCTCTCTCTCTCTCTCTCTCACATCCCCATCTGCCCATGCATCATCTTTCCAAACTGTTCGCCATTTCCCTTAGGGGGAGCGGGTGTGGGAGTGGGTGTGGGAGTCGGAGTGTGTATGGGAGTCGGAGTGGGTGTGGGTGTGGGAGTCGAAGTGGGTGTGAGAGTCGGAGTGGGTGTGGGTGTCGGAGTAGGTGTGGGAGTCGGAGTAGGTGTGGGAGTCGGAGTGGGTGTGGGAGTCGGAGTGGGTGTGGGAGTCGGAGTGGGTGTGGGAGTGGGTGTAAGTTTGGGAGTGAGTGTAAGGGTGGAAGTGGATGTAAGCGAGGGAGTGGAAGTCAATGTGGAAATTGGAGAGAATGGAGCTGTAACGGGGAGTTTCAACAATGCACTGGGAGTCAGGGGAAAAAAAAAAAAAAAGCGCGAAAATGGATACTGAAAGAAGGAGGATGAGGAGGAGAGAAAACGTAACTTAAAAAACGAGAGAGAGAGAGAGAGAGAGAGAGAGAGAGAGAATTTAGCACAAAGACAACTTTTTTTTTAACTATACCGTACTCGTTTTACTCCAACTTGCCTAAAATTACCCTCTCTCTATCGTGAATGCGGAGTTGCATGAATGGATTTATTGTACAATAGAATAGGATGCTAGTCACGAAGAAGTGCTATGGAAAGGATGTAGAGCACTGGCACTTTTTTTCTTCTGCTACTGAGCTACATGAAACAAGCTGCGATGACGAAATTCTGGAACAAATTAATGTAAAAAAAAAAAGTATAATCAACATCTGCATCATTATCTTTAAGCATCTACTGTGGCTGTTTCTCTTGGTACCAATGAACCTTTCTACCATCATCACCCTCACTATCATCACTATCGTCATCACCATCACCACCATCATCAAATTTACACTTATCTTTTTGTTTTTCCCTCTAAAGCCAGACGACGTTATATGTTCACTAAATCATCATCATCATTATCATCATCACACAAGCTATTTCTACCATTTCATCTATCACCATCATTATCTTGTTGTCGCCATTATCACCATCACCCCCCTTCCCCCTCACTATCACCACCATCACCAACACTCGAGTCAAGAGCAGTCAATACTGGAGTTTGGAGGAGGAGGAGGAGGAGGAGGAGGTATGAAGGATGAAGAAGAGAAAGAAAGGAGAGAGAGATGGAAGCAAGAGGAAGAAGAAAGGAGGGGAGCAAGAATAAGGAGAGAGGAGGGGAGTAAGAGAAAGGAGAGAAAGGCAGAAGAATGGAGGAGGGGAGAGAGAAACAAAAAAGATGAAGATAGTGGAGAAACGACAATAGGAGGAGAAAAGGGTAAATGGGGGGGGAGAAAAAGAAAGGAATAAAGGTGGACAGTGGGAGATAAAGCCACTTTTTCAACCTCTCCCTCCACTCAGGTAGATGGCGAAAAAAATAATTCCTCTCTCTCTCTCTCTCTCTCATAGTTTAATTTATCACTCATTTCCACTGCTTTCATTTCCTTTTCTTTCCACCGCTTATCTCCATCCTTCCCTCTTTTTACTTGTCCCCTCCCAATCCAATATCGCCCTTTGACATTCATTTATTCACTGACTAGTTTATTTTCTATCTTTTTCATTTTCTTAACCGTTTTCTACTTTGGTCCATCTGTTCCTTCTCCTCTCCTCTCCGTTTCACTTGATTGTATACAATTATTTGGCTGTTTCTTCCAATTATCTTCCCCCTCTCCTTCCGTTCACTCATGTTTTTCCTTTTCCATCTCTTTTCTCTCTAATTTTCATCCCCCCTCACTTCACTCACCTCTCCCCTTCCCGTCAACTTCCTTCACATACCTTCCCTTGTACTCTCTTCCCCTCCCTCTCTCCCACCAGTCTTTCATTCCTGCCCTTCCCTTTCCCACTCCTTGTCTTGCCTTGTCGTATTCCCTTCACTTTCCTTCCCTTCCTTTCTTTTCTTCCCTTCCTTTCCCTCAACCTACTCATTTCCTGCTCCTTGTTCAGCCTCCCATTCCTCCCTTTCCCTTCTCCCACCAACTTTTAGTCCCTTCTCTTCCCTTCCATTCCCTCCACCACCTTCACTTCCATTTTTTTTCCACCCTCACTCCTCATCCCACTACCTAACCCTCCCCTCTTCTCTCCTCCCTCCACCTTCCCTCCCCTACCCTCCCTTTCTTCCATCAACTTACCTCCGCAAGATCGATAAAGATTTATAGATACACAAATTGGAGGACTGAAGAGAGTGGTAACGAGGAAGGGGGAGGGGAAGGAGGAAGGGGGAGGTATGTGAGAGAGAGAGAGAGAGAGAGAGAGAGAGAGAGTTCACACACACACACAATGAACTGAGCTGAATTATTAACACAGATAAAATCATTCAGACAAAACAATGTACAAACTCATATTCATTACACACACACACACACACATTCGTACATCACGAGCATAAGTACACATAAACTCAATCATTCTCATAACGATTTCCATAGACAAACACAAATGCACTTATCAACACTGTTACATACGAGCAAATGTATCACACACACACACACACACACACACACACACACACACACACACACACACACACACACGCACACGCACACGCACACGCACATACACACACACACACACACACACACACACACACACACACACACACACACACACAATAATCCCCCAAAGCTCTCCAAACTTTCACAAGACCACGAAGGACACAGAACACTACGACTGGACGCCGAACTGCAGCCTGGATTCTGATTGGTATAGAGGGTCAGGAGATTGGCGAGTTTTCATTGGTCTATGTCATGGAGAATGGAGGGAAGGAAGAGAGGAAGTGTAGGTGGAGGGGGAAAGAAGGGAGATGGGGAGATGGGGAGAGGTGGAAGGAGGTTGGGGACTGAGTGGGGGACTATGCAAAGTGAAATACTTGTTATATGTTGGGGTACGGTAAAGGAGGAAACAAATGATAAGGGGGGAGTGGATCTGAAGGATGGGGATTTGGAGGGGGAAAGTGGATTTGGAGGGGAGGGGGAGAGAAGAGGAAGATGGAGGCAAAGGATACAAGGAAATCTGGAAATGCAGTAATTTGATTACGAGGAGGGGGAAGGAATGACGTAAAGTTGAGGGGATGCAGGAGAGGAAGGTTTGAAGGAGGGAAAGATTAACAAGAAGTTTGCGGGAAGTCAGTCTAACAGAAAGGAAGGAAGGAAATGGTAGAAATAGGAGGTGGAAGAAGAGGAAGGAAGGAAGGAAGGATAAAAGGAAGGAAGGATAAAAGGAAGGAAGGAAGGAACGAAGGCGGCTGAGAGGGTGGTGAAGGAAAGGTAAGCGACAAGGATGGCCGAATGACGGGGTATATCAAAGGAATCAAAGAGAGGGAAAAGAATATATAAATACTGGACAGAGAGAAAAGAGTAGAATGCATGTAAACTGCGTGAAAAGTGATAAAAGGTTAACCCCTCACTACAATGGCGCCTTTTAATTCATTCTACGTTTTTAAAAAGTAATACACGATAAAACTGCATGTAAAGTGACGAAAAACATGAGGGTATGAATAAGACTGGAATGCATAAAATTGAGAATAAAGAAGTAAAGTGAATGCATGAAAATCTGAACAAAGCTAAAAGGATGCGAGTGCAGGGAAAAGGGTATGAAATGAGAAAGATGGCATCAGGTGAAAAGGGACATAAAATAAGAGGGGGCATGACGAGAATAGGGGCATACAATTGGAGAGGGAACATTGGAAGAAAACAGTACAAAAATGATAAGGGCATGGCGTGAGAGACAAAATTATACAGAATGGAGCCATGAAAGGAAAAAGGGGCATAAAACGAGAGAGGGCACTGGACATGAAAGGAGATGAGGGGAAATGAAAGACAGTGAGGGACAAGCCGGTGGCTGACAGGAAAAGGCACAAGGAGGAGCAGAAGTGATGAGGTGAAGTGATGGGATGAGTTGAGGTGTGTGATGGGGTGAAGTGATGGGGTGATGGAGTGAAGTAAAGAAGACAAGAAGGGATGGGGTGAAAATAGTAATTGTGTAGATGAAACGACGGAAGGAGGAGATAAAACAGATAGAAAAGACAGACAGCGAAGTGATGGGTGGGTGGGTGATGGGTGTGGGTAGGGTGGGGGGATGCAGGCTGTCGATAATATAACTCGGCTTTAGTGGGGACGCGTGAAATTGCATAATGCAGTTTAATTCTTGGTAATATAATAAAGCGGAATAATATGACGACAATGTTGGGCGACAAATGCGTTTTCCAGCGGGACGAATTGCGAGTTATTGAGCACCGGGATTCGATTAATCGGAGTGGGGAATCATTTTTCTTTTTTTTATATATATTTTTAACTTCTTTCGTTCTCCCCTTTTTTCAACATTAATTTTGATGGGTTTTGTTATTTCTTTTTCTCTTATTTCAGCGAGATGGAAAAAATGAGTTCAGCTGAATATGTTTGGCTATGTTAAATTTGGTTATCATACAGTACAGCCAGAGAAGCTTTTTTTTTTTTTTTTTTTTCCCCAGATATCAAAGGAAAAGACATTCTAGGCTGGACTGGGAAGGATAAAGTAAGGTAAGGCATGGCAGGGTAAGGTAAGGTAAGGTAAGAAAAGGTGGGGTGGGGTAGGGTAGGGTATACTAAACCTATCTGTCCATTTTACGTTAAAAATGAAAGGAAAAGTTAATTTAGTAAGGCTTCTTTTTATTTTGAGAGTCACTTCTGGTGACTTACAATGATGTGGGGCAGGTCAGGGCATGTCTGGCATAAATTAAATTTGGTGCAGGCGTAATCAAAAAGGGTTACTCAGGTTAGGTAACTATCTTCTAGGTTAGGTAACTTAGGTCAGGTTGGGTTAAGTAACTTACTTCAGGTAGGTCAGATCAAGTAACTATCTTGGGTCATGTTTGGTAACTCACAATTCAAGATGATTATCTTAGGTCAGGTTAGGCAAACACCGTAGGTCCGGTTTGGTAACTATCACACGTCGGGTTAAGTAACTGTCATAGGTCAGGTTAGGTAACTATCATAGGTCAGGTTAGGTAATTATCATAGGTCAGGTTAGGTAATTATCATAGGTCAGGTTAGGTAACTATCAGATTAGGTTGGGTAAATACCACAGGTCAGGTTAGGTAACTATCACATGTCAGGTTAGGTTACACGTTGTTTAATTAAAGTTGTGCTGGGTTAATTAGGATAGACAAAACTCTGTCATAAAAAGTTAGGTTACTGTAGATGACGGTACTGTAGGTCAGTCAGGCCACACCATGGTCGATTTTTCGCCTGATGGATCTGGGTCACTACCACAACCTCAATACTAAATCGTGGGTGCATGAAATTCCATGAGCCTTACTTGAGAGGCAGGGCAGAGTCTCCTTGGTTGCTAGTTACATCGATTCTCCACTCTGACTAGGCTATACATGACCATCTGGCTGAACAGTAAGGGGTTAAGGGTCATAATCAGGTTAGAATAAATGCGATATAAAGCACACTACACAAACCAGAGTTCGTGAAAAATCTGAGTTGGGTGAGAAAGGACCGAAGTAAAGCAGATCCAAGATATACAAGGGGATGATGGAAAGGGCATCAAACAGGAAAAAATAATGGGGGAACAGATCAAGGTATATTACAGTACGAACTTCATGCAATCAATCACTATTCAAGGTTTCTCTGTGACATATTTTCCTTAGTAACACCTTAGCGACTCGTTTTGCACATTACACTTTAATATCCCCTTGAGGAGTGACTGTTATCTTATCGGAAGAGTTTACAAGCATAACACAGAACAGCATTTCAACCTGACACAGGCTATGCAGAAAATAAAGTATACCCAATTTACACAAACTTGGACTAAAACTGTCATGTCTCCGTCGTGAATACCACATAGTAACAGATTCAAACTAGAATATGATACTAGTCGCAAAGAAGTGCTGTGGCAAGGATGTAAACCGGTAGCACTGTCTTACTCTGCCACTGAGCTACGTGAAATAAGCTGAAAAAAAAAAAAAAAAATCCAAGCCACATGAAGGTAAAAGCACAATAGTAATAAGTGCTAGGGAGCCTCCTCAGCCCACAAGAATACATCCCTTGGTTTTGGAATTCTTCAAGTACTGAGAACCACCCATCTTTTCCTCTCTCCTTCACTGTTTTCTTCCCAGTTCCTCTCAACCTCCTAAATCATTCCCTCACTTTCCTCCTTCCCTCCTCCCCAGTCTTTCCCCCTGGTTCCTCTCCTCCTCCTCCTTCCTCTCCTTCATTTTCTCCCTGTTTCTTTCTTCCTCCTCCCTTCTCCTCTGACTTTCCTCCCTGTTCCTCCGTCACTCCTCCACCTGGCCCCAGGGAATCCTCCTCCACACTATCATCAATCTACAGTTTCACCTCCCTCACCACCCTTACCCCCCCTCGCCCTTCATATCTCCCCCATTCTCCCTCTCCCTCTCTCTCTCTCATCCAGCTTACCTCCTCCCTCCCCTCCAGGCTTACCTACCTCCCTGCCTACCTATCTACGCAGCATCCCTCTGATACAGAAGCTCCTTCCTACCTTTACAGAAAAAATCCTTCATCTATATCATCTTCCAGTGACTCTCCTTCCCTCTCCCTCTTCCCACTCTCCTTCCTTGTCCCTTTCCCCACTATCTTTCCCTCCCCCTCTCCTCACTCTCTTCCCCTTCCTTTTTCCCCATTCTCCTTTCTTTTCCCTCTCCCCACTTCCTTCTTTTGGGCTCACTCTCCTTCCCTACCCCATACTCCTCACATCATCTCTTCACCTCATCCTGTTATTCCCCTTCCAGTCCCCTCCCCTCCCCTTCCCACTCTCCCAGCAGTCTTCCTCTATCCCATTCTCATCCTTTTCCTCTGTCTCCTCCCACTACCTCTTTCGTTTCTCCTCTCTTCACTCCCTCTCTCTCTTTGCTGACATCCTCATTCCTCTCTTCTCAGCCCCTCCCTCACCTCCTCCTCATCAGCACCTTTTCCCCACTTCCCATTCTTTCCTCAGCTCCTCTTCGCTTCTCATCTCTCCCTTCATCCCCCTTTCCCCTCTACCCATTCTCCCCTTAGCTCCTCCCTTCTTCTCCTCACATTTCACTTCAGCCCCCTTTCCCTTCTTCCCATTCTCCCCTTAACCCCCATACCCTTTCATCTCCCCTCACTCCCCTCTCTGGCTTCTCCTATCCAATCTCAGAGTAGTTTCGGTTACCTGATATAACTAAAGGGGAAGATTCTCTCTCTCTCTCTCTCTCTCTCTCTCCATATCTTCCCTTCTTCCTATCCAATTCAGATGAACACTACTCTTCCATTTCTCCCTCCTCTTCCACTCAGCATTCTCTACTCCTTTCATCAACCCATCACTCCTATCCCTCCATCCATTTCAAACATCCATTCTCTGTTGATCTATTCACCCTGCTGACTGCTCTATCCACCTATCCTTACCAGTGCCTTCAATCCTTCCATCCTATTATTTCATCTAATCGTTCCATCCGTCCTATCCTCACCTCTTGTTTACCTAATGATTTTATTCACAAGTCCTCTGTTCTTCTATCCCATCCAGTTTCTTATTCATCCTATTTATCCATCTATGTTTCTACCCACATCTACTTAGCGGGTATCTATCTATCTGTCTGTCTGTCTGTTCATCCATCCATCCATCTATTCATCTGTCCACCAGTCAATCTACCTGTATACCATTTCATCCGTCACTCTACCCTTTATCCAATCTCACTACTCTGTCCGTAAGCCACCCTATCCATTATTTTAATTTACCCAATCCCTCATCTACTCAGACTCCTCTTCTATGCAGTCTCTCCTGTCGTATCATCCTTTCACATTAATACACCATCAGTCCATCCATCTATCCATTCATCCGGTGTCTCCAGCCATTCCACCTATCCACTCCATCCTTATACCCTAATCAGTAATTCCTCCTTTTTTATAACTATCCACCAATCCTCAAATCAGCTGACCTATCTACCTACCCCTATCCCACTATCCTCCCATTCTACCTACCCACTTATCTATCCTCACGTCTGCAACTAGTCAACCTATCCTCTCTATCTACTTCCATCCATTATACCTATCCACTTACCTATGCCTATCTCCACAACTGGTCCAATCCTTCTCACAAACCAACCCCAACCCATCCTTCCACCATGGGCCCATCCTGGCTATATACCCATCCCACATATTCCCACCTCACCTACCCTCTCATCCTACCTATACACCGATCTCTGTCTCACTTATTTTCCCGTCCTGCATATCCACCTGTCTCAGCGAAGCATCCACACGTAGCCCCATCCCCCCCATAACCTCATTCTAAATATTCCACCACCCCAGCCACCTCTCCATCGCCTATCCCCAGTTTAATAAATCCATACCACCTATCCTTCGACCTTATCCTACAAACCCTTATCCCTTTTCACAGAGCCATCCCACACATCCCACCCCCTTATTCCCCATCCCCACTCCCATACACCAATCCCACATACCCACCCACTCTTATATCCCTCTTCACTCCCACAAATCCATCCCACTTATCCTCCCTCTATCTCCTCTCCCACTCCCACAAACCCATCCCACATATCCCACCCTTCTCTCCCCTATCCCCTCCCCTCCCCTCATCTGGGTCGGCGGAGGGGAAAATATGAGGTAGTTTGATTAAGCCCAGGTCAGAATGGGGGGAGAAGGGGAGGTGATGAAAGGGGAGATGGGGGGAGAGGGGTAGAGAGGGGAGAAGGGGGTAGACGGAGTAGGGAATGGTGGGATGGGGTGGAGGAGGGAAGAGGAAGAGTGGGGCAGGGCAGGGCAGGGAAGGAGAGGCGAGGGGTTGGGAGAAAATGTAAAAGAGGGGAGATGTGAGGAGAGGAAGTGAGGGAGGGGAGAGAGAGGAGGGGAGTGGAGGGAAATGAGGAAAGTTAAGCTGGATAGAGGAGGGGCAGGGGAAGAGAGAAGATAATATGGATAATAATGAGAGAGAGAGAGAGAGAGAGAGAGAGAGAGAGAGAGAGAGAGAGAGAGAGAGAATCCATATCACTCCCCTGTGTTAACTCTTCCCTCCCTTGTTCAAAAATATCCACTGTTATTGCCTTTCACTCTTCCTTGTTTCGTCCCTAATTGCAGTAGTTGTGGTTGTTTGGTGGTGATGGTTGTTGTCTGGTAGTGGTAGTTGTAGGTGCTTGGTTGTGAAAGGTTTGGTTGTTTGGTGGCGATATTTGCTGTTGTTTAGGAGTCGTGTCAGTGGTTGGTTGAATGTGAAAAATTTGTTTGGTGGTGGTAGCTGTGGTTGGTTGGTGGTGGTAGCTGTGGCTGGTTTGTGGTGGTAGGTGTCTGTGTGGTAGGTGTGGTTAAAATTTGCACTGTGAATGTCTGGAGGATATGCAAAAACCCAAGACTGAGAGCCTGCAACATTTTTTTTTTTCTCAAAGAAGACCTGAAGAAGGAGAAATTAAAAGCAAAGACCGTCAACGCCCCCAAGGAAATGCAAAATGGTCTCCACATAACCAAAACATACTGACATCCCTCTGTGCAAACGGCCATGATGATTAATGAAGAAAGAAGAACACGGGATCCAAAATCTGTGTGTATATGAGAAAGGAGTCAAGGGATAATTGTAGAATGAACAACTGTACAACGTCTGAGGAGAAATGGTGAAGAAAGAAAAGACACCAATCTGAAGACTTTGGGAGACAGAAAGAAGACAGATGAAAAAAATGGGTAAATACGGTATCCATAATTGCAGATCCGTTTACTGAAGGTGGTAGTTGTGATTCTGATGAAAGTTGCTGTGGCTGACTGATTGTGGTAGTTGTGGTGGTAGCTGTTGATGGTTGATGGCGATATTTGTAGCAGTACCATTAAAAGGAAGACTTAGCTAAAAAAAACAGACATTTCTATTGTAGGTCAGTACGAGAGAGAGAGAGAGAGAGAGAGAGAGAGAGAGAGAGAGAGAGAGAGAGAGAGAGAGAGAGAGAGAGAGAGAGAGAGAGAGAGAGAGGCACTATTTTACAACCTTGTCTCATATTTGGCCACAAAGTCTCTTGCTTTCTTTCACGTTTTATTTTTTGCCCCCCCCCCCTTTTTTTACATATTCAGGTTCAAGTCTCTTAGTTGCATTATGCCTGATAATGTTTGTGTTCTACCAAGTCTGTATTCTACCAATTCTGTGTCCTACCAAGTCATACTACAGTATATTTGTGTCCTACCAAGTCTGTGTCCTACCAAGTTTGTGTCCTACCAAGTTTGTGACCTACCAAGTCTGTGTCGAACCTAGTTTATGTCCTGCCAAGTCTGTGTCCTACCAAGCGAGCTACAAAATAAATAGCAAGTTAATGTGTCAGCCACAAAATAAACAGCTCTTGGAATGCATTGATCTGTGAATATTAACACCCCTCACTTTCACTTCTCGGAACGCTCCACACAAATCTCGTCCTTGAACTACTGACAACTTGAACAGCATCAATATCCATCACTTATCAATGGTTACACTTCTTTTTTTATCTGCCCATCTGGGTCACCTACTTAACATTCTATTTTATACATAACTGGACTCTGAATACTGCTCTTTCTTGGAACCTAGTGTCCTTAAGAAGCAGTCAAGTATTAGGTCTTCGTACTGCAATGAGTCAAATGCTCCCTGATACTCTTCTCCAAGCACTGTGTCCCGCCTTCCATTTTTCTCAATCCTCCCCAAACAACAAAGAATACCCTAACTTTTCACACTTCTCTGCTGTGTTCTTTAGACTGTTGTTAAATGAGAATAATCCATAAAACACCTTCCTCCGCCCAGTCGAACACCTAGTCATGTCTGCACTTGTGGGTCCGTCTTAAGTAGCTATGGAGATTTCCCAACACGTCTTCCATAGCGACACATTCAGTATAGTGTCTTGGTATCTTCTTTTTTGTTATTGATGCACACAGTGTTGACTTAAAAACCATATTAACAGCATAGGCGAGAGTGTTATGTGTAAACTGGAAGATAAACTGCTAAGGAAGAGATGGTGTACAGACCTATATGTCATCTGGAAGACCTCCCTCCGTAACTCATAAAGACTGACAAATAGGCAGGTAGTGACTTGTGATGCTGGAGTCAATGCGTGATGTATGGAATGCCAGAATATAAGGTAAACGGATTACGAAATAATGAAATAAACAGGTAGTGACCTACAAGTATAGTTATAGACGTAATCATAATCCATTATAATAGTTAACAGAAAGATAATCCTCATACCTTGGTTAGGTGAATCGGCAGGTAGTGTCTACGGAAGAAATCGATGTATTTAGTAGCTGATCAGGCAAATACGTAAATCAGTAAAATCTTAAGGCGCTGAATAAATAAGCAGTCAGTCCTACTTCTGTAAGACCTTTCTAATAATACCGATTTCCTTAGATGTTTGAGACTAAGAAATGCAGACGAAAAACGTAGTCCTGGGTTCAAAATTCAGCGTGATCCGTAGCGCCTGACAAAATTAAGGGGATACTCTTATTTATATAACTTCCTATAACGTTAGAGTAATTCCTAGGTGGTGACCTGGGAAGGAAACTACTTCAGATGATATACTAGATGGTGAACAAGGCAAGGAAATAAGCGGGCCTTGTGTCGGCTGTATGCTCGTATTTCTCCTAGCAAGGGGGAGTGGGGAGAGTAATGGTGATAAAAATACCAATTATTGTTCTTGGGAGGGGGTAATGAATGTGGGGAGGAGGTAGGGACGAAAGGAGGGGGGAAAAAAAAGAGGAAGGGGGAGAAGAGAGGTATGAAATAAGAAAAGAAAGTGGGCAAGTGTGACAAGGACAAAAGAATAGAGATAGTGACAAGGAGTGCAGAAATGAGACAGTCAAAGGGAAGGCGAAAAAAGGAGGAAAATGCGAGAGAGAGAGAGAGAGAGAGAGAGAGAGAGAGAGAGAGAGAGAGAGAGAGAGAGAGAGAGAGAGACGAGACAGGAACAAAGAGGGCGAAAGACTTAGGGGAATGGAAGCGAATAAAGAAGACGATAGGAAGCTGCGATAACAGGGAGAAGGTGATGAAGATGACAGGCCCTCCACACGCCAGGGAAACAAAAAAAGAAAAAAATGACACCATCAAAAACTCGAAAAAAAAAAGACCCCCTTGAAAAAAGTATAAAAAGTAACAAAAATCATCACGCTATAAAAATCAACAAACAAAAAAAGCGAAAAAAATCAATACAAAAAATGGGCATGGTAAACAAAACAGGAAAAAAATGCCCCCCAAACAAGGAAAAACGAAAAAAAAAATAACAAGGCATGCTAACCTGAGTACGCCAAGAAAAAGCTTCCACACACACACACACACACATAAAAAAAAAACAGACATACCAGAACAAACACACAAACACACACACACACACACACACAAACTCAATCTGGTACGCCAATACCCGTCCCCCTCCAGCCAAAAAGGTCGACAAAAAAAAAAAAAAAATGATTATCCAAAAAAAAAAAAAAAAAAATACTTCAACATGGTGAAAAATAAAATCGGAAAAAAAAAATTACAAATTCATACGCCAAAAATCTCGATAATTTGAAAACTAAAATTCTCGGCCTTGAAAGCTTGACACGCCTCCGCCCCCTCCCCCACAAAAATGAAACGATTTTAAAACATTAACATGCATTAAAAAAAAAAAAAAACTTCGACATGGTAAAATAAGAAAAGAGAAAAATACGGAAGTTTGGATACTTAAAAATAAAAAATAATACACACACACACACACACACACACACACACACACACACACACACACACACACTAAAAAAAAAAAAAAAAGTCCAATCTCTTTACCTTTATAATGCCGTAATCATAACTCACGTAAATTATGCATCGCCTTCAAAACATGGGAGGCGATGAAGACATTTCCATACACTTTCCATTCACTGCTCGCGGAAAATGAGGGGGAGGGGAAAGAAGGGGAGAGGGAGGGGAAGCATAGAGGAGGAAGGGGAGGGGAGATGGGGAGGAGGAAGGGGAGGGGAGATGGGGAGGAGGAAAATGGAGGACGATGGGAAAAAGGAGAATGAAGGAGGAAGAGAAGAAAAAAAAAGGGGGGGGGCGAGGGAGAACGGGGAAGGCATAAAGGAAAAAGGAAGAGGAGCGGAGAGGAGGGAGCGAGAAAAGATGGGGAAGAGAAGAAAGGAGGAAAGAGTGAGGAGAGGAGGGGGCGTGGGAATATGGCGAAGGGAGGAAGGCAGAAGGAAGGGGAGGGGAGAGGAGGAGGTGAGGGAAGATGGGGAAATAAAAAAGGAGGAGGAAGGTTAGCGGAGAGAAGGGAGGGGGAGGGAAGACAGGGAGAGGAGGATGAGGGTGACAGGGAGAGAGAATGAAGGGGTAGGGGGAAGAGGAACACGAAGTGGGGATGAAAAAGAGGGAAAAAGGGTGAAGGGATAGGGGTATGTGAGAAGGAAGGGGAGAAAGGGTGGTGGAAATGGGAATGAGGTCAGGGGGTGAGGGAGGGGATGAGGAGGAGGTGGTAAGGTATGCAGGGGGGGAAAGGGGTGATGGAATGGGAAAGAGAAGCAATGATGGGGGGAAGATGTAGGGTGAAGGGGGAAGACAAAAGAAGGTAGAGGAAAAGTTGTTGTTGGAGAGAGAGAGAGAGAGAGAGAGAGAGAGAGAGAGAGAGAGAGAGAGAGAGAGAGAGAGAGAGAGAGAGAGAGAGAGAATGATCGCCTGGAATGGGCTCAAAGTCTGTTCGGGAATGAATCATAAGTTACCAACAATGTACTGTAATCTGTCACTGAATGTATAGCACGCTGTCTGGAAGGTATCGCTGGTCGTCTGGGAAAGTATAGTAAGTTTTCCCTAAATGTATCGTAAGCTTACTTGGAACCTACCGATATCCTAAGTGCCCGAAGTTTTGGCCATGCTGGTGGGTGCAAAGAGGATAGTTTTTAGTTTTACAGGGCACTTCTCTCCGTATCGGCTTCGTCCGTCACGGTGGAAGTACTGTCATTTATGTCACACAAAAATAAGCTCTCTATAAAGTATTACACACCATTATATTCTTCAGGTTATGCAAAAAACACGAAAGCGCAGGATCAACCCTCACAAAGAAATCCAAAGTAAGTGGAATGGAAAACATGACCTCTTCATTTAGGAATACCCGGACACACTGAATGACTGGAGGTTGTAGGCAGAGGGTAAGATGGGCTGAGAATATAGGTTAACTACTGTATACAAGAGCTGGACATAAATGAGGAGGATGTGTGTAGCCAAACAGGTTCTGCATGCCCTCGTTAGGGATGAATGCAGGCAAAAGAGTGTGAAAAAAGTGTTTAACTGCAACAGTAAACAGAATAATGTATCACTAAGGAGAAAGAGACCGCTTATTTACACCTGTTTATACCTTCCTTCCTCTATTTTCTTGTCGTCTTTTCTCTTTCCTCAATTTTCTCTTACACCTTCTGCTCTCCTCCTTCCTTCCTTTACTACTATTTTATCCCTCACACCAAGTCTCTCTCTCTATACCTTTATTTTGTTAATACTCTCCTCATTCCTTTACTACTCTGTTAACCCTCACACACAGAGTACCTCATTACCCCCTCACTCTTTAACCACTCCTCTCACTACTTAACTACCACACTAACTCTTTAACCTACTCTCTCCTTTTTCGCTGCTCTCTTTGACCTCTCTCCTTAGTTCCATCAGCACGGGGACGTTAATATTTTTGATATTTTCGTTCCTCATAGGCTTTTCTTTTTCTTAGTTTAAGGGACACGTCTGCCCGTGAAAGGTTAACGAACGGCATACATAACTCAGCAAATCTTGAACGTATCTCTAATTATCCCTAAATATAATCGTTTAGCGGTAGCAAGAAGAAAATACAGAAGAGTTCATCCTAGTAATGGGATTCATTGAGCCACTACAACTCTTCACCTCCTCCTCCTTCCCATCCCTTAATCACCTCCTTCATTTCGCTAATTACAGTACTTCTTTTATTCTTGACCTTCTCTCTAAATCCTAGTTTCTTTCCCTTCCAATTTCTGTATCTACCTCCCTACCTCCCGTACCCAAGCACTTCATTATCGCCCTTCTCCCTTAACCATCTACCTCACTCCTCAACTGCCACTCATATTTTTAACATTAACTCGCCCTTAACAACCCTGAACTCTTCCTTATTTCTTCCCTAAACTCTTTCCTCACCTCCCTTGCTCCCCTTTAACTCTCCCTTAACATCCTTTATCCTCCCTACATTTCCTAACATCCCTTACATCTCCTTTATCTCACCCTTACCGTCACCCTTAATCATCCCTTAGTTCACCATTGCCTTACCTTACTTAAACCCTCTCAACTTTCCTTACTTTTCCTTCATCTTCCCTTCTCCCTCCTTACCCCTACCGACCACTCACCCGTTAACGCCCCTTCTCCCTCCCCTCCCCTCTTCTCCCTTCCTTTCCCTTCTCTACCTTTTCTTCTCCTCTCCTCCCCTTCCCTCACTATTGGTGTTAAGGGTAAGAAGGGAGGCGTCATCAGAGGAATATGAGGTTTATGTGGCCCTGACGAAAGAGTCACATTGGCTGGCATTTTATGAGGGCACATGAAGGGAGGTAAGAGATAGGTGAGGGAAATGATGTATGAGGAAGTAGAAAATGTGGGGGAGGGGGATGAGGGGTGAGGAGGGGGATGAGGGGTGGGGGAGGGGGATGAGAGAGATTGAGGGAGAGGGTGCAGATGGGTAGAGAAAGTGGGTACGGGGGGGTGAGGAAAAGGGGTGATTGCGCATGAGAGGATGAGGAGGGTGATTGAAGGGTTAAAGGAGGGTGTGAAGGAAAAAAGATACAGGTGGAGGGAAGGTAAAGTGTCTGATGGAGGGATGAAGTGTCAGATGGAGGGGTGAAGTGTCAGATGGAGGGGTGAAGTGTCAGATGAAGCCTGTGGGAGAGTGTGAATGGTAAGTGTAGGGCAGGGACTGTGTGAGGAAGCGTGAAGGGAGGAGTGCAAGAGTAAGGGGATATAAGATATTGGAGGGGAGACATGGAATGTATGAAAGTTTGGGAGAGTGAGGGTGAGGGAGGGGGTGAGGGAAGGGGTCAGGTGTGTGTGTGTGTGTGTGTGTGTGTGTGTGTGTGTGTGTGTGTGTGTGTGTGTGTGTGTGTGTGTAATTGAGAACGTGATGAAGCGCTTAAGGGGGTATGAGGAAGCATAAGTGTGGGCGTGGTGAAATATGAGGAGGTGTGATGGGATGCAGGCGAGGGTATAGGGGAAAATGAGGGAGGCGAAAATGAGGGAGGGAAAAAGGAGGTGTGTATGAACGTACGAAAATTTATAAAGGTGTGTGTGTGTGTGTGTGTGTGTGTGTGTGTGTGTGTGTGTGTGTGTGTGTGTGTGTGTGTGTGTGTGTGTGTGTGTGTGTGTGTGTGTGTGTACGTTTTTACAGATGGATAAGAAAAAAAAATACATGGAAGACTTAAGAAGAGAAACGGAACGATATATATAAAAGGAGACAGTGATTAAGAAGCAGAAAAATGATAGTAAACAAAAATACGAATGGAAGAGACGGACACAAAGAAAGAAGAAAAAGGTAAGGCAAGAAAACTGATAGGTGACGACGGAAAGAACGATAGGGAATACAGAAGGCGACAGAAAGCACCATAAATAAAGGAAGGGAATGAAGAGGTGACGTGGTCGATAAATGCAGACAATGAAGAAATGAAGGAGGAGGAAAAGAGAAGAGAAGATGAGAGGAGAGAAGGACTGAAGGAGACAAAGTGAGTGACATGATAAAAGAAAGAAGACAAAGGGTGGATGTGAAGAGGGGGAAAGATGAAGACATAGCCAGGAGACATACGAAAGAAAGAAGATGTACGACGAATGGAAGACAGGAGAAAGGGAAAAAAAGCAAAGTCAGAGGACACTCAAAATAAAAATAAAGACTGGAAAGCAAAATGACACAAAGGCAAGGTAAGAAAAAACAAAAGAAGACAATAACATGGATACAAAAAAAAAGCATTGAAGGGTATTGTATGAAAAATAAGAACAGGAAAAAGAAAGGAAAACAATACAACTGACGAAGAGGGAAAAGTCGGTAATGAAGAAAAACAACTTAGAACAAGGTAACCGAAGAGAGAGAGAAAAAGAAGGAACGTGGGGAGAGAAAATGATGACTGGAAGGAGAGCAAATGTAGAAAAATTAAAGAAGAAATAAACAGTAATGACGAGAAATCATCAGGAACAACAAACAAATGATGAAAGACACCCAGTCGCAGAAATAAAACAAGGTCACAAGAAAACAATGTGGAGGAAATGAGACAGAGGTGAAACAGGTCAAAACAACTATGAATAAACGAAGAAAAAAGGAATAAGAAAGAGCGGAAAACATGAAAAGAAAAAAACAATATGGCCAAAGTGAGGCAAAGAAATAGTGGGAAGGAAAGAAGGAGGAAGGGTAAAGAGGAGGAGGAGGAGGAAGACAGAGGAGGAAAGAAATTAAATGAAGAGGAAAGTGAGGCAGAAACGGAGGCAAGAAAAATGGAAAACATGACCAAAATGAAGAAAAAAATACAAGAAGACAAGAAGACAGGAAGGGAGACAGCACGACACGCGAAACCTTATATCAGATTACAGTAACGAGGGAGGGGAGGGAGGGAGGGAGGGGGAGGGATGAGAGGGAGGGGGGTAAGGGAGATGATGTTAGGGGAGGTAGGAAGGAATGGTGGGGAAGTAGGTCAGGGTGAGAGAGAGAGAGAGAGAGAGAGAGAGAATCATTCGTTCATCTCCAGACCAGATCACTACCGTCATTATTATTATTATTATCATTATTATTATTATTATTATTATTTTTATTATTATTATTATTATCATTATTAGTTATTATTATTCCTACCTTACCCCTAATTACAACAATGACCTCCCTCTTCCTTCAATTTCTTTTATTTCATCATTCTCCCTTTTCTCATTCATTTTGTCGTCCTCCCCTCTTTTCATTTCACTTTTATTTGAAACGGAAATGAAGGGAGAGCATAAAAGAGAGGAAATGAGCAGATTTGGATGGTATGAAAAGAGAGGAAACGGAAAAAATAACAGGCAACAGAAAAAGATACGGACACAACCAAAGAATTAAAAACAAGAAATGAGAATTCGTAAAATCCAGAGAAGAGAGAAAAAAAGGAAGAAAAGGCATTAGAACAACAGTCACAGAAAAAGAAAACTGGGAGTGCTACGACTAACGCAAAAAAAAAAAAAAAAAAAAAAATCACTCATTATTGTTTAAAAAAAATAAAGATGGAAGAAGAGCTGGAGAAAATAATGAAAAATAATACTTAAATGTAACGTCGGTAAGGAAAAAATGGAAGAATGGCTGAGGAAAATAAGGGAAAAAATATATATATATAAAAGAAAAAAGACGGAGAAAACCTGATAAGCAATCCCCCCCCCCCCGAAAAAAAAATGAAATGTCGAAGAAAGACCGAGAAAAATAAAAACAGAAAAAGGATAAGGAAATCGGACAAAAACAGGTGATAAAGGAAGAAAAATAAAGGAGATGAAGAAAAAAGGACAGCAATAAAACAGGAAAGAAAGGTCGGTCGTTGGCTGACAATTACACCTGATAGCTGATTGGTCCAAATTGCGCTCTCTCTCTCTCTCTCTCTCTCTCTCTCTCTCTCATACACACACACACACACACACACACACATACACACACACACACACACACACACACACACACACACACACACAATCGCCTCGTCAGGATACACATAAAAATACGATGTCGGATCACACACACACACACACACACACACACACACACACACACACACACACACACACACACACACACACACACACACACTACTAAAATCCAAGTACATCCAAACACCACAGACCCACACAATCCAAACACATTCAAGCACCCTACAGACCCACGCACCACTATTCATGAGGCCACGAGGCTACCAATGCCATCCTTCTTAAGCCCACATCTTGGATTGCACGCCCTCCCACGCAAACACCCACACGCACACCTAAACACACATCAACACTTGGACTTTATTTCTGTTCAGTACACCAAACATCATCCCGATTATACCCCCACCCACAAACACAATCTGCAAAAGTAATCATTCACCTTGCCACCCACTCCCACCTACACCAGTAGTTGTCTGCTCTCTGCACTATACCCACACTCATACCCACTCCCACATCCACACCAGTATTTACATCCACATTTTCGCCGGCAGTCATCCACTTCAACACCTGCATCCATCTTCACTTCTAAACCAAATTATTTGCAGGTACACCCACTCTCACACCCATACCTACTTTCGTACCCACACCTACACAATACACCCACAACTATACCTACCCCTCACCCCACACCCACACTCCTACCCACTCTGTCCCACACCCATATCCTCCCACCCCCACATCCTCCCAAACCCATTACGTCACCCGCACACACACAAACCTCCCACACCCAGCCCCCACATCCTCCCACGCCCACTCCCCACACACTCCCACACAGTTCCGCTCCTTCGTCGATCCATCCCATCGGAACAAATTCATTATCATTTATGTTGGGTCCGGCAGTTCGGTCACATTACGATCAATCCCTTTGTGTCATCGTTTGGTGGGGGGAGAGGGGAGGATGGAGGGAAAAGGGTCGCTGGAGGGGAAGAGAGGAGAGAAGAGAGAGAGAGAGAGAGAGAGAGAGAGAGAGAGAGAGAGAGAGAGAGAGAGAGAGAGAGAGAATGATGAATATATACGCTAGGTGAGAAGAAAAATGGTGCTCAAATGAAAGGAGAGGAAAGATGTGGCCAAGTAGTGAGGAGAGAGAACAACTTGGGGAGAGAGGGGAGAAGAGAAAAGGCAGGTGAGAGGACAGGAATGTTGTATGCAGGAAGAAGAACGAAGAAAACAATGGTGTGGGAAGGAAAATGGGAAATAATGGGAACAAACAGAGAGGTGAAAGACTGTAAGGAGAATGTAAAGAGATGGAAGAGAGAAGGTAAGAAAAGAAGGACGAAGGATAGGGAACAATGGAGGCATGTGGAGTTAAACGAGAGGGGAGAGGGAAAGAGATGGAAGAGAGGGATGGAAGGGATGAAGGGATGGAAGAGGGGATGAAATGGATGGATGGAGGGAAGAGGAGAAGGAATAAAAGAAGGGAAGAGGAGAAGGGATAAAGAAAGGGAACAGGGGGTGGAAAGGAGGAAGAGGGTAAGTGACGGAGGGACGGAAGAGGGTGAAGGACGAAGGTGAGGGAATAGGGGAAGGGACGAAGGTGAGGGAAGGATGGAAGGGACGAAGGTGAGGGAAGAGGGGAAGGGACGAAGTTGAGGGAAGAGGGGAAGGGGCGAAGGTGAGGGAAGAGGGGAAGGGACGAAGGTGGGGGAAGAGGGGAAGGGACGAAGGTGAGGGAAGAGGGGAAAGGACGAAGGTGGGGGAAGAGGGGAAGGGACGAAGGTGGGGGAAGAGGGGAAGGGAAGAGGGTGGGGAAAGAGGGAAGGGACGAAGGTGAGGGAAGAGGGGAAGGGACGAAGGTGAGGGAAGGATGGAAGGGACGAAGTGGGGGAAGAGAGGAAGGGGCGAAGGTGAGGGAAGAGGGGAAGGGACGAAGGTGAGGGAAGAGGGGAAGGGACGAAGGTGAGGGAAGGAAGGCATCATATCTTACCTAAAAACGACAACCCGTTTTTCGTTCGTATCCCACGCGACTGGTCAAGCAAAGTTATTGGCCACGAGATGAAATTGGCCGGGAGAGAGATGGAAGAGGGGGAGGACGATGGAAGAGGGGGAGAAGGAGGAAAAAGAAGAGGAGGGGAGAGAGGAAAATGAGGAACGACGGAGAAAATAGGAAGAAGGAAGAAAGGAAAAAAGAGGACAGAGAGGGAGGAGGGGAAATAGAAGAAGATAGTATGGGGAGAAGGGCAGAGAGGGAGATGGAAATGGGAGAGGAATACGAGAGGGGAGAAGACAGGGATGATGGAAGAGGAGGAGCATAGATGGAACAGGAAGACACAGAGGAAGAAGATAAAGGGAAGGGGAAACCGAGGATGTAGAGGATAAAGGGAAGAGGAAGACGAGGAAGAAGATAATAGAGGGAAGACAAGGAGAAAGAGGGAAGAGGAAGACGAGGAAGGGGAGGAGGAGGGCAGAGGGAAAAGAGGGAAGAGAGAAGAGGGGAAGGACGTGGATGAGGTGGATGAAGGGATAATCAGAGGGGAAGAGAGGGAAAATGAATGAGATGGAAGGATGAAGTGAGAGGGAATACCGAAATGGGAGGAAGTGGATGAAAGGAAGGAAGTGGGAGACGAGGAATAAACAGACAGAAGGAAACTGAAGGACAAAATGGAGAAAAGAATGAAACGGAAAAAGGAAATAATAAATGAATAGGAAGGAAGCAGAAAAGAAGGAAAGGAAGAAAGTACAGAGAAGACATGAAGGAGAGGAGGTTGAAAGAGAAATGACAGAAAACACTAAGAAGAATAGTGATGGAAGAACATAATGAGAAAGATAAGAAGATGAAGAGGAAGAGAAAGAATGGAGGGAAGCGAAGGAGAACAATGAAGGAAAGAATGATACAGGAACAAGAAAGAGGAAAGAAAAATAAATGAAAACTGGAAGAATAAGAAAATGAACGATGACGACGACGACGATGATGATGACGATGATGATGATGACGACGATGATGATGATGATGATGATGATGATGATGACGACGAAATACCTGTCGATAACGAATAATAACGATAAACATAAGAATAAAAATACATACAAATACGAAGACGATGATGAAAAATTAAAGGAGGCACTGAGGAAGAAGATGAGAAGGAGGGAGGGAGAAGTTGATAGAATTAATTGGAAGGGGAAACGCATTATTAGGGTAATGATAGCGACGGAAAATGATATGAGTATGAGGAAATGTAATTATTAAATGGGAGAGAGAGAGAGAGAGAGAGAGAGAGAGAGAGAGAGAGAGAGAGAACGAACCAAACCCCATCAAATCTGGGAAAACGTAAGCACATAACAACGAAGGAACAATGAAAGAAAACGAGAGAATTTCCCTGCCCTAATCCCCCCAAACTATAGAAAAACAATAAGAGACTGGCACGGTGACCACTCCATAACCGTGATGGACGCGAGGTGGCGATTTATGCTAGTGCTTTTCAATACATATTCACTACCGCCATAACTGTGACATTATGACCTTCCCCCCCTCCCCCCCTCCCTCTCTCTCTCTCTCTCTCAACCTAACAATAAATCGACAATTCAATCCACAGTCAATCCACTTCCATCATCCATTCCTTTACATAACCATCCATCCAACCAACTTCCTCTAGCAATCTGTCTATCAATTTATCTATCAATCAGCCAACATCATTCTCAATCCATAGATCCACCTAACTACCCTACTCCCTGTCTATAAATCTATCTATCCAACAATCTATCAGAGTCGCCGAAGCCCCATGGATTACAAAGACTACACTTACATTAGTCCTCGCCACATATAGCCCCGGAGACTACGCTACTACGGTCATAAAGCACACACACACACACACACACACACACACACACACACACACACACAACTACTATGCTCTCTCTCTCTCTCTCTCTCAAACACTGTAACCACACACGAAACGGCCATCGACCTCTGAAATACACACACGCATACCTGAGGATAAATATGTACATAACACTGCGCGAATCGACTGACATGCACACCCACACACTAGAAACACACACACACACACACACACACACACACACACAGACCAGCGGGGAAGGGGGGGAGCGTTCCGACTTGATCCTTTACGGCCAAACTCCCGCTGCGATTGATTCCTCTTAGCGGGATTGAAGGGAGGGCCGGGGATAGAGCCGGGTCATATACCATTAGCTTCCACGTCCCTTGTCACACACACCCATTACTTACACAGACCCCTCACACACACACACACACACACACACACACACACACACACACACACACACACACACAAATACTTCAAATCCATACACACCCTTTACTTAACACAACCCTGTAACTCACCCCTTCCCCCCCTCACACACACACACACACACACACACACACACACACACACACACACACACACACACACACACACACTTAATCCCCCTCTTCGTATAGCTACGGATCGCACTATAGTTCTGCCTATAATTCTCGGCTTCATTTTAACCCTCTGAAGCTGGGCGTGTATTCTAGTGGCTCCTCCTTGCAACGTGGAAGGATTTTACAGAGCCTTAAATTACACTTCCCCTACTATAAATCTCCCCTTTGCAGTACAGAATCCCCTTAGAATCCCCTTAGTAGCAGAGAATCCCCTTAGCAGTACAGAACCGTCGGGATGATGTAAAAATAAATTCAACCATACTGTATATTCTATTAATTACAGGGAAAATAACAGGGTCCGAGGCAGGGAGAGGGAAGGGTATGCAGGGAGAGGGAAGGGATGCTGGGAGAGGGAAAGGGATGCTGGGAGAGGGGGGAGGGGTCGGAGAAATGGGAAGGGGAAGAGGAAGCAGGGAAGGGGAAGCAGAAAGTGGAATTTTTCTTGTTCTCTTTTTCTTATCTTTAACTCGTAGAATAAATATGGCAGTCTTAGTCAAGCCTACTATACAACAAACGGTTTCGAAAGAACAAACAGGTCTGCTGCTGTTTGCCCTCCTTTGTTGTACTCCTTTGTCCTTTGTACGTGTAGCAAGGAGAGGGGTAGGGGTGAGAGGGGGTAGACTGAAGAGTAGGGGAAACGGGGGGTAGGGCGTGGGGGAAGGGAGTGGGTGACATGAAATGGATGGAGGAAGGGAGAGGAAAGGAGGGAGGGAAAGGAAGACGGGAGACGGGGAAAGATATGAGGTGAGAAACAGGGAGATGGGAGATGGGAATGGAGAAGGAAGAATAAAGAAGATGACGAGGGGGAAAGAACGAGAAGGAAGGAAGCAGGGAGGAGGAGGGGAGCAGGGAGATGACGAAAGCGAAGGAAGAGAGGAGAATGGAGAGGGGGGGAATGGGAAGAGGGAGAGGGTGAAGGAAGGTAAAGAAGGGAGAGGAGTACGAAAGGCGTGGGAGGTCGAGAAGGGAGAAGGAGAAATGAATGGCTTGGAGAATAAAAAGAGGAGGAAGGAAGTTAATGGGAAAGATACAGTGAAGGGAAGGGGCAAAAGAACAGCAATTGGGAATGGAAAGGAGCAGCGAAAAGGCAAAGGGACGTGGGAAGGGAAGGAAGGACAAGGAAAGAGGGAAGGGAGAAGGAAGAGGGAGAGGGGAGAGGAGGAATAATGAGTGGGTTTGTGATGATGGTGGGAGGGAGAGCGGATGGCAAAGGAGGTGGGGAGAAGAGGGAGAGGAAGGAGAAAGTAATAGGAAGGATGTGAAAGAGAGAGGC
The DNA here is from genome assembly GCF_032717465.1 of Coenobita brevimanus. Taxonomy (NCBI): domain Eukaryota; kingdom Metazoa; phylum Arthropoda; class Malacostraca; order Decapoda; family Coenobitidae; genus Coenobita; species Coenobita brevimanus. The sequence goes on along the minus strand of NC_136971.1, from coordinate 13,241,490 downwards.
CGGTGAGAGGATGGCAAGGAGAAAGAGAGAAAGGTGATGAAAAGAACAGGGGGGGGGAGGGGGAAAGGAAGGGATAGCAATGACAGTGAGGGAGGGAATGGCAAGAAGAGGGGGTAAAGGAGGGGGAAGGAAGGAGAAGCGGCAGGGGATACTTGGTAATTACATCCTGGCAGGGAGTTGGGAGACTGGGAAGACATGAGAGATAGAGGGAACTAGACACGGAGAGGCAAAGACGGAGGAGGAATGGGGGCAATGGGAGAGAAGGAAGAAGGAAAAAAAAAAAAAAAGGAAGGGGGGATAAGGGTAGAGAGAAAAAGAGAAAGGCAAAGAAAAAGAGAGACAGGGGAGGGGGATAAAGAGGATAAACTGCTGGAGGCAGAAAGAGAGAAAGAAGAAAAGGAAAGAGCTGGGGAAGGAAAGAGAGAGACAGGAGGAGAGGGATGTAGAAAAGGGAGGGACAGACAGACAGCGAGAATGACAGGGAGTTGGAGAAACGGGAAGAAGGGACGGAGGATAGAAAAAAAAAAAAAAGGAAAGGAGGATAGGAAGAGAACGACAACGATGGTAAAAAAGATGAATTAATACTTGGGAGAAGACTGGGAGGAAAAACGATGGAAGATAGAAGGGAAAGAAAGAGATGGAGAAGGAATGAGAGAGGAAAAACATGGAGAGGGGGAAAGAGCGGAACCATGGACAATTATGAAAGAAGATTGAATACAAGGAAGAAGATTGAGATACGGGAGAGAGGGCGGGAAGGATGATGAAGAGCAGAACAGAGGGTAAGGGGTGACAGTAGGGGTTGGGGTGGGGGAGGAAAGGAGGGCAGTGGAGGGTGGGGGAGGAAAGGAGGGCAGTGGAGGGTGGGGGAGGAAAGGAGGGCAGTGGAGGGTGGGGGAGGAAAGGAGGGTGGTGTGGGGTGTGAGGGAAGGGGGTAGGATGGGTCACAAAATATATCCTCAATCTCCGACAACCCATACGAACACGTTTAATTGGCCATTCGTTTAAGACCGCCTTAGTCAGAGCTTCCAGGACGACAACCACCAAATGAATCCTGCCGCAGCTTCCACATCACCGAACGTATTTATCAGTTCTCTTAACCCCTCACATTCCAGGACGATTTTTCAGATTACTTAGCATTTCCTGACGATTTCCTTCAGGTTATTCTTACGATTTCCTGGCGATTTCTATGCAGTATAGTGGAGAATTCTGGAGCTGGAGGGGTTATAAACAGCCTCAACTAACCCCTTCACGTGGTGCTCTAAGCTGAATAAAATCATCTGACAGTACGAGGAATATAACTGAAACAAAATAAGCTTTCAACTGCGAATAAGACTGTGTATACCTTTGCCTCCACTCAAACAGCTGCCAAACACATCACAAGCACGTCAGAGCGAATATTAGAAAAGTATATCTATCTATCTATATGTACAGTATGTATGTTAGTATATCTATGTATGTATCAATGTATCTTATCTATCTATAAACTAGAACACTAACAATTCCCCTTTAATGAGATGGCTTTTTTGATTTTCCTCATAGTTTTCTTTGGCTTACGAGTCTCTTCTTACTGGGGTTATAAACTGTCCATTAATCCCACCCACGAGAGAGAGAGAGAGAGAGAGAGAGAGAGAGAGAGAGAGAGAGAGAGAGACCTTTCTTAATCCAACTAAAAATCTTCTGGAGACAGCAACAAGAAAATGGAAAAAAACACATAATCGAACTGAAAGGGTTAAGGCACCGTATTTATCGTGGCCGAGCTTTACAAATACGTCTCCGGGATAACTCGGCTCACGGATATTTCGGCTCTCGAGATTTTTACGGCTCCAAGCGGGTATTTCCAACTTCCAGAAACTTTTGAGATATTGCCGGCCAAGATATATTCCGGCTCCACTTAGAATATTTCGGCTCCCGGGGGATTTCGACGATAGTTCGCAGGGATGAGATGGTTATGATACGTATTTCGGCGCTGATCTAATACGACTCTGACTTATTGCGATTCGGAGATTATGTCACAGGATTAGCGTATTTTTATCTCACTCTCTCTCTCTCTCTCTCTTTCTCTCTCTGGGCACGTACTTGGAAGCCTATTCCCAAACGTCCAGCTCTCCCAATACATGCCATTCTTCACTCGCCATCACTTTGGCACTAACACCCACCATCCATAGTAAATACATGATAGGGCTGTCTTGTTCAGGATCGTGTAATCGTTCCAGTACATAAACCTGTCATTATACATTTGTACTGGTCAATTCCTGCCTTTGGTGTCACTTCTTTGTAACAAACTCCCAAAGTACTGAAAACGACGTCCAATCAAACCGTCAAATAGAGTAGACTTCTGATACTGTCCTGGAATTACTGAACGTGTAAAACAGCCGCCTTTACGCAACAAATAATCACCAAACCTATTACACAAATCCACATTTAATTTAGCCCAAAGACTACACAAAATATTCTTCAATTTCATTACAATAAAATGTTAAGGGCACTCACAGAGCTCATACCCCAGCCAAAGCCTACACCAGACGCCTCAGATCACCACCAAAAATTAATCAACTCTTCCTTGGACCATGACCCACATACTCACAAAATTTCATTGCAATCCATCAATAACTTTTTGAGATCTACAGTGGACAAACAAACAAAGAGACAGACAAATAGAAGTGAATATATAACCCCCCCCACCTTCACTGACTGAGGTAAAAATCAAATTCGTGGCCCTCAATAATCATAGTGCAGCCTTCACCACCAACAACGACTTCGATCATCATCACAGAAGATTGGAATTAGTATTTACTGCCTGACGTCGCGTCTTGTGAGAAGTGATCTCTGCCAAAAACATCTCCAGGCATTTTAGTCCTTACTCTGTGACGTTTTCTTAATCAACGACACACTACTTTCTCATATACTTTCCAATCTTGTCCCTCAACTTTGCTCTTGGTCAGTCTGTACTACTACTGAAGATCACACACACACACACACACACACACACACACACACACACACACACACACAGTAGATGGACAGCTGGAGAAAATATTATCATTATTCACAATATCTAGTTGATGCTAAGCCAGTCAAAAATTTCCAGGGGATTAGCAATATAGTGAATGATCAGCTGTATCAGAGGCCTATTACACAGTATATTATTGAGAGACTTTTTCGACTTCGGGGAGTCAGATACAGCCTTCATTAACCTTGTTCCAATTACGGGGATCCTCTATACTGGAGAAGGATTTTGTAGCAGCATGAGTAAATTTATAAGACATAATCGTAGTGAAGTGGTAAGCAAATCACAAGTTCTAGCACAAATCATACTGTTCCATTTTCTATCACAATTTTCATCTACACAGAAACTTCGTCCTTCATGGTAAAACATTAATAGACAATGAAAAATCAAATATACTGCAAAATGTAAATCCCTAGCAGGCGTCCTATTTTCACTGGTTAAAAAAATAATCACACACATACCAACAAGCACATCAATCATCATCATCATCATCATCATCCATCTTAAGTCTGTCCCCACTATCATAAACGGGATGGGCAGATAAAAGAAAAAAAATAACTGGTGGTCTTGCAATATTGTCCATTAACTACAAGCCTCACTTTCCTTCACTCACCGAACACCTCTACACACAAAACATCAGAATACTAACCGTTCACCGTTTTCTACTGCTCACCGTTTTCCACACCACCTTCCTTGGCTCCGGCACTTACCTGGAAGAAAATAACAAACATTATTAGAAAAGCAGCAGAACAATTCTCGAGTATTTAGAAAGTCTTACATGGAAAAAATTAAGATTAAAGTCTCATAAACGGTAATATTAAGAGAGTTGCGATTCTTTTCAGCAAATATTCAGGCTTATGAAGTTTCGCACAATAAGCAGACAAAGGCTCGAAACTTTCAATAAAAATGATCTTTATATTTTTTTCTTAATCTCAAGGACGAACTGGAAGAGAAAATTTGTTACTTAATCCATTCAGTACGCTGGTTTGGGGGTCGGGGAAGCCTTCTTGCTTTACTATCCTTATCCTTCAGCATGCAGCGTTAGAGCTCGTAGTCATAGTCTTCTCCCTAACAAGCAGCCTCGAAAGGACCATAAGGTCTGTTGCTGTTTGCTTTCCTTTGTACTCTTTCTCCACCCACCCTCTCTCTCCTAGCCCCTATCCACTTCCCTACCTCCTCATCCTCGTAGCTCTCCCCACCTCTTCAGTCTCTAATCTCCCTCGTTCTTTCTTCTCGTCCCTTTCCACTTCCTTTCCTTCTTTCCCTCTTCTCCAACCAATCATCTCCCTTCATTCCCTCTTCATCACACCCACTTCCCCACCTCTCTATTTCAGAACATCCTTGGCTTCTATTCCAAGTTCCTCTTCTCTTTCTCCCTTCTCCAACCAACTTCTTCTCCCTCCCAGCCTCTTCCCAAAACCCTCCCAATCCAACCCTCTATACTCTTCTCTTTCCTCCATAAACCAACCCTTTCTCCCTCCCAACCTCTTCCCAAATCCCTCCCAATCCCCCTCTCTTCTCTTTCTTTTCTTCTCTTCTTTTCCCTTTCCTCTTTCTTCAACCAACCCTTTCTCCCTCCCAGCCCCTTCCCACTTCCCTCCCAATCCCCCTTTCCCTCCCCGTGCTCCAAATCTGCCAACTCCCTCAACTATGACCCAAACTATTGCCGCCTAAGTTGTGGGTGGGTGGAGGGAATGTGGGTGCCGCTGCGAGTACAAGACATTAACAAGCGCCTGAGGGACTGAATATTACAAGCACCCAGGAGTTTACAAGTTGCGCCCGACACCACACGCACTGGCAGGGGGAGGGGGAGACCTGGGGGAATGGAAGGAATTGGGGGAGGGGTGGAAGAGGGTGAGAAATGAAGGGGAAAGACCTGAGGGAGGGAGGGAGGAATTCATGGTATCTGGATCAAGGTGAAGGATGGTGGGTTGGGGTAGGATGAGGTCTAAGACAAGGAGAGAAAGGAGATGGGAGAGAAGTGGCTGGGGAAAGTGACGAGAGGAGAGGAGAGGATAGGAGACGAAGAGAGGAGAGACGAGAGGAGACGAGGAGAGCAGAGGAAAGGAGAGGAGAGCAGAGGAAAGGAGAGGAGAGAGGAGAGGAGAGGAGACGAGGAGTTGGGAGGAGAGGAGAGACTAGAGGAAAGGGAGGGAGGGAAGAGAGTAGTTAACTCTAGGAGAGGAAAGGGGAGGGACAAGAAGCAGGGAGAGAGGCAGAAAGGGGTATAAGGGAGATGGAGAGAGGGAGCTGAGGGAGGCGAAGGGAAAGAGGAAAGAAAGCTTGGTAAGACGAGGAGTTGGATAGTATGTGAAGTGAAGGACTTGTGGTGAGATGTGTGTGAAGTGCGATGAGTGGAAGGCAGAATAAACTGTGATTAGTGAAAGATGCGAAACAAAGGAGTCTGTTGATCACACGGTATACGAGTGTACACGGTATGGTCACTGGAAGAAAAGTGATGGTGTGGTGATGTGGGTACAGCATATTTGAGAGTAAAGGTGGGAGGAGGCCGAGCAAACCATGAAGAAGGTGGATTGGGTAGAGGGATTTGAAAGAGAGGTGAAGTTGTTGAGGAAGCTAGGACTTGAAGTGAATCAAGTTGGCTGGAGAAAGTTGGATGTAATGTGAAGTACTTGACAAGAGCTTGGAGACCCCATTTTAAATGGAGTCAGTGAGTTGATTCTATTGTGCTGATAGTTCTCTAGCTTTTTTACTCTGTCTTTGGATCAGGAGAAGGAAAAATGAATGAATGGTTTGGCGAAGAAACTCGAGGTAATGTGGAGGAAGGGAAAGGTGAGGAGAGAAAGGAATGGGGAAGGAGGGGACGGGATACGGGGCAACAACTAAGAAAAATGTAAAAATATAAAAGCCGAAAAAAGGCTAAAATCATACTCTAGGTCATTAAGTAAGTGATAAAGGATTTATAACTTTAACTGACATGCAGGATCACTGAAGTACTGACACATAACAGGTAATTAAAGGTTTTAGAATTGTTAATAATTTACTGCACATATTATCAAATAAGCATAAAAGCTCTTTATCATAAGCATCAAAATCCTGTATTTCTTAAGTTTCTCTACAAATGATTGTGGGGGGTAAACTATCGAAAAAGAACATCTGAGCTAAAAAAAAAAGAAAAAAAAGTGGCAATTATCTGACTTGTATGGTGGGTGATGATTATTTTGAGTTCATTTGTAAGCAGTAATAGTAAACTTTTTTTTTTCTATTATTGTGAAAGAAAAATAGACGCTTAAATAAAAATAACGGTGTGGCTGTAATCTGAATGGCTGTACCCTGGCTGGCGCGTTACTAAGGGTCAATTAAAGGTAGGGATTTTCTTTCAAATTTTTCGCAAACTCGTAAAAAGAAAGGCTGACACTTGAAAAAATGGAGTGGTCATAATCTGTGTGGCCTTATGTCGGTGGGGAAGATTGAGCGAACACCTGATGCAAAGTTTTAAAATATGCCGGGAAGTTTGCACCCCTTCTCTCTCTTTCACCCCCTCCCTCCTTTTCCCCTCCCTCACTCCGCCATCGTATCTCCCCTCTCTCCTTCACTCCTCCCTATTATCATGTCTTCGCTTCTCTCGCTCTCACACCTCCCAACACCATCTCATCCCTTCCTTCTCTTTCACCCATCCCTATTATCTTTTCCATTTCCTCTCCATCAATCCTCCTTATCACCCTTTCCCTTCTCTCACCTTCATTTCCCTCCCTACAAAATCTCTTTTCGCTTTCAGACATCATCATCATCATCTCTTCCTCTCCCTCTCCTTCACCTCTCCCCCCCTTAGTTTCTCCCAGAACTTCTTCCCTTCCGTTTTTTCCACATCCTCCACCTCTCCTCTTCCACTCCTTCCCTTCCCTTTCCTTCCCTCCCTTTTTAAACCTCAACGTTTCTTCCCATTCACTACCAATCGCTGCCTCTTCTCTATCTCTCCCTTCCCTCCCTTTTCATCCATCCTCTCATCCAACACTCATTCCCCGTTTTCATCCCTTCGCCTCCTGTCTGTCTCACAACCTACTCCACCCCTTTCCCTCCCCCACAAACTCGCATCACTCCACCCCCTACCCTCTCCCACCACCTCTTCCACGTCATGTTCTTCCACCAACCGTACCATTCCACTCAATTACTCCACTCCACACACACATTACTCAACCACTCCACAACCCAATCACCATACAGCCACACTTAGTCACCCTGCTCCCTCACCAAGCTGCCAGTCCTCACCCCACCAACCAAGCACCCCATTATTCACCCCGTCACAGAATCCCGTCACCCTAGCAATCATCTCGTCACTCATTCACCCTACTAATCACTTCATCACCCTACCAATACCCCATCATCTTGCTAGTCACTATTACCCCAGCAATCACCCCATCACCCTACCAATTACCCCAGCAATCACCCCATCGGCTCAGCAATCACCCCATCACCTCAGCAATCACCCCATCACCCCACCATCTCACCAATCACCCGGCCAATCACCCCATCACCTCACCATCTCACCAATCACCCGGCCAATCACCCCATCACCCCACCATCCTACCAATCACCCGGCCAATCACCCCATCACCCGGCCAATCACCCCATCATCCCGCCAATCGCGCCATCACCCCACCAATCACCCCATCACCCCGCAGAAGGGCCTCCTGGGGCAGTGGCGACATCGCATGGTTTATGAGCGGGGTGTAAAAAATGCACCGATGCAGGGAAGGTTAGGGGGAGAGGGAAGGGAAGGGGGAGAGGGAAGGGAAGGGGAAGGAAAATGGAGGGGAAGGGGAGGGGAAGGGGGAAGGGGAGGGAGAGAGAGTAGGAGGAGGAAGGGGAGGGGGAGGGGGAGGGGGAGGGAGAGAGAGTAGGAAGAGGAAGGGGAGGCTGTGAGGAGGGAAAGAGCTGGAAGAAACGAGAGAGAGGCGAAGAAAGAAGGGAAGGGAGAAAGAAGAAAGGGGAGACACAGAAGGAGGGGTGGAGAAAAGAAGGGGAAGGAGGATGGTAGGGAAAGGTAAAGAAAAGGAGAAGAAAGTCTGAGATAAATGGAGAGACTGGAGGAGTAGCAAAAGGAGAGGGGAAGAAGGAAAGGAAGAGGAGCAGACAGGAAATAAAGGACAAAGAAAAATAGAGTAGGGAGGACACAGAAAGGGAGGGACGAAGGGAGAATGAGGCTAAAGGGAGCGGTAAGAGGAACAGGACGAAAAGGGAGAGCGATAAAGGGTAACGGGAAAGGGGGAAAAGGGAAGGGGGAAGGGTGAAGGGCAATAAGAAATGGGTCAGAGGGGGAGGGGAACGCAGGAGCAATGACCGCCGACATACGGTGTGTGTGTGTGTGTGTGTGTGTGTGTGTGTGTGTGTGTATGATGGGCTTTCACACACACACACACACACACACACACACACACACACACACACACACACACACACAGACCATCGGCAAGTACAACAGCAACTACAAATCCTAAGCATAACTCCCACAACGGCCTTCAATCACAGCGACCAAAATGACCTACAACCACAACTACCACAACCACAACTACCACAATACATCAGCAACCACACAATGCCCCACAGCCATAACTACCACAATAACCAGTACTACAACCACAACTACCACTGTATAATATCCAGTGACACCTTTACTATAAAATATGAGAGAGAGAGAGAGAGAGAGAGAGAGAGAGAGAGAGAGAGAGAGAGAGAGAGAGAGAGAGAGAGAGAGAGAGAGAGACTTCAATATTAACTCATAAAAAACAAAAGTGATTATTTTTCCTTTATTATGCTTCATATTAATAACTTTTACTTTTTTTTGGCCTCACATAAAAAAAAATTCCCCTACATTAACCTTCCACTATCCATTTGTTTTATTGTTATATATTTTTTATTACAAAGCAACAAACTTTTATTTTTTATTCTTAAATATTTGGCAACTTTCATAGCACACTTGTTTTTTTTTTCATGCTAAATATATTTAGTTTACATTGCTCACATCCATTTACTGACATGCTGTTTTTATCCATATCTGCCAGTCTTCATATTCCACTGCCTAGCTGCTAAATTGCAGCCTACATCAATATTTTACTAATTTACCTTCATACATATTAACTAATACTCATATTCTAATATTTATCCCGGTGAAAATCTACATTCATTCATGTATTCATCTGTATACACATTATACAGTAATTTGTTTAATGTATATCATCCAAACATTTATTCCACTGTGCCCATTACAAACGTGCAATAACCCTTTCATTTATATGCATACATTTATTTATTTATTTATTTCGTACTTATTTTGACTACCAACCTTCACATTAAGCCGATTATAATTTTTTATTTACACACAAATTACTAGAGCCAAGCATTTATCCTCATTTATTCACTTATTTCCTTCACACCTGTAATTCTCACGGTTTTCTCCCTTTAAAACAAACCTACATTAATTAATTCCCGTATTTACCCATCCCTGTTTATTTATTTGGCTGGCACATATTTACCAAGCTTCATATTCCGCTATTTATTTTGTCGTTGTGTTTACCGATGTGCCTAGAGTGTAAACAAACCAGGAGTGTCATGATGCGTTCGTTCCGCTCCGACAAATACTGATGGAGTGGTGGGGAGGTGGGGTGAGAGGAGGGGGAGCTGGGGGGGAAGAGGGATCTGGGTGGGTTGGGATGATGAGAGGGACACGGGGGAGAAGTGGGAGTGCCGAAGGTGGAGAGTGGGGGGAACTTGGGACGAGTGGGATTTGAGAGGATTGGAAGTGCTGGGGGAGAGAGAGAGAGAGAGAGAGAGAGAGAGAGAGAGAGAGAGAGAGAGAGAGAGAGAGAGAGAGAGAGAGAGAGAGAGAGAGAGAGAGAGGGGGGGAGGTACGGGTGAACAGGAAAAATTGTCGTGGCAGTGAGAACAAATGAACCAGGGAGAGGGACGAGGGTGTCAGCCAGACCACAATATACTGCTCCACTCCACTCCACTCCACTCCACTCCACTCCAATCCAGTCCACTCTACTCTTTCGTTTCTCGCTTTGTTCCATCCCGCTACTCTCCACTCCACTACACACTCGTTTTTTTTATGTTATTACTGCAACCCTCAATCCACTCCACTACCACTCCACTATCACTCACTCTGACTCCACTTCCACTCACTACATTTTCACTCACTCTCATTCCACTACCACTCTCACTCCTATGACACTCCCACTCCTATTCCCACTCCACTCCACCCTCTCCCGTTTTGTTCCACGCTGCAACTCTTCCACATCCTAACTGCTCCAACGACTCCACCAACTCTACTCCATTCTCCTCTCATTCTGTTCCCTCTTCCTGCATCTACTCCATCACTCTTACTTCGTTCCACCCTGTTACTCTCCACTCCACTCCACTGCAGTTGTTAAACGTTGCAGTTATTCCACATCCTCAATTATCCACCTGCTTCACCCAACTCCACTCTAAATCATTCCACCCCACACACCGCTTGCTTTGATATATATGAATACTTACTCTTCCAGTCCACTCTGTTCCACATTCCAGGCCGCTAACTATTCCACTTCCCCACTAACTCCACTTTGCTCCACCCTCCTCTCGCGTTATTCTCTTTCTCCGCCTACTCCACCCACCTCAACTCCACTCCACCCTCGTCTCGTTATATTCTTTATTTCTCCACCTACTTCATTCAACGCAACTTTACTGCACAACCCCCTAGCTTAGTTCCACGCTCTTGATGTTCCACTCACTCCACTTTACATTCTACTGTTCCACCCTCGGCTCCCTTCGTTCCATGTTACAACTCTTCCACTTCCCCACTATTGCAGGTACTCCACCGCACTCCACTCCATTCACCTCCATCCTCTGCTCAGTCTGCTCCACGAAGCTACCGCTCCACCCAATTCACTCCAATCCACTCGACTCCACACTGCACTGTCCTCTGCTCAACCCATCTCTCGCTTTACTCCACATTGCTACTGATCCACTCATTCCACAACATTCAACTCAACCCTACTATCCTCTCACATTGCTCCCTATTTTTCCACCTACTCCATCCAACTCAATTCCAGTCTCCTCTCACTGTGCTCCCTGTCTCTCCATCCACTCCACTACATTCCACCCTACACCACTCCTCTCTCGCTTTGTCCCATACAGCTACTCTTCCACTCACATATTCCACTCCCTCTCCACTAACTCTTCTCCAGTGGTCATCTCCTCTACACAGCAAGTTACTATCTCACCACCACAATGCTCTTCTACCTTTCCTGATGTACTCTACTGTATTATTATCCTTTTCCACAACCAATTTACATTCCATCAGATACCATTATACCACTATGTAACATTGTCACATCAAATCCATTCCATCATCATCATCATCATCATCAACATCAACACTTTTCTCCACGTAAGGGTAGACAGTACTGTTCCACTGGGCAGGCAGCACTGTTCCACTGGGCAGGCAGTACTGTTCCACTGGGCAGGCAGCACTGTTCCACTGGGCAGGCAGTACTGTTCCACTGGGCAGGCAGCACTGTTCCACTGGGCAGGCAGTACTGTTCCACTGGGCAGGCAGCACTGTTCCACTGGGCAGGCAGCACTGTTCCACTGGGCAGGCAGTACTGTTCCACTGGGCAGGCAGCACTGTTCCACTGGGCAGGCACTACTGTTCCACTGGGCAGGCACTACTGTTCCACTGGGCAGGCACTACTGTTCCACTGGGCAGGCAGCACTGTTCCACTCCTACCCCCACTCACTCCACTCCCATCCTACCCCAACCCCACCCCCACCACATTTCACTCTCACCCTACCCCATTCCCACCCTACCTCACTCCACTCCACTACACACTCCACCTCTCCCGCTTTGTTCTACGCTGCTACTACTTCACATCCTCATCGCTCCGTCGACTCCACCCACTCTACTCCACTCTCCTCTCCCTCTGTTCCCTCTTTCTTTCACTGTTCCACCAGGCAGCACTGTTCCACTAGGCAAGCCCTGTCGCATTAACTCTTACCCCACCTTGTAATTATGCCTACTGGATATCCTCCCTCCCTGGCTACTTAATTGGCAAGTGAATTAAATGGGGAGAAATAGGAGGAAAATGGGAAGTTAAGGGGCGATGGGGGAGTGGAGGGTGAAGATGGATAGGTAGTAAGTGGGAGGTTCGTGTGTGTGTGTGTGTGTGTGTGTGTGTGTGTGTGTGTGTGTGTGTGTGTGTGTGTGTGTGTGTGTGTGTGTGTGTGTGTGTGTGTGTGTGTGTGTGTGTGTGTGTGTGTGAGAGAGAGAGAGAGAGAGAGAGAGAGAGAGAGAGAGAGAGAGAGAGAGAGAGAGAGAGAGAGAGAGAGAGAAATTGTGGTGTGTGTGGTAGGTAAGGTCTGAGACAGGTGTGATAGGTGTTGTGAGGCAGGTATGGTGCATGTGGTACGTGTGTCGCGTGGAAAAGGTGTGGTTAACGCGGATTCCATGACAGACGTGGCGTGTGTGAGGAATTTGGCTAATGTGTGAGAGTTGATATGCCAGAACGAAGATGCATAGGAGGTAAGGCGTGTGGGAGGCGAGATCTGTGTGGGAGGCGAGATGTGTGGGGGAGGTGAGATACAGTATGTGGGAGGTAAGTAACGAGGGCAATCAGCGGGAACGCAGACGTTTTTACGATAATATGTGTGCAAGACGGATGAAGGTGTGGCTCTTGGTAGGCGTTTAGCGTAAGGTATCGCCAACTCTAATCAACCTATTTTCAGTCTGAGTTTCCATTTTATTCCTGCTACCGTCAGACGATCATGTTCAGCTTAGGGAGACTTGATACGAGAAGGATTAGATATGGCCTTCATTAACCCGTTCACTTTTAAGGCCTGTCATGTAGCCTAAGAAAACGAAAAATAAGTCAACGTAGTGAAAGGATTAAGGTAACGAAAAGTGATAATATGCGTAAGTCATCATTTTCTCAGTTAGGAAATGGCACCTCATTGTCTACTTCAAACCAGGTGTATAACAATTGTCTTAAATTCATGAAGAAGGCATAGAGCAAAGATATCTCAAGACCATAAGGTTTTGTTAAATTAGAAAAAGGTCACCCAAAATTTAAAAGTTCTGTTACGAAAAGCTGCTCTAATCCCAGGGTTACTTCTTAAACTACACTTAAGTATGAGCATTAGGTAACAGTAACAGTAACTCAGGTTAAGTTATATACCGGTAAACAAACAGTATAAAAGGCCACCACGTTCCCAAATACATGTACGCTATGGCACTTCAGTTTACCTCAGTGCTGTATTTCTTAAACCACTGGGTACGGTAAATTCACAATATACAGAGAGAGATGGAAAGAAATGATCTCTCTCAACCGTGTTTTCCACAGAACTACGAGGCATTCAGTGGTAAATGCGGTAACAGCCATTCCCGTATTATTCTCTCCGAGGTGTAGATGCACGAGGATAGGCTACCGTAGATTTAAGGTAGATGATAAGCCTATTTAAGGGTAGATGACCAGCTTTTGTAGAGGTAAATGACCAACCTTTTAAATGGTATAACATGACATGAATTTCCAGTCACCTCTTGTGGATCTCTCTCTCTCTCTCTCTCCATCACTCGACTTGGACGTTCTAACCACACAACCACCAGGTGTTTACTTGCTCTCCAGGTGCAACTCAGAGGCAGCCCAGGTAAAAAAAAATCCGAAGACCTTAACTTTTTCAAAAACATGCTGTATTTAATTTTACTGAACTTAGGGGTGGCTTCTCAAACTGGAGGGATAAGATTTTACTAGTCCCTTGAGAGAGAGAGAGAGAGAGAGAGAGAGAGAGAGAGAGAGAGAGAGAGAGAGAGAGAGAGAGAGAGAGAGAGAGAGCACAATGCATACGAAAATAAAACGGGCGGTCATAGGTAAAGGTAAAGTGAACGTACAGAGAAGGGAGCAGGAGGGGGTGGTGGGTGGGGAGGTAAACATCATAAAAAATAATGTTATGGGTTCCCGGAGTGCCGCGGCCTAGCGAACATCGATACTAAAGCTGCGAAAATCTATACAGTGCACACTTCAAGTTGTTCTGGCACGATAAAAAACGAAAAAAAAAAAAAAAAACTTCGATTTCTCGTTTGTCATAGCCAAGGAAGGGTAACAAGGAGAGGGGGGGTGAAGATGGGGAGGTGAGGGGAGGGGGAGGGGGTGAAGAGAGGGGGGGAAGGAGAGGATTAAGGAGGTAGAAGGGGAGACAAGGGACGGGGTGAAAGGGACGGGGAGGGGGGAGAGGGAGGGGGAGGGGGGAGAGAGAGAGGGGGGGAGGGAGTAGCAGTCTGAGAACAGAACGGGGTAATGACCAGGGGATAATACAGAGGAGGAGGAGGAGGAGGAGGAGCTAAAAATAGGAAAGCTTAATCCTGCGCATACACTGAGAATATGTGCTGGTTGCAACACAAGCGCTGGGTGGTTGGGTCGCTACATGAACTCTCCTTTGTATCCCTTAATTACGAAGCACATGATTTTAGGTTTATGATTTTCTCGTATTAAAAGGGATAGAAAAATGATAAATTAAACTAATAAAGTACTATACAATAAAACGGTACGAGATAATACCACATAGCCCGTTTCGAGGCGTAGGGTCCCTAGGCCAGGCTATTGCAGTCCGGAGTAGGTAGGGATAGGAGAGAGACCTACACCATGACATGCCCAAGGAGTTTCGAACCAATGCGCAGGACAAGGCCATCACTCGCACCGGTCCTTTATAAGCACCGATAATAATAATAATAATAATAATAATAATAATAATAATAATAATAAAATAATAATAATAGTAATAATAAAATAATAATAATAGTAGTAATAATAATTAATATTACCACCACCATCACCACCACCACCATCACTACTACTACTACTACTACTACTACTACTATTACTACCTGATAAGGAAAGTGATCAAACATTACAAACTATTTTTCACAAGGACTGCCTCATTCATTTTTCATTTACAGTCACTTTTTACCATTCAGTGTGCTACAATGATAATTTTAGAACCTCCAGGTAAGGGCAGATATTTCCCAAGCAAGGAGGTGGCGAGTGAGTCACCTGTGTTATTTTCTCCCTTCTCCCTCTCACCTTTCACGCTTGGCAATGATTAGTAACACCCATAAATGTCTCAACTATCATCATCATCATCACCATCGTCAGTCATCTTTACCAACATCATCATCATCATCATCACCATCATCATCATCATCATCAAGAAAACCTATAACAAGAACAAAAACCAAGGGACCAAGACAAATAATAACCATTCCCATAAAAACAAGTCAACCATAAGAAATTGGGTGGGGGGGGGAGGCCTGGAACGCGTCAACCCCCTCCCTCCCCGATAAAGACCCCACCTTGGATGATTGCCCCATATTAGCCCGCCTCTAATGACCGCTAATCAGGTGTGCGTTAGTGACAAAAGCAGTAATTAGGGAATGTTGATGGTATTTCCCAGACATTGGATTACCCTCCCCTCCCCCCACAACCCCACGCCTTATCATCATTATTATCGTCGTCTTCCAGCTTCGAGTTTTGAATTCTGAACAATACTGGGAGGAAAAGGTGTTCTTGGTATTTCTTTTTTTTTTTCGTTCACGTCTGATGTAGTTTTGGTTTTCAATTTTTTTACTAGTTCATGAAAAAACTGTGGTAGATAAGTTGGCATTTTGATGAGTTTACAGAAGGAAGGATGTGTCCCACCCCTGTTACACCTAGTCAGGAGTAATGCAGAGGTCTTGTTGTAGTTTCAATGGGAGTTTATTTGGAGAAGATAAACACAGCTCCAACCCGTCCTATGCCAGCCCCCCAACCCCCAGCATCAGCACGGGGGGAACAGGCTTGGTGGCGTTATGCAGGCGTTAGCGTTCTTCAAACTCTGCTGATACGTGCACTAATTGTCACGTAGACACTCACACACACTACTAGATACATATACTGATAAATCTCTACACTTACACACTGCTAGCTCTAGGTTGCAAGTTCAAGAAATTATCAATGTATGGTTACAGTTAAAGAAGGGGTTGCAAGGTATGATTACAGATGGACTGACGGACTGACAGAGACAAGATCGATAGATACAGACATATTGATAGATAGACAGATAGACAAAGGCAGAAACAGACCGATGGATAAACTGATATAAGTACAGCGAGGCAGAGAATCAACGAACGAAAGATTAAAAAGAAAAAAAAAAGCGTACCATCACTTTCCATTCTCTTTGTCTCCCTGTGAATAATTCTCTTTTATGCCTCTCTCTCTCTCTCTCTCTCTCTCTCTCTCTGTCTCTCTCTCTCTCTCTCTCTCTCTCTCTCTCTCTCTCTCTCTCTCTCTCTCTCTCTCTCTCCAACTGCAAACAACTATGTCCTCGAAGTTTCAGACAAAAAGCGCTTCCCTCTCTCTCTATCCGTTTTTCCCATTCCTATCCCCTCTCTTATCTCTCCCTCTAGCTATAACCATTTTATTTTACTCTTACTTTAACCCTATGCCTTTTCTTCCCTCTTGTCCTTTTTTTTTTAATCCTTCGCCCTCTAAACCAAACTCTATCATCATCGTATACAAAGCATACATACATACCTACATACGTATTCTCCCACAGATACAGCGCCCCTTCTCCATATTTCCCCAAACACCTTCCCTATTCCTGATTCTTTACCCTCACTCACAAATACCCTCTTAACTTCTAAAGGAGTACAAAGGATAGCACACAACAGCAGGTCTCGCGGTTCTTTCAGGTGCTGCATAGGAGAGTGACGATGATATTTAATTCTATGGGCTGAAGGATAACAAAACAAGACGGCTACTTATTTCCCTTCAACCATCTTCTCCTCATCATACTCCCACGTCTTTCCCACACTCAAAACACCTTCGGTACATCCTTACTTTCTTCCCTTCAACAATCCCTCCCCTCTCCCTACCACCATCCACTAACTCGCAACTAAAACAACTCCTTTCCCTTGTTATCTTCTCCTACTCTCTCCCCACATTCAAAACAACTCTATTTCCCTCTTTTCTCTCCCCTGAACCATTCCTCCCCTCCACCACCTTCTCCTACAACTGCAACAACCCACAGCCCCAACCTCCCCTTCCCCTTCTTATCCCATCTTCTTCCCTCACTGAAAACACCTACCTTCTTTACCCAGATTTTCTTCCTTCAACCCCTCTCTCTTCCCCTAAACTGAAACACCCCTTTCACCTTCCCATTCTCATATTCAAAACACCTCCCTTACCGTCCCATATTATACCTCCTTTCAATCATTCCCTCCTCCCTACCCCCATTCATCCCCCACAACTGCAGCACCCCATCTCCAGTCTTCTCCTACCCCCTCCCCACACTCGCAACATCTTCTACCTCCCCATTTTCTCTACCTTCAACCATCCCTCTCTTCTTCCCCACACCCCCACCATCCACCCCAACTGCAACACCCCCTCTCCCCTTTCTTCTCCCACCCCCTCCCCCCATTCGCAACACCACTTACCGCCCCATTTTCTCTACCTTCAACCATCCCTCTCGTCTTCCCTACACCCCCACTATCCACCCCCTCCCCCTCCCCACGCGGCAGGACGGTAATTGCTAATCAATAGTTTTAATGCTGTAATGCATACCGAATCACGATTTTCACAGCCGCACGTCCGATGATATAATATTCATGGAAAACGTAATTGGGTTGTGGGCCCCCCTCTTCTGCCCCCTCTCTTCCCCACCTCTCATTCCCACCCTCTTCACCTCCCCACTTCTTCATCCCCACCCTTTTCAAACTCCCCACCTCTCATCTCAACACCCCCTCGTTTGTCTCCCCCACCTACTTTTATCCCAACCCTCGTCTACCTTCCCCACCCCATCTCCCCTCTCCCCAACCCTTTTCTCCCGACCCTCCTCCTTTCCCTGTCCCTCGTCTTCCATCTCAACCTTTCTCCCACTCACTCTTAAATCCCACTCTCACCTTCGTACACACCCTCACCCGCACTCTCTTCTCCTACACACCCTCACTCCCACTTTCCTCTCCCCCATAAACCCTCCTCCATCCTCCATTCCCCCCACATACTCCTCCCTCCCCCACTCCTCCCGTATTCCCATTCCCCTTTGCATTTTTGAGAGGGTGGGGGATGGAGAAGGGGGAAGCAGTAAATAGATTAGTACTTTAGATGTCAACAAAGCCTGAATTAGTATTAAATGGGGGGAAGAATTAGATTTAAATAATTCTACTCGTGGATGTGGGATGGGAGGATGAGGGAATGAGGGATGGGGTGGGGTGATGAGTAAATATGGGGTGGAATGGGGGGGTGGGGGAATGGGAGGCTAGGAAAGGGGGAAACTGGGGACAGGAGTGGGGGTAGCGGGGTGCTTGGAGAGAGCGGGAATGGGGGTACAGAGGAGGGGTAATGGGGGCTGGGAGAGGGGGGATTTGGGGGGCAGGGATGACGGTAGTGAGGGGCAGGGTGAGGGGGGGATAAGGGACAGAGGTGGGGGTAGTGGAAGGCTATCTGGGTAAACAAAGGCAGTGGATCAACATCGAGTGAAATGAGTTCAATCATACAATGAAAAAAAAATGCAACAGGGAATCTATAAATGAGGGGAAAACTTGCATAACACAAGGCTAAAAAAAACACACACACACACAAAAAAAAAAGTGAACTCTAAAAAAAAAAGAAAAAGGAAAACAAAGCGCTTATAAAAAAAAGTGATCATTTGAGATGTTATACGAGATATGAGGATCTGAGAGAGAGAGAGAGAGAGAGAGAGAGAGAGAGAGAGAGAGAGAGAGAGAGAGAAACGTGGAAATCTGAGGTATGAACGAAAAGTAGAATCTGAAAAAAACAAAAATATCAATACATCCTTTAAAAAAACAACTTATAAAACAATGCTAAACACACACACACACACACACACACACACACACACACACAAAATCCCAACAATTTACACAAAAACAAGAATTAATTTTATCCGCCCTGCCATTACGTATACAAAAGTGCAAATTAGAGAGGTACGTGAGCGAAATGGGAAAGGTAGGAGTTAGAGAGAGAGAGAGAGAGAGAGAGAGAGAGAGAGAGAGAGAGAGAGAGAGAGAGAGAGAGAGAGAGAGAGAGAGAGAGAGAGAGAGAGAGAGAGAGAGAGACCATTAATTATGAAACAAAACAATCTATTCTGTTAATACACTTTTTCGCTCGGGGGTAGAGAGGCTGTGCTGCGTTTTCCCCTCTCTCTCGTGCTCCTCTGATTTCTCTCTCGCTCTCTCTCTCTCTCTCTCTCACACACACACACACACACACACACACACACACACACACACACACACACACACACACACACTTCTAGTTCCCCCTTCATCAACCCATCTCTCAATTCTAACCCCCTCTCCCTCCCTCCCTCCCTCTCTCTCTCTCTCGCCTATCCGAGCACACAACCCTATGTACCACCATAACCCATTCTCACCTGTGCATCTGTTGGTTATCGTTAATAATGCAACTAGCAATAAGGATAAAGGGCAGGGGGCAGGGTGGGGGATGTGGGGTGGAGGGAAAGGGAAGGGGGAAGAGAAGGGGGGAAATGTGTGTGTGTGTGTGTGTGTGTGTGTGTGTGTGTGTGTGTGTGTGTGTGTGTGTGTGTGTGTGTGTGTGTGTGTGTGTGTGTGTGTGTGTGTGTGTGTGTGTGTGTGTGTGTGTGTGTGTGTGTGTGTGTGTGTGTGTGTGTGTGTGTGTGTGTGTGTGTGTGTGTGTGTGTGTGTGTGTGTGTGTGCAATATAAACACTCAAAAACCAACAAACAAGCAGCACAAACACCATCACACTCGATCAATCCCCTCCTACCACCATTAATACCGAACACCACAAACACACCACAAATAACACCCACCATTCCACGCCACTATACCATACCAGAACAATGACGACGCACCATTTAACACCATAATTCACAAACCCCCACCAGTATCCACCATCCCCCCATACCAATACACCACCACAAGAAACTGACAGCACCATTAACACCAAAAATGAGTAATATCCACCACCACCACCACCACCACCACAACAACAACAACAACAACAACAACAATAACAAGAGCATAGGACTGACTGCACCATTAACACCAGAAGCCACAAAACCCCAAGTAATACCACCACCCCATACCACTACACAACAAAGCGCTAATACCACACCATTAATACCAAAAGTACCCACCACTTTATACCACTAAAAAGGGCTGATACCGCCCCATTGCTCCCTCATCACCATTAACACCATAAGCAAAGAAAACCCAACAATACCCAATCCACAGCACATCACACCACCATCACAGAGGACTAGCACCATTCTCCCTCATCACTATTACCACCACAAACAATCTGCAAACAATAGCCATCACTCCACACCAAACCACACCACCACAAAGAACTGATACGACATCTTATCAGTGAGACAGAGAGAAAAGAGAGAGAGGTTGTGAGAGCTCGACTGATAAGATTCTAGGCTGATTACATGAAGGTGGGGGCTGGGGAAGGGTGGGGAGCACAGGGGGAGGGGATGGGGAAGGGGGATGAATGGCTAAGGGAATGAGGAAGAGGTGAGAGGGGACAAAAGTGGAGAATGAGGGGAGGAGGCAGTGAAGAAGAGGGGAAGGGGAAATCTGGGGGAACGAGGACGAGGTGGAGGGGAGGAGAGGAAAATAATAAACTGTAAGGTAGGGGAAGGAAGGGAGCAGGATAAAGAATGGGATGGAGGGGCAGGGAAAGGAAGCAAGAACGGAAAGAGGAAGGGGGGACAGCTGCAGTTAGTCCTTTGGCTATCAGTGTGTTTATTCCATTCAAGATACCTGCCTCCATTGCTTTCAACCACAACCATCAATACGGCCACCACAATCACAAACATTACCATCACCTACCTCCACAATCACAAATAAGACCATCACCTACCACCACAATCACAAATATTACCATCACCTACCACCCCAATCACAAATACCACCATCACCTCCCACCACAATCACAAATATTACCATCACCTACCACCAGAATCACAAATACCATCATCACCTCCCACCACAATCACAAATATTACCATCACCTACCACCACACTCACAAATACCACCATCACCTACCACCACAATCAAAACAATCAGAAATATTGCCCTAACCAACACTACAATACAATGTTATTCTTTTTTACTTTATTTTTTACTCCAAACCCGGCAGTGGATTTGATGCCAGCTTAATTAACAAAAAATTAAATGCATAAAAAAAAGACCCTTCGAACTGAATAGGTTATTAAAGTTGTAAGTGTCTCAAATTCGAAAAATCTCACAGCTGAAAAAAAAAATGGAAAAAGCAAAAATAAAATGCAAAAGGCGATCTCGGACTGAGGAACATAAATAATCAAACACACACACACACACACACACACACACACACACACACACACACACACACACACACACACACACACACACACAAATTAAATGGAGAGAGAGAGAGAGAGAAAAAAAAATATATACGGGTTGCACTGAGGAGAAGGCTTGGTAATGTTGGGTTGGGTTCCAGCCATTATGAAGTCACTGCTTAAAACTTTTCCCCCCACTTCCCTCTTCTTTCCCCTCCTCACCCCTCTTCTTCTCCCCTTCCCCTCCCCTATTCATCCTCCTCCCCCTCCCCCTTCCGGCCCTCAACACCGCCTTTCATTCTCAACGTTGCCTTTTTTTTTTTTTTCCCCCTCACACTTGTCCCTAACTGACTGACTGACGCGCATGCACCCGCTCTCTCTCTCTCTCTCTCTCTCTCTCTCTCTCTCTCTCTCTCTCTCTCTCGTAACATCCACAGAAACGAGAAGAAATCCAGCAATACCCGCTACATAATGGAAAATGTATATAAAGGGAAGAGAAAGAAAGAAAAACTTGGCATTTCAGCTGACCTCAAACTTCCAGACTGAGGAGGAAGAGGAGGAGGAGGAGGAGGAAATAGGAAAAAGGTCCATCTTTCCCCTGCTTCCCTATGTCTCTTCAGTTTTCCTCCTGCTCTACGTCTTGCTTTGTTTGCCTTTTTTTTTCCTTCTCCTTTCTTCTTCTGTATATCTTGAAGTTTTCCACCCCATTCTCTTCCCTCCATTTTTTACCCCTCTTCTCTTTCTCTCCAACACTCCTTCCTCTCACAATTTTTCCCCTCTCCTCATTTCCATCTTCTCCACCTCTTCCTCTCCTTTTTTCCTCTTCTCTTCCTCTTTCCAAGTTTGCCCCAACTCATTACCCTCCCTTCCTCCTTTCCACTCATTCTCTTCGTTCACTTTGGTTTTCTTTTTCATTATTTTCTAATTTGGTTTAACAGGTTTTCAATCTCCTTAAGCTTTTCTGTATATAATATTACAGTACTCTCTCTCTCTCTCTCTCTCTCTCTCTCTCTCTCTCTCTTTTTCTCTCTCACTCAACTTCACTCCACCCCACTCCACTCCATCTTCCTCCTTCCCCTCAATCTACCCTTTTCCCACCACCCCTTTTGTCTATTCACTCCCAACCCAGTCAATCTAATTCTCCTTTTTTCCCTATTCACCGTCCCTCTCTCTCTGTTCTGATATTCACCTCCTATTCAATCCTAAAGCCTTTTCAGCTCCAGTGCCTACTTAAATTGCCTCTGTCTAGGTAATTCACTTTGCAATTACAATTCTTATCTGCCTGTTCTGTTTATCACCTGCCAATGTAATGTTCTTTCTGTCCTATGCCCCGCTGCGTGTGTTAAATCTCCTAATCTACCCAAATTTTATCTATCTACCTTATATATATCTGTCTATTCTGTTCATATCTGGTCTCTTTTGCCTACCTGCGTATCGAATGACTATCTGCCTGTCCTTTGGCTATCTTACTATCTTATGCTTGTTTGCCTATCCTATTTTTTTTTTTCATCTTCAGCTTACCCTGTGTCTCTCTAATATGCCTATCTTATCCACTGTTTATATGCTTATTCTCTTCTTGTCCTTTCTCTCTGCTTGCCCTGTCCGTCTTCTAATACTAAACGAATCTCATTCCTAATTTCTTATCCTATTTCTACCTGCTTAGTCTCTACTTTTCTGCAATATCTATTTAACCTTACGTCTATCCTGCTTAACAAATTATCGCTACATGTTTGGCTGCTCTCCGCCTACTAAGCTACTCCCATTCCTGTCTGCCCTACCTCTTCCCTGTCTAACTACTCCCATTCTTACTACCACTCTCCCTAGCCTCCCTACTCCCACTTCCACTTACGTACCCCCTCCATCCTCCTTACCTACTTCCACTTCCCCTACCCACTCCCACTGTCACCTACTCTGTTTACCCACTCCCACATACAAGTACCTTTTAGCCTTCCTACCACTATCCCCAAGCTCCCTACCCACTCCTTCTACCTACTCCCTAGCCTCCCTACCACAACCTCCAAGCTCCCTATTCACTCCCACTTATTCTCTTCCATTCCGCCTCTACAATTCCACCTCCACCCACCCAATTTTCTGAACTCCCCTGATTCCCTTCTATTCAATTTCCACCTTGCATGTTATCAGGCCACTCCACCCTCTTCGCCTCCACACCACGTTCCCTCACCTAATCTAATCTAGCCGGGCCTAATCTGGACTAATTCGTGATAATATGATATGTGGTGAGCTCATTGAAATTAATCTGACCTATTCACACTCCCATCGACCTCTCCTAAATTTGATCTATGCCGTTTTTCTTAATCAAATATAAAACTAATCCAAGACAACCTGATAAAGGGTGAACTAATCTGCACAAATTACCTAAAATCTGATCAAACGAACGCCAAAATGAACTGATATGAAAAAAATATATGGTAAGTTGAAAAACTGTATCTATCCTGGACTAGCCAACGTAATCCATGACCCTAATGAAATATGAACTAATTTGAAGCCAGTTGTTGGTACCCTTAACGATCTGCACTAATTTGGTCTTATTCTTTTGTTGTGATTTATAAAAAGGTGAACTAAGCTGCTCTGAACTACTATCATCCTGGTTAACTCGACCAACCACACCAACTAAAATTCCAGTACGTTACCCTAATCAATCTATCCCTACCTTTACCTACCCTAACCTAACCCAGCCTAGCATAACCACGCACAGTACAACGCTGAACAATCTACCCCTATCTACCCTTCTCTAACACAACAAACTGATCTAACACTGCACAATTTTACCTAACTGAGCACCGCGATACTTAACTAACCTAAGCCTTGTCCGACCCAAACAAACTTCTGGCCTAATCCTATGTGACTGTGCAATCTAACTTAACCTGGAGTCTATTGTACACTAACCCTGCCTGACCTAACTTAGCCTTACTAATATAATTCTTGGTATGACGCTAGGAAATACGACTGAAAACGAGATAAAGGAAATGAAAAAAATACGAGAGAGAGAGAGAGAGAGAGAGAGAGAGAGAGAGAGAGAGAAGGAGATCAATCAAACTCGATAAGAGTGAAATTCAATTTGCATGTAAAATAAAGGGGGAGTAAAGAAGTGACGGAGAAAATTAACGGGAGAGAGAGAGAGAGAGAGAGAGAGAGAGAGAGAGAGAGAGAGAGAGAGAGAGAGAGAGAGAGAGAGAACTGGGTAAACAAAAGGATGGTAATAATAATAATAATAATAATAATAATAATAATAATAATAATAATAATAATAATGGAATCAATAGTAGCTGCAGTAGAAGGAATATATTTATAGTATATATTTATTTTTTTTAAAGACAGAAAAGATAATAACTGACAGCCAGCAAAACGGATACAGTATCAGAAAGAAAACGAAGACTGGGAGGAGGAGGAGGACAAGAAGGAAGGGAAAGAAGGGGAGAAAAGGAACAGGAAGAAAAGTACGAAGGAGAAAGAGGAAGAGAAGAAGATGAGGAAGAGAAGTTAAAAAAAAAAAAGGAGAAAAGGGAGAGGAAAAAGTAAGAAGAAAGAGGAGGACAGAGAAGATAGAGAAGGAGACAAAGAATAAAAGAAGGAGAAAGAGGAAGAGAAAGAAGATAAAGAAGAGGAGAAAGAGCAAGAAATAAGAGAAAGAAGGAAAAAGAGTAAGAGAAGGAAGATAAAGAAATGGAGAAAAGAATGAGTAAAAAGAGTAAGGAGAAAGAGAAAGAGAAGGAAGATAAGGAAGAAGAGAAAAAGAAGAGGAATAAGAGTAAGAGAGGGAGAATGAGGGAGAGAAAGAAGCCAATGAGGTCTGGTTCAGTGTGTGGTCGAGCCCCAGTGGTGGTGTTAGGGCCGCTCAGTATGGCTAATTCTCTCTCTCTCTCTCTCTCACACACACACACACACACACACACACACACACACACACACACACACACACACACACACACACACACACACACACACACACACACACACACACAAATTACGAGGGAAGTATCCTAAATAACTTCCCTCGATAAAGTTAAAATAAAATCAATGGCCATCTCACCAAAAAGTGTTCCTGAAGCCTGTGTCAATTTCTTTCAGTACAAGAGAGTCTCGATCTAAATGAATTCGATCTAAATGAAACGAGTGGGCGGCTGCAACATCAAAATGAAAGTCGTAATGGAGGGTTTAAGACGGTCATATACTATCACAATTTTCCGATCACCGTGATACTGTATAGGTCTCATGGAATCAAACTGCTCTCTGTTAGCTATTGTAAAGGACGCTCTTTAAATCTCGGTTACTTTATTGCTCTAGAAAGAACTGAGTTTTACTAATGTCCTGTGTTTGTACGTGCTGAGCTAATTCGTCTGGCAATGGTCGAAACAAAATATAAAGTTTTTATTCTACGGCCTAAGTCTGTATTTTAAGTTAAAGGGAAGAGGAAACTGTCAACTTAAAACAATCAATAGTTTCCACAATATTTAACGTAACTGTTTGTCTAAAAAAATCAGTGTAATTCTCTTATAAGCCCATTTTTCCACACATAGAACTGACAAACTAAAACAGTTATAATACAAACGCAAGGAATATAATGTCTTTTTTCAATATTCTCATGGAACATCCTGTCAGAAAAGTCGCCACTGCAAAAAATGAAACCGGTTTCATAAATACGTCGACAGAAAAAAACACTATTATTTTTTTCATTAATATTTCTTCAGGTGAACACGTAGGTAGATAGGAGATAACTGATAACTTACGAACTTACGGATCTATTCTGTATAACGAAAATATCCAAAGTGCAAACTGCTGCTTCTTTCTTTCCAAATATCTGTCTTTTCTATTACACCACTTCTCTCACACCAGGGACAACTTACCTCTTCCAAATCCTTTTCTAAGACGTGTAGATTATTTAGGTAACTACTTTGCCCATCGATAGAACCCCGCAACCTGTCCTAAGCCTCCTGTTGTCTGTGTTTCCTACGTATATTCTCTGCATGCCAAGTCTCAATCTCTTCCTGCCTCCATCATTCGGCCCCATTTCCTCTCCCTCTCTCATTTGCTTTCACACACCATCTCTCCAATACCCTCGTTCCACCTCTCTCTCTCTCTCTCTCTCTCTCTCTCTCTCTCTCTCTCGCAGGTTATGTACTGAATATCTCTGTAAAACAAACTCTCTCCCCGACGCCCATCCATCACACTCAATCTCCCTCCCTCTTCTTCTCATCCTTTTTATTTTTCCCCGGCCTGTCTTCTTTCCTCTCTCCCCTCCACTCTTTTTTTCCCCTCCCTCTCTCTTTTCGCCCGCTTGCATTCGCTCTTTTCTGCTCGGCGTAATCCAGTTAATTCGTCATTTTTCTTACTTTTTCCTGCCTCCTGAATGCATGGAACTGAGGCGAAAGGAAAACTGGGAAAAGAGGAAGGGCAGTGGAAAGAGGGGAAGGTAAACTGAAAAATAGGCACAGTGAAAGCAGAGAGAAAAAAACGTAAAACAAACACTGGGAATGTAAAAAAATGAACAGAAAAAACACGGGAGGGGAAAAGGTATAGGAACCAAAGAAAAAAAGAATATTGTTTATATTAAGTTAAAAAGGAACACACACACACACACACACACACACACACACACACACACACACACACACACACACACACACACACACACACAATGATGGAAGAAACAAGGAAAGAGAGTAGCGAAGATATAGAACAAAGAGAAAACAAAGAAGGAAATAAAGAAGAGAACAGAAATATGAACAAAGAAGATAATTACGAGAGAGAGAGAGAGAGAGAGAGAGAGAGAGAGAGAGAGAGAGAGAGAGAGAGAGAGAGAGAGAGAGAGAGAGCACTACATCGACTGAGTGGATGATGGGTGTCTGACTAGGAGGTTTGGAATCAACCCTTTCCTTACGGGGCGGTCTCATAGGTTAAGTTAATTCGCCCAGTGGCAGGAGAATAAAAAAAAAAAAAAATCACCGTAGTAAAGGAACTGAGCATCTTTTTTTATTTTTTTCCCATAACGCCACGATAGCTCATTATTTCTGCCATTTTCCTTTCATCATCATCATCATCATCACTATCATCATGTTTTCTTTTTCTTTACGTGAAAAAAAAAAAAAAAAATCCATTTGGCTCGGTTGGTGGAGTGTTGTCGAAGTGCAGGGTCGATCTGACTTTTTTGTTTTTCTGTTGACACGCCACGATAGCCTTTTTTTTCTCTCTCTATTTTCATTTTCTTAAATCCATAACCATTCTACTTGATTAATGGCTAAGTGTAGTTGGACTGGATTTGACTAGTAATCAAGGAGACTCAATCCTACCTCATCGAATTTCAAGCAACCACGACTCTCTCTCTCTCTCTCTCTCATGCATCCCAACCATCCGCGTCACCAAACCATCCAGACCCTCCTCGTGGGGTGTCCTAAGGCTCATCACTCATAGGGTCCTCAGGGAAGCCTCGACCTTACGGGCTCTCAGATTGGATGTCTTGGTTTAATCTTCCCTTCTGCCTTTCCTTCTTTCCTTCCAATTGCCTCCTATTCCTCTTCTCTCCACCCCTCACGTCTTCGATTCTCTCTCTCTCTCTCTCTCTCTCTCTCTCTCTCTCTCTAATCGTTCCTATAACTTCAGTATTTTCTTCCTTCTCGCCCTTCTACGCTTCCCCTCTCTCCTTTCTTAACTCTTTTCATCCTCGTTCATACTTTATTTTTATGTCTTTCTATTAAGTCTTCTCATCCTTTCTTCTTCATCTTTTTCCACGCCTATCAAAACATTCATTATTCTAACGCTTCATTACACAGTCTCTTACTTCGTTTCTCTTATGTTTCTTTCCCCCTTTTTTATCCACTCTGCGTTAGCTTTTCATTTTCAGGACTTCCACTTTCTCAACTTCTCTTCGTTTTCCTTTACCTTTCCCATCCCTCCACTTCAGTCCAGTTCCATGACTCTTCCCCCATTCGTAACTTTCCTTTGATCTCCACTTACGTTTTTTCACTAGTCCCTTGCTCTTCCTTTCCTTTTCCTTCCTGCATTAACTTTATCATGTAGTCTTTTCTAATATACTTTTCCACTCATTATTGCTTCCCTCTTCTTATTTTATTGTTGAGTCTTATCCTTGGCTCTTTTACTCTTTTGCTGGGACATTTTAATTCCTCTTCTTTTCCTGTGTCTCTTCTCCTCTTCACTGCCTCCGTCTTCTACTTTACTCTCAAACCTTCTCATCTATCATCTCCATTTCCACTTCCTGTATCGTTTCCCGTTCCTGCAAAAATTCCGGATTCACTTATGTCACACCACTTTACCTTTCAAACCTTTCATAAAAGTTGAATCTCTCCCTCCCACACCTACAGTACTCTACACCCCCTTCCCATTCACACCTACCAGTGTTGCATCTCTTTCCATTTCACATCCACCCCACAACCGCTTCCCTTTCACGCCCATCATACACTTCCATTCCTCTCACACCCAACCTCAACATCCTTTCCTTTCACTCACACTATACATCCTTCTCTCTCATACCCACCCTCCTTCCCTCTCATACCCATCCAACACTACCTTCCCTTTCACTCACACTATACCTCCTTCCCTTTTACACCCACCCTACACCTCCCCCCCTTTCACATTTACCGTTTATGCTGGACTACTTTCCCTTTCATAACAACTTCTTCAATCCCCTGCCTCTTCTCAACCCTACTTTCAGTCCCATTCTGGCCTCTCTCCTGTACGATCCTTCTCTTCAACAACTCCTCTCAGCTCCAAGTCATGATCCATTGACTACGGTGGCGCATTTTTTAGTTCTATACAGGCCAGTTACAGACGACTCTCTTCAGGTTAAATCAAGGCTATCTCTAACTCTTTCGAAAGCTCTCTCTAAAGCTGATTAAAAAAGAAAAATGTACTAAGAATGAAAAGAAAATGGTTCTCAAGCTAAGGAGGCAAACCACACTGCGGTCATGATCTTATCTTACTCTTCTTCTCACCCATGTTTTTCAGTTCTGTATCACTAGAAGTACGTTCAATAAAAGCAGCACCCAAAATGACATCTTCGAAATCGCTATGAAGGACAGACATACTAAACGAAGGAAAATATGCATGACTAGAACCGAAAAATTTTTCCCAAAACTTCACACACACACACACACACACACACACACACACACACACACACACACACACACACACACACACACACACACACCAGCGTCCCTTCTCCCCCTCCTTGCAAAAAAATTCAATAAAGCACAAAACCAATAAAAGATAAAAACGACTTCCAAAGAAGTAAAAAAGAAGAGTCATATAAAAGTGAGAGGGGCGACACGACGACTCTCTCTCTCTCTCTCTCTCTCTCTCTCTCTCTCTCTCTCTCTCTCTCCTCCAGTTCAAAACCCTTTTCCTTTCTCGTACTTTTTTGAGGAGGAGCGAGATGAGAGGGAGGAGACGAAGGGAGACGAGATGGAAGGGGCGAGATGGTAGGAGGGGTGGACAAGATGGGTGGGGAGGGGGGGTGGGAGAGGGCATATCCAGAGCAATTTATAAAAAAAACAGGGGACGATGTGTTTTAAAGGGTTGGGTGAGAAAAGGGAGGGACTGCAGAAAGGAGGGGAAAATAAGGAAACAAAGAAGGAAGGAGGGAAGGAAATGCAATTAAAAGAGGGAAGGAAAGGGAAAGGAATGGGGAAGTGCAGGGGAGGGGAAGGTAGGTGACTGGTGAATGAAAGGATTAAAAAAAAAGTAAATATAAGGAAGTGAAAGGCAAAGGAAGGAATCAGAGTGACAGGATGCAAGAACGAAAGAATGAAAGAAATGGACAGAATAAGCACGAACGAGATAGGGGGAAAGGAAGGAAAATGTGAGGGTACGAATGAAAGGAGGTGAGAAAAAGGAGGAAAGAGGGTAAGACGTGAGAGGAAACGGAAGGGAAGGAGAGGAAAAGAGAAAGTAATGAGGAAGGGAGAGAGGGTAAAGGGTAAGAATGAGTTGGAATGAAGGATGAAGGTGAAGAAAGTTGGGGGAATGGAAGGTGTGTGCGAGAAAAAGGGTGAAGTGAGAATTAGTGAGAAAGTGGTGAAAGGAGAGAGAAAGAAAGAGGGAGAAAGACCGGGAGAGCGAGAGAGGGAGAAATGAAGGGAGAAGGAGGTTAGAACCGCAGAAGAGGTCTGGCCATAGTGATGAAATGAGAAAAATGGGGGGGGACTAAGTAAGGGAGGGAGGGAGAAATGGAGAAACTGAGATAAGAAGAGGGATGGGAAAGATGAAAGTGGGCGGAAGGGAGGGAAAGATGAAAGTGGGCGGAAGGGAGGGAAAGATGAGACATAAATGGGTGAAGTGCTGGGAGGGAGAGAGGAAGGAAAAATGGAGGAAGAGAAAGAAAGGTCGAAGAAAAAGAAAGGGGGAAGACTTAGACAGAGAGAAGTAAGGGAGGAAGGAATGGATAAAATAAGGGAAAGATGAAGGAGGGAAAAGAATGATGAGGAGAGGACGGGATGGACGGATGGCAAGAGTGCTGGGAGGGAAGACACGAAGGAGAGACTGAAAGGAAGAGGGAAAACAAAAACTGAAGGAAGAGGAGCATCTGAGAGAGAGAGAGAGAGAGAGAGAGAGAGAGAGAGAGAGAGAGAGAGAGAGAGAGAGAGAGAGAGGAGTGGATGTTAAATAAATGGAAGGAAAGATGGAGCGGAAGGAATGCAATCTGAACTACATGATGAAGAACAAGATGAGAAGGGGAGGAAGACTGGACAAGAGAGAGAGAGAGAGAGAGAGAGAGAGAGAGAGAGAGAGAGAGAGCAACGACCGCCGGAATAAAGTTGGGGAGAGAGCGAGGGAAAATCAAGTTATTTGTCTCCTTCCTCCGCGTCTCCTTTGGCCAGAGACGAACGAAAGGTGGGATGCAATGAGTGAGAGAGAGAGAGAGAGAGAGAGAGTGTGTGTGTGTGTGTGTGTGTGTGTGTGTGTGTGTGTGTGTGTGTGTGTGTGTGTGTGTGTGTGTGTGTGTGTGTGTGTGTGTGTGTGTGTGTGTGTGTGTGTGTGTGTGTGTGTGTGTGTGTGTGTGTGTGTGTGTGTGTGTGTGTGTGTGTGTGTGTGTGTGTGTGTGTGAAAGAGGAACGCGGTAGTCAGCATGTGAAAGAAGAGAAGAAATATTGCACAAATGATAAACATGCAACAGGAACAACAAAGAGAGTGTTCAAGAAAAAGGAAGAGAAAGGGAGAGGGTGAAGGAAGAGAAAGGGAGAGGGTGAAGGAAGAGAAAGGGAGAGGGTGAAGGAAGAGAAAGGGAGAGGAAGAGGGAAGAGAAAGGGAGAGGGAGAAGGAAGAGAAAGGGAGAGGGAGAAGGAAGAGAAAGGGAGAACGTATAGGAAGAGAAAGGGAGAACGTATAGGAAGAGAATGGGAGAACGTGAAGGAAGAGAAAGGGAGAACGTGAAGGAAGAGAAAGGGAAAGGGAGAAGGAAAAATCAAGAGGGAAGGAAGGACAGGGGTACAGGTATAGGGAAAAGGAGATGCAGATGAAAAAATGGGAGATGGGGAAGAAATGGGAGAGGTGGGATGAAGAAAAGGGGTGGGAGGAAGAAAAGGGTGTGGGAGGAAGCGGAGATAAGAGTAATACAAGGGAGTGGGAGGAAGCGGAGATAAGAGTAATACAAGGGAGTGGGAGGAAGCGGAGATAAGAGTAATACAAGGGAGTGGGAGGAAGCGGAGATAAGAGTAATACAAGGGAGTGGGAGGAAGCGGAGATAAGAGTAATACAAGGGAGTGGGAGGAAGCGGAGATAAGAGTAATACAAGGGAGTGGGAGGAAGCGGAGATAAGAGTAATACAAGGGAGTGGGAGGAAGCGGAGATAAGAGTAATACAAGGGAGTGGGAGGAAGCGGAGATAAGAGTAATACAAGGGAGTGGGAGGAAGCGGAGATAAGAGTAATACAAGGGAGTGGGAGGAAGCGGAGATAAGAGTAATACAAGGGAGTGGGAGGAAGCGGAGATAAGAGTAATACAAGGGAGTGGGAGGAAGCGGAGATAAGAGTAATACAAGGGAGTGGGAGGAAGCGGAGATAAGAGTAATACAAGGGAGTGGGAGGAAGCGGAGATAAGAGTAATACAAGGGAGTGGGAGGAAGCGGAGATAAGAGTAATACAAGGGAGTGGGAGGAAGCGGAGATAAGAGTAATACAAGGGAGTGGGAGGAAGCGGAGATAAGAGTAATACAAGGGAGTGGGAGGAAGCGGAGATAAGAGTAATACAAGGGAGTGGGAGGAAGCGGAGATAAGAGTAATACAAGGGAGTGGGAGGAAGCGGAGATAAGAGTAATACAAGGGAGTGGGAGGAAGCGGAGATAAGAGTAATACAAGGGAGTGGGAGGAAGCGGAGATAAGAGTAATACAAGGGAGTGGGAGGAAGCGGAGATAAGAGTAATACAAGGGAGTGGGAGGAAGCGGAGATAAGAGTAATACAAGGGAGTGGGAGGAAGCGGAGATAAGAGTAATACAAGGGAGTGGGAGGAAGCGGAGATAAGAGTAATACAAGGGAGTGGGAGGAAGCGGAGATAAGAGTAATACAAGGGAGTGGGGAGGAAAAAAGTGTGGAGCAAAAAAACGTGGGGAGGAAAAAAGATTTCGGTGAAAAAAAAGGGGGGAGGATTTCTTAGCGTGGGGATGCAGTCATGGGGTGGGGAGGAGAGGAATGTGGGGAGGAAGGAAACTGAGGAGGTGAGGAGAGAAAGGGATGCTGGGAGAGGAGAAAAGGATGTGAGGAGGAACGAAAAGGGAATGAGGAAAATGAGGGAAATGGAAAGGGAAGAAAGGGAAGTGGGAAGGAACAAAATGGAGGTAGGGAGGAAAAATGAGGCGAAGAGAAAAGGAAGACTGAACTAAGGGGGAAGGGAGGTGGGGGGAAGACACTAGACGAGAAGGAAGAAATCAAAACGGAGAGGAAGAGAGAAGGTGGAAATTTTGGAGAGAGAATTAAAGATAGGAAGAAAGGAGAGAGGTGGAAAAGAAAGAGCAAGGTGGCAGGAGAGAGAAATGGATGTGGAAAGTAAAATGTGGAGTGAGAAACGAAAACAAATGAAGACAAAGGAAGACAGGAAGACATGGGAAGAAAGAGTAAATGATGTGGCGGAGGGAGGGGGGGGAGGACGAGGAGGGAAGAAAAAAAGGAGGGAGGAGCATACGTGGGGGCGGAAATGAATGGAGAGATGGAGGAGGAGGAGGAGAAGGAAAAATGCATGACGAGGAGGGACAGGAGGAAAATGCAGGAGTGAGGGATGGGAGAGGTGAGGGAGGAATAGGATGAGGCGTGGGGAGGGAGGGTTAGAGGCGATAGAGTGAGAATGCGAATGAAGGGGAGAGAGAGAGAGAGAGAGAGAATCAGTGGGGCCACAAGTCAAGCTCCGTTTTCATTAATGGGTGAAAGTGTGGCTTCCCGCTTTCTCTCGCTCCACCACACCCGTTGAAACTTTTATGTCTTCCCGTCCCTCCCTCCCTCCCTCCCTCCCCCCACCGTCTCTCCTCTCCCATCTCTCCATTCCTCCTCTCGCATCTTCCCCTCTCTCCTCTTGTATATCTTCTCAAACTTTTCTCTGTTTCTCCTCCCGCATGTCTCCTCCTCCTCCTCCTCCTCCCGTACCTCTGCATCCCTTCCCCCAACATCCCTGTTCTTCCTCTCACATCTCTCCCTCTCTTCTCCCTCAGTTTTCCTTCCGCGTCTCTCCCTCCCTCGTTCGAGCCTTCCTGCTTTTCTATCCTTGTCTTTGATGGAACAGCCTTGAAAGGACCAATAAGGCTAAGGCTGCTCGCTCTCCTTTGTACTCCTTCCACACAGAGCTACGTATTTCTTCTTTAAAACAAATATTAAGGAACAAATTGCCCACCGGTGTAATAACTATGGTGCTGTACTAACCCGTAAATATCGCTTGGACAAGTATCTGTCTTATGACCCCTAACGAAGTATTTTCATTTTTGAATAATTATCAGAAGCTGGTTGATATAAATCCGCAGAATAATATCGATAAATGTTGTTGACTTAATATTGCTTTCCTTTTCAAGTAGAGTATAGAATATGCTTTCCTTTCCCTCCATCCTATGATATTTCCATGACAGCTTTTCTATGCCGCGTGGAGGTCCTTCTCACTATTTCCTGCTGGCTTCGGCTGGAAGGTATGGTGGGGAGAGGAGAGCCTTCCTGTTTTTCTATCCTTGTCTTCAGCTGACAGAAATCGAGTAGTTTTGTTAGTTACAACCTTCCCTATACCAAACAACCACCAAAGACCAAAGAGGTCGGTTGCTGTTTGCTTTCCTTGGACTCCTGTGCACTCCTTCCCACACCTCTCCACCCCTCCTCCCGCACCTCTCCATCCCTCCTCTTGCACCTCTCCTCCTTCCCTCCTCCCGCGCCTCTCCCTCCCTCCTCTCCACCATTCCCTCTCTCCTCCCGCACGTCTAAGCAGACAGGGGTAATAAGGAAAAATAAAAGTACCCTGGTTTAGTTTTATCTTGTTTTGTTGAGACGGGCGAAGAAAAACAAGTGGCTCTGCTCTCTCTCTCTCTCTCTCTCTGGCTCCATTTTTCAGAACACCCGTCTTCCACCTTCCTTCCGTTCTTTATTCCTTTGTTCCTCTCTGTTACTGTATTCTGCCTTTCCTTCATTTTCACGTTCTCTTTATTGCCCTGCTTTTCCTCTTTCTTTTTCGCTGTTTGTACCTTGCCTCACTCTTTCCTTATTTTATTAGTTTTGCTTCCCATCGCTTTCTCATCTCATCATTTATTTTTCTTTTAAACTGCATTTTCCACCTCTCAACGACATCTTTATTTAATTACATGTCTCGTCATTCTCCCACCTTTCTTTTCCCTTCTCATCGTCTTCCCTTCTCTTAGTTCCTTCTCTTTTTCTCTTCGTTTCACTCTTCTTCATCCATTTATTTCTATCTTCCCTCTCTTCTCTTTTACGCTCTCAGCTCATTACATGCACATTTTCTTTTCAGATTAATTACTTGTTTGACGATTTCCTCCTTTTCTCATTCTTCCTTCCTTCCTTTCCATTTTCCAGACTCCTTTTTCCCTACCTTCTTTCCCCTTCTTCTTAACTTCGGTTTCTTCATTTCCTTCTTAGTCGTCTCCCTCCTCCTTCCATCTCAGTTCCCCTGTTTCTCTTCCCCTTCTATTTTTTCTTTCAATTCTTCCTTAATATTTCTTTCTTCTTTCCTTCCTTAAGATTCTTCCTCTCCACTTGTGTCCCCTTCCTCTCTCGATTTTTCATAGCCACTGTCCTTTTTTCCTTGCACGCATTTTTCCTTACGTTTCCTCCTTTTTCCTTTCTGAGTAAACTTCTCTTCTGATTCTTATTTCCTTTTCTCATCATCTCTAAGTCCTTATTTACTTCCCATTTCATTTTTAAATACATCTTTCTTTTCTCTTCTCTTCCTCTTTCTTCTTGTCTTGCATTACTGTATTTATTTCCTCTTATCAGTCCTGTCTTTCGGTATTCTTTCGTCTGTTTCTCCATTTTTCCAACTCTGTCATGTACGAAGTATTTTCCATTTTTCCACTCCCTCTCTTCCTTCCTCCAAGTTTCACCTTTCTCTCTTACGTTTTTCTCCCCCTCCCCGTCTCCTTTCCTCTATATTCCTCTTCTCTCTTCGCTCCCTATTCTCCCTCTCCTTTTCCTTCTTTCCTAATTTTCATTCTTTTCCTCCTCCTTTTCCTCATTTCTTCTCCAACCTCCCCCCCCCTCTCTCTCTCTCTCTCTCTCTCTCTCTATCCTTTCCACTCATCTCTCTCCATTTTTCTTTATTCGCTCTACACTTCCTTCTTCTCCTCCTCTTCTCACTTTTATCTTCCCACCCATCTTTTCTCTCCACTTCTCTTCTTTCAATCTACATCTTCTTTCTCTCCCCCTCTCTCTTCACATAACTTCTTCCTTCCTCACTTTTCTTTACCCTTCCTCTCTCTCCTTCCCTCCTTCCCCCTGCCGCCAGCTACCCCTCCTCCTCCTCCTCCTCTCTCTCCACCCTAAAATCTCCAAGTCTGAGGTCGGGTTTAAAAGTGTGAGAGTGGGTCGAGGCGCTGAAGTTTCCTGAAGGGGTCCCACTGAGTTCTGAAGGGGCCCCATTGAATTCTGAAAGGGCCCCACTGAAGGAGGCGCAAAAGAAAGGTCCCTCCAACTCGACGCCTCGCTTCCCTTCACATTCCCTCCTCCATCCACACAGTCCCCCCTCCTTCCACACAGTCCCTCCTCCTTCCACACAGTCCCTCCTCCATCCACACAGTCCCTCCTCCCTTCACACAGTCCCTCCTCCCTCCACACAGTCTCTTCTCCTTCTACATAGTCCATTCTCCATCCACACAGTCCCTCCTCCCTTCACACAGTCCCTCCTCCTCCACCCCCACAGATACAGGGTCTGCTCACCAAAGTGCCTATTCAGGGCAGAAATCAGTAGCAGAAACACAGAATAAAGACGACTTCGAGCGTCATACGATACACACACAGCGTAAAGTAAACCGTTCCTGGTCCTATATAAAACGAATTAGATCTATATACTCAGTCTATCTAAACTTGAAAATGTGATTAATAAACCTTAACAGTTTGAAAGGCTGGACACACCAAATCTATTTTCAGATATACGCAGAATATTAAAAAGTGCTCAACGTATTTCTACTCTTGAAAAACAGACACGTATCAAACTTCTAAACATTCCTCTAAGAATTTACGCATGACTTTGGGCTCGTCCATCCTGTCTCACGAGCACTAGGTCCACTAATAACGGTTTCGCTATGATTATGTCTTTCTTACGATATTCTAACCAGTTTTGGAATGTCTTAATGAGCTTAGGCGAGAATTTTCGATTGATGGAGTTGGACATCGCCTATAATAACCCATATAAAATACAAGGCTCGTCTTAAGTTGAACAAAATCGTCCGGAAGTGGCAAAAAAAAAGGTCACCGGATTCATGGGGTAAAAACATCCGCGCTTCAGAGGCGAACACTGAAAACAAAATAATGAAAATGAAAGACAACACTAAAAAAAAAAAAAAAAAAAAAAAAAAAAAAAAAGCGATCAGCAACGGTAAAAACGCACACTGCAAATATGTGTCTTGGCATCATTCCCTCAGCACAGATTGTTGTCCTTACCTGCTGACGGTCACTTTCCAACACTTTCTTCCACCATTTCCTCAACCACTTCATTTCTGTACGAGTATTCTCACTCTTAAAAACTCCCTTCTTAGATGCAGTTACCTAATTCTTGCATTTCCAACCTTTTCTACTCGCCTAATCCCCCTTCCTCCTTCCCCTCCTCCTCTTTTTTTCTCTCTCCACCCATTCCCATTCGTCTACCCCCTTCCTCCTCTCCTCTTCTTTTTTCCCTGTCCTCATTCCCACCAGCCCTCCTCCTTCCCCCTCCCCCTCTTCGTATTTCCCTCCCCTCATTCCTACCCCTTTACCCCCTTCCTCTTCCCCCTCTTCATTTTTCCCTCTCCGCATTCCCACCCGTCCTCCCCCTCCCTCTTCTTTTTTTCCTCTCCTCATTCCCACCCGTCCTCCCCTTTCCCCTTCCCCCTCTTCTTGTTTCCCTCCCCTCATTCCCACCCGTCTACCCTCTTCCTCCTCCCCCTCTTCTTTTTTCTCTCTCCTCATTCCCACCCGTCCTCCCCCTTCCTCATACCCATTACTCTCCCCACTCTTTCCTCTGCACTAACCATTAACCTTAAACAAATGGGTCCTTGATTAAAGTGGTAAATTTGGGGGTATTTAAGGGGAAGTGATAGAAAGGGGGACGATTTCAAATTCCTTAAAAAATGTCCAAAATATATGACCTCCTTGGCCGGCTCATTTCAATATTATGTCTTTTTTATTATTCGTATTTTTGTTTTATTATCATTCGTGTTTTATCTACGCTGTGTCCTTGAGGGAATTATGCTTAGAGCTGCACCTGATTCTCAAAATGCAGTGTTCTTCCATTTGTTATTCACTCTTTCCCTGCCCCTCCCTTCTGTTTTTTCTTTTTCGCCACCCCGTCTATTTCTCTCTCTCACACACACACAATCACCGCTATGTCCACACTCACCACCTCCTCTCCCTCACACAACACACACACACACTCCTCTCTTTCTCCACCACCTCCCCCTCCCCTCCAACCCCCTTCAATCCGGAATCGGGAATGCGACAAACAATCTGGAATCAGGAATGGCAAGAACTCGGAAGACTGGTGTTTACTTAGCAAGACGCGGCTCTCTCTCTCTCTCTCTCTCTCTCTCTCTCTCTCTCTCTCTCTCTCTCGTCTCCATACTATCCCTGCTATTTTACCTCCTCACTTTCTTTCCCGATTTTTTCCTCTTCAATTTAACTCTTTTTACTTCTTTTCCTTCTTCTTCCTCATTTGCTCATCTTGCATAGCCTCTCCTCCTTCACTTTCCCCCTCTTCTCTTCCCTCACCTCCCTCTCCTTTCTTCTTCTTCTTCCACTCTCTCCTTCTGCATCGTCTCCTTCCCCTCTCCACCCTTTTTGCACGCTTTTTCTCTCCCCACTTCCCCTCTTCTTCCCTCCCCCTCGTCCCCCATGCATAGCTCCTTCTCCCCAACTACTCCCCTTCTCCCTTCCTCCCCCCTCATTCATCTTGCACAACTTCAACTTCTTCCCTTTCTCTCTCCCCCTTCTCCTCACCCATTTTGCATCCTCTCTCCCGACCTCCCTCTCTTCCTCCCCTTCCCTTCTAGCATATCATCTTTTCCCGACCTCCCTTCTCTTCTTCTCCTTCGCCTCTCCTTCCCTCCTCATTCTCCCCCTCTCCTCTCTTCTCCCTCTTCCCCTCCTGCATTCTCCTTCAGCCCCCCCTCCCCTCCAAAGCTTCCTCCGCTCGATAAGGTCCGTCTGTGAGCTTAATTGAGGGAATTGGGCTCCTGACGATAAATGTTAGGAGAGGCCGCGACTAAATTCAGGGTAAGAGACCACGATTGATGACTCACACGGTTCCACATTACGTACTTTTTTCGATTTTTTTTTAGCACTTCCTTAGTTTATTATATTAACTTTCTTATTTTTCACTTACCTTTCCTTTACCTGTGATTTTCTTATTCTTTATTACTTTCTTGATTTTTATTCACATTTTTACTTACAGCTTCCTCACACCCGTTTCTCTCATTTTTCTCCATAATTTACCATTTTTCTTCACCACATGCCCAGTTTCTTACCTTTTATCCTTCCTCAGTTAACATTTTTTTTTCTGAAATACTTGGTTATTTTTCTATCTTCTTAATACGATCAGTCTTTTAAAATAAATTCTATATATATTTTTTCTCTTATGTTTCGTATGGCCGATACTGGAACTGAAATACTTAGTCAAAATTTACTGTATCTTTTTTTCCTCCACTGTGTATGCCTCTTAGTAATTTTCATTATCTCGTTTGCTGTTTTTTTTTTTAATTTTATTTTTCTATTTCTTTTCCAGGTTAATGGGCTATTCTGTCTCTCTCACCTGTCTCGTTTTCCTTTGCTTTTTGGTTCGTTTCTTATTTTTCGTACCTTCCCATTTGTCTCTCTTTCTCTCCACGTTTTTTTGTGTCTCTCCATTCATCCCTGTCACACACACTTCTCTGTGTGTGTGTGTGTGTGTGTGTGTGTGTGTGTGTGTGTGTGTGTGTGTGTGTGTGTGTGTGTGTGTGAGAGAAAAGGGAAGGGGGAAGGGAAAAACAGCTTCCCCCAATTTTCCATCTCCCAAAACTGACATGAGAAAAAAGAGAAACAATGGGAAAGGAGAAGGAGAGGAGGGGAAAGGAGGAGATGAGGGAAAAGGAAGATGATAGGAGGGAAAAGGAGGAGGAGAAGAGGGGAAAAGGAGGAGGAGAAGAGGGGAAAAGGAGGAGGAGAAGAGGGGAAAAGAGCAAGACAGTAGGTGAAAAAGAGAAGAATAGGAGGAGCACAGGATGAGGATGGTTAGAAGGACATGTAAACAATTCTTCTCTAACATCCATCCAGGAAAGAGGGAGAGGGGAGGAAGGGGACAATAGAGGGAGGGAGTATATTGGAAAGGGAGGAGAGGGAAGGGGAGAAGAACATTAGTCCTGTACTTTTGCCGTGACGTAATGATATCGAGGAGGGGTGAGGGGTGAGGGGGTGATGAGGGGGTGAGGAGGCGTGGGGGGTGGATGCAATAACACCCCAACTTGGGTAATGAGAGACAAGACTTACGCCCCTCTTTGCCTCAACGACTTGGGTACCACTGCCATACGCGGGCAAACAAGAAGGGTAGGGGGAGGGGGGGGTCGCTTAATGGGGGATAGGTGGAGGGGTGGTGTGTAGGGATGGTTGGAGAAGGGGTGGAAGGGTGAAAGGATGGATGGAGAGGCGGTGTGTAGTGGGGATAGTCGGAGAGGTGGAAGAGTGGAGGGATAGTTGGAGAGGTAAAAGAATGGAGGGAGAGCTGGTATGTGAAGGAATGAATGGATAGGTTGAGGGATAGGTGAAGATGCGGTAAGTAGGGAGTGAGTTGAAGGCTGGTGAGTGGAAAGGTAGAAGGACAGGTGCAATGCATGGGGTGACTGGTGGAAGGGTGGAATGAAGAAGGTTATGCAGTCTGTTGGGGTTGGGTGGTGAGGTGGTAGGCAGATGGATATGGGTACAACAGAGATAGACTAGATGATATTAATATGAATGAAGGGCATGATGTTGGTCTGGCAAAAGAGTACTGATGTGACGAATTCTGTTCACTGGACGGGGGTAGACACAAACATTCTCTGCTGAGGGTTTAGGGGTGCGACAAGAGTACTGGTTGGTGGAGGGAGAGTGGCCCGCAGGGAGAGTTACATAAGAAGTCTCTGGGGTGGACAGGGACAGAAATGGCTGAAATTCTTCTTCTGAGGAAGACTAGGCTATTTTGTTTTATAATGGAAACAAAATAGCCTTGGGTGGTAGAAGGATGTGTGCTTAGTGAGTATGGTCACAGAGAAAATGAATGTAAACAGGATAGTGAAAAAGGGTAAATATATGAGTGTGCGTAGGGGGAGCGTGGGAGGCCAAGAGGTTGAATGGATAATGCAGGTGAATGAGAGGAAAAGGGTAGGACGGACAATGAGGAAGCGATGGAACTGACACTGGAAAGAAGTGGATGGATGAGGTGTGTTCGGATATGCTCACGACAAATGATGTACCCCAGGTTTAACACTGGCCGTCACGGAATGGCTTTATCTCACAGGCATTCTGGAGTACAATTCTGTGAGGAGAGTTTGGCCTGTAAGGTGAGCCAGGAATTTCTACGACTTGCATGATGACCGGATGGATGTGTGTCCCACTTTTAACACGTGCTCTGTTAGCAGTTCTACCCCAGTGCTTTCCTGTTCCTGGATCCCGCCCCCCTCCTAGAAATTGGAAAGGAGGTTAGGCTGCTGCTGCTGCTGTTGCTGCTGCTGCTGATGATGGTGATGATGATGATATTAGGGAGAGACGGTGGATGTGGATTTCAGGGAGGGATGGCTACTCCTGGTTTTAGGACTGATGGGGAGGGATGGTGAGATGTATTTTAGGGAAGGAAGGTTAGATGGAATTTAGGGAGGGATGGTGGGATGGAATTTGGGAAGGGATGGATTTTAGGGAGGGGCAAGAGTAGGGATGGTGGAAGTTTTTTTTTGGTAGAAGTCTGGATGGAACAGGAGATAGGGTGATAGGGATGTAGCATGAGACGGTGGGGTAGGGGAGCAAGAAAAAGGTGGGGAGGGAGGGGGGGGTAATAAAGGATGATAAATGGAGGGGGGAGCTTGAGAGGATGGTATGTGTGGGTGATTAGGGGGCAAATGAGAGTAGTTAGATCGGAAAGTTGGATAGGACAGCATGACAAGGAGGCGGAGTGTCTCATGCCTAGAAACTTAAGATTTTTTTTTTTTTTTTTTTTGGTCTAATTCAGTGCGGAGACTATTTTCCACCGTATTCCTATCGCCAGACTATTTTATTCAGCTGAAGAAAACTCCTCTGACTGCAAGAACGAACCGTCTCAGACTAAGGAGGTGCTATGTGTTTTATTCTGGCTAACACAAGACGATTTTATTCAGTCACGTACAGACCCAGTGGGATGAAGGAGTTAATAAACCTTCAATAGCCACGTAAGTATTATAACGTCCGTTTTTAGCTTACAGACGATTTTATTCTCGTGATCACTGGAATGCACAAAGGATGGTACAATAAAAAGAGGAAAAAACAAATAAAAAAGGGAAGAAGGTAAGACAGAGAGGGAGGAAGAAGGTGAAGACAGAGAGGGAGAGAGGGAGGGAGGTGAAAGAGGGGAAGGGAGAGGGGAATATTGGGAAGGGCGTGGTAAAGAGGGGGAGGGGGAGGGGGAAGGAGAGGAAGGGAAGGGAAGGGAAATAGGAAAATAAAGGAGAGAGGAAGAGGAATGACCAATCTATGAAGGAAAAAGAGGAAGAGAAACTGACAGGTTGGACAGACACGGAGGGAACGAGAAGGGAAAGGAAGGAGAGGAAGGCAAACAGAGCAGAGGTAAGTGGGGAAGGAAGGAAGGTGGAAGGGAAGGGAGGGAAGTATGTTGGGAAGGAAGGAAACGCAGGAAGGGAGGGAAGGAAAGTGGGGAGGAAGAGAGGGCAGAAAGGGAGGGAAGGAAAGTGGAAGGGTAGGGAGGAAGAGAGGGCAGAAAGGGAGGGAAGGAAAGTGGAAGGGTAGGGAGGAAAGGTGGAAGGATAGGGAGAAAGGTGGAAGGGCAAGGAAGAAAGGTGGAAAGGGGGGAGGGAAAGTGGGAGGAAGGAAGGAGGG
This sequence comes from Coenobita brevimanus, assembly GCF_032717465.1. Classification (NCBI taxonomy): domain Eukaryota; kingdom Metazoa; phylum Arthropoda; class Malacostraca; order Decapoda; family Coenobitidae; genus Coenobita; species Coenobita brevimanus. The sequence continues at coordinate 13,198,396 of NC_136971.1, read as the reverse complement.
AGGGAAAGTGGGAGGAAGGAGGAAGGGAGGGAAGGTGGGAGGGAGGAGGGAAGGTGGGAGGGAGGGGAAGGAGGGAGAGAAGGTAGGAGGGAGGGAAGGGAGGGAGGGAAGGTGGGAGGGAGGGAGAAAAGGTAGGAGGGAAGGTAGGAGGGAAGGGAGGGAGGGAAGGTGGGAGGTAGGTATGAGGGATTCAAGCCAGTAGACCGTGTAAGAGGAAATCGATATGAGCATTTTCTGTTTAACGATACACTCCCCTCCTTCCCCTCCCTACCTCTCGTTCTCTCTTCTCTCTTCTTTCCTTTCCCTCCCACCTTTGCTCCAATCCTTCCGTTTTATGTCCTTCCCTTCCCCTATTTCTATCCATTCCTCTTCTCTCTCTTCAGTTTTCTCCCTCTTTTCCGTCCTCTTCTTCAATCTATTTTCTCCCCTCCCTCCTTCACTCCTCTATTTCTCCTCCCTTCCTCCTTCTTCCCCTCTTTTCTCTTCCCTCTTTCTTCCAGTCTAAACAATTTTCCCCTTGCTCTTCTCTTCCCTGATTTCCTTGACTTTCACCTCATCTTCCTCTTTTAAAAACTTATTTCATTCCTTTCACTTTCCACTTATCTTTCCCTCTACCAAGCGTCCTTTATCCTTTCTCTCACCTTCTTCTCCTACCTCTTACTCTTCCCTCGCAACCTCTCCCCTATTCCTATCCTTTCCTTTATATCCTCCATCCCCTATTTCTTTCCCCTTTTACTCGAAACTCATCCCCCTTCGCTTCTGTTCCCCTTCCCCTCCATTCTCATCCTCTCCCCTCTCCTCCCCCTCTCAACATTTGCAATCTCCCTCTCCCTTTCATTATCTCTCCCTCCTCGCCTCCCACTTCCCTATTCCATTACTGCCCTTTCATCTTTCCCTTTCGCTGCTCTAATGTCCCCCTTTCACCCCCTTCCCACTTACACCCTTTTTCCATTACACTCCTTCCCCTTTTCCACCGGCCCTCAAATTTCAAGCCTTTTTTTTACTCCTTAACCATTTCTTTTTTTTTTTTTTTTTTTACCCTTCTCTATCTCTCTTGATCTCCACGTCACCCTTCTTTCATTCCTTTTTCCATATCCTTTTCCCGTCCTTAGTCACCCTTTCGCTACAAGAGGTGCTTTCTGAACCCCCCTCCCCCCGCCAAAAAAAAAAAAAAAAAAAACACGCCAGGTGAAGGCAAAAATTGAGAAAAATGTCATCTTAGCCAACAATGTGAAAAAGGATGATTTTTTTTTTTTTAAGTAGAGGGACCCCATTTAATCCGTGGTAAACAGTCCGAAATAAGTGAAATAAGCATTACATAAGGTAAACTAACAGCAAATAAGGGGTCGTCGTATTGAAAGTATTAGCTATTCAATCAGTTTCAATACGCAGTTTTTGTGTTTCTTATTCATTTAATTCGGTGTTTCTTCCTCTCTATCTCTCTCTCTCTCTCTCTCTCTCTCTCTCCCCTTTCCTCATTTCCGCACCCCTTCCCTCCCCTCACCCTCACAATCCATTGCCCCTCCTCACTCGCACACCCATTCCCTCTTACTTTCACACTCGATTCACTCTCTCTCTCAAACCATCGTCCTCTCTTCGTAATGGCCCCTCTCCCCTCTCCTCCCTCCCTTTCAGCTCTCCCTTTCTCTCTCTCTCTTCTCTCTTTTCCTCTCCATTCTCCCTCCCTTCCAACTCCTCCTCCGCTCATCTCGTTCCCCTTCTTTCTCTCTTCTTATCTTCTCTCCCAATTTATTCTCTTCTACTTTCTTCTATTCTCTCCTCTCTCCTCCTTCCCCTCACTTCCCCTCTCTTCCTACATAATCCCGCCTCCTGGTTCTCTCTCTCTCTCTCTCTCTCTCTCTCTCTCTCTCTCAATATTGGTGCGAGGGGCCAGTACCGAGACTTACCACCACAATCACCCTGCCAGGAATGTGTCTGCGTATAGTTGTGGTAGTGGTGGTAGTTGTGGTAGATCAGGTTGGGGTGGTGGTACTGATGGTGGTAGGGAAGGTAGTGGGAGTACTTGTGGCAGGTCAGGTGGGGATGGTGGTATTGATGGTAGTAGGGATAGTGGTGGTGTTGTGGTAGGGCAGATAGGGTGGTGGTACTGATGATGATAGGGAAGGTAGTGGTGGTAGTTGTGCTAAGGCAGGTTGGGATGGTAGTAGTGACAGTGGTAGGGAAGGCGAGGCTATGGAATGATTAGGAAGGCAGGGATTGTGGTAGTCTTGAGAGGAGAGGTAGGGTTGGTGGAACTGATAGTGGTAGTGGTGGTAGTTGTGGTAGGGCTGCTAGGGTTGGTGGTAGATTTCTTAGGGTAGGTGATGGTGGCAGATAAAGTTGTGGTTGTGGTAGGGAGGTAATGGTGGTGGTTGTGGTAAGGTAGACAGTGGTGATAGGGCAGGTAGAAATGGTACTGTAGTTGTTTTGGTATGGTCAGGTTGTGTTAATGGTACTGGTGGTAGTTTTGGTAGGGCAGATAGTGATGGGAGGCGTACGGGAGGTAGCAACGGTAGTGGTTGTTGTAGTGGTAGTATGTCAAGTCGAGGTGTGGCGGTGGTGGTGTTGGAATTAGTACTGGTAGCTTAAGTGATGGTAGATGTGATTGCGGTTGTGGTAGTTGTGGTAGCTGTAGTAGTGCCGGTAGTACTGAAGTTATAGTAATACTTCTAATAGTCATCACATCATCAACTGGGAAAAAAAAAAAGTAGTGGTAGGAATGATGTGGGTGGAAGCAAGGGGTGTGGTAGTGGTAGTAGCAGTAACAACAGTAGCAGTGGTAGTGGAGACGGCAATGGCAGTAGAAGAAATGTTAAGCAGAAGCAGAAATGGCCATAGCAGTAGCAATAACACTGACGGAAAGTACTGCTCGAGTAGGTGACACAGTAATACCAGTAGTAATGCAAGTCATTAATAATAAGTTTTATTATTTTAATCATTATTATTATTATTGCAATATCAATGCCATCATTATCAAATCAATTATCAGTCATTATTATTTTTATTCTTATTATTAGTTATTATTATTATTATTAACATTATTATTTTTATTATTATTATTATTATTATTATTATTATTATTATCATCATCATCATCATCATCATCATCATCATTATTATTCCTGAGAGCAGGGGGTAGCAGCGTCGCCAGCAGATGTACTGTCTATATGAAAGGGTATCAATGGCGGAAGTACGGGCAGTGGGAGCAGTAAAAGCAGACGTGGGTGATATCAAAGGTAGGCTAAAAATAGTAGTGATGAGAGTAAGGGGTAGAGATGGAGGAAAGTATAGGGGCAGGACTGGTGGAGGGAGCAGCAGAGTTTGAGGTGGAGAAAAGGGGATAAGCAATGGGAGGAGAGGTGGAGGTGGAGTAGAGGAGAGCAGAAATAAGGGAAGTGGAAGCAGTATAGGCACGTACAGGGAGCAGATGCATTAAATATTGGTAGAGGCGCAGATGTAGAAACAGGGGTAGGAGAAGCAGGCTAAAAAAAAAAGTACACGTAAGATATACCTGTAGCTTCGTAAATACAGATGAAGAGGCAGGTGTGTCAGATACGTACAGGTTGACATGCACAGAAATGGACGTGGAGAAGTAGGTGTTTAGACGTAGCAGCTAATGTGTAAAAATAGCTGCAAACTTGTAGAGGTAAGTAGATGCAGAGAGGTAAAGTTGATGCAGGAAGGTAAGAGTAGTGTAAAGGTTGGAGTACACGGGCAAAGGTAGTAGTAACTGGTGGTGGTGGGGGTCAGAGGGAGATCAAAGGGACTGGCACATTACATAACCTGTCTTTGGTACACCGTGGGTTTCGACACCAATACAAAGGCGTACACAGCACACAGGAAAGACGCCGGAAGAGACAGGGAGGGAAGAATGAAAGAAAAGGGAGACGGTGAGCAAAGGAGAGACGCCAAAAGAGACAGGGAGACAAGAAAGAAAAGGGAGAAAAAGAACAATGAAGAGACGCCAGAAGAGACAGGGAGAGAACAACGAATGAAAATAAGGAAAACGAGCAAAGGACAGACGCCAGAAGAGACAGGGGGAGAAGAACGAAAGAGTAGGAAGACAGTGAGCAAAGGGAGAAGGGTTGGGATGAAGATGGGTGCTGGATCATACCGGGGGAAATGTATGCTGTGAGGATGAGTGCTGTAGGTTGACAGATAGATAGGGAGCCTCCTTAACCGACGAGAATACGGACTATGGTGAGGGGAGTACACCCTGTTAAAATAGGCGTCCTATAAGGGGAAGCGTTGGTGATGGGGAGGTGTGAGCCAAAGATTTCACTTGAGTGTTCGATGCTGAGGTGGACAAAGGTGGGGTGGGGAGAGATGAGTGGGCAGGAAAAATGTAGGGTGGGTAGAGATGAGCGGGTAAGAAAAAAGTAGTGTGGGTAGAGATGAGTGGGTAAGAAAAAAGTAGTGTGGGTAGAGATGGGCTGTGATGCTGGTGAGGCAGGCTAGGGTGAAGATATATTGTAGGTTGGTAGGTATGGACGGAAGATAATTTAAAAAAAGTCATGAAAATCACACACACACACACACACACACACACACACACACACACACACACACACACACACACACAGCAACTAAAAATAACCGACTTAAAAAAACACACACACGCAACAAAAACACTACGCACAAATTATTTAGTCTGCCCTGTACACAACCAACTGGCAATGGAAAAAAAAATCTAGGCACCATTACCAACGGAAAATGGGAAGAAGGTAATATCATCATCCAAATTAACATGAAAAGAATACAGGGTGGGGTAGAAGCTGTGGGTGGTGTGTGGAGTGGATGGGTGGACCGTGGGGTGGATGGGTGGACTGTGGGGTGGATGGGTGGACTGTGGAGTGGATAGGTGGACTGTCTGTGGGGTGGACGGGTGAAATGCAGAGTGGATGGGTGGATTGTGGAGTGGAAGGGTGGGCTGTGGAGTGGATGAGTGGACTGTGGAGTAGATGGGGGAAGAGGTTTTAACAGGCCTTCCAAGCCCACGGGAATAAGGCCGCTGGTGTCCACATTAAACAGTGAGGAGGAGGAGGAGGAAGAAGAGGAGGAAGAGGAGGAGGAGGAACCAAAATCAGGTGGAAGGAGCGACTTGAGAAACGGGAGGTGAGAAGTGGTGATAATCAGGTGAAAGAGCTGAACTGAGGGGTTTGAAAATGGAGAGGGATGAGGATGAAGAGGGAAGAGAGGTGGAGAGGGAAGGAGGATGGAGAGGGAAGAGAGGTGGAGAGGGAAGGAGGATGGAGAGGGAAGAGAGGTGGAGAGGGAAGGAGGATGGAGAGGGAAGAGGGGTGGAGTGGGAAGGAGGATGGAGAGGGAAGAGGGATGGAGAGGGAAGGATGTTGGAGAGGGAAGGAGGGGTGAAAAGAGGAAGATAGGTAGAGAGGGTTAAGAAGAATGAAAAGGGGAAGAATGGTGGAATGAGGGGGACGGTGAGGAAGGGAAGAAGGGTGGAAGGAAGAAGCCAGGTGGAAGATCAAATGGTGGAGAGGTAGAAGGAAGGAGGATTTATCTGAGGTTGGTGGACCGATGGTTTGCCGGGCCAGAATGCGACAGAGTGGAGAGGCGGAAGACGGGGAGAAGGTGGTGGAGGACTGGAGTGGCAGGGTACAAAGTTAAAGGGTTGTACCGGGCCAAAGGAGGGGGTACTACGGGGCGGGAGAGGCAGGCCGCGTGGTGGCTTACATCGCCATCACCCACGCTCGTTAATCGGGGCTTTAAGTAGGGAGGTGAACGACACGGAAACGATGGGCATATAGAGTTAAAGAAGAAATCCATGGGCAATTTATAAACGAAAGTTAAAGAATAAATAAACGGATAATGGAGAATCTTTACACAACTATGCCTTAATGTGAGATCGCGTGGTAAGAACTCCGGTCGGTGGGTTTGTGGCAGAATGTCATTACTGAACTAGGCGACATTCGAGGTAAATCAAATATCAAATACCTAATAAATATCAACTTAACTTCTAATAATTCGTCCACTTTGATGCCCAAGGATACGTTCAACCTTACATCAGTATCTTATTCTGATCATTCTGTCACATTTTTTAATACACAAAAACGCTTAAGTGCACATCTTCGTTCACTTACGTAAAATGCTACTTTGACTCTGTGTGTGTGTGTGTGTGTGTGTGTGTGTGTGTGTGTGTGTGTGTGTGTGTGTGTGTGTGTGTACAGTATTTTGACATCTGGCAAGTAGTACCCTGCACCTCCAGGAAAGGTGGGCTTACAGGAACATGTGTCTGGGGAGGATTCCTGAAGGAGGATGATATGATGGCTTCAGTGAGGGTGCCTCTGTAACCCTCTTGCTACTGAGGATACTACTATTTATTTATTTATTTATATACAGTATTTATTCTTTCTGTTAGCACGGGCCTATTTCCTTCACTCACAAAGTATGATAATCCTGTCAATCAGAAGGTGAAAAGGTACCTCGATGAAACCCATACTTACAATGAACCTGCTTTAATTATTTATGGAGGTACATGCAAAGTGATTATATAATTCACCACACAGATGTCCAATAAACGAAAGAAGTAACCAAGTGTGTAATGAAGTGATGCAAACTCTCTACCCCTGACTGAACAAAACCCGCCAGCACTCGAGCGGATAAGTGACGTCCTTGTACTGTGAGGGTTAATCGAGGTGGCCCTTAAGGGGACAGGTTGACGACACTGCTGAGTCAATGAACCCTCCGCCTTAATAGGACACGTCACCTCGGCCAGGGCAAACTTTCGTACCAGGGTGCTGCAGGACTGTACGGGAGAACTGGTCCATCCCACTTAGTTTCAGTGCTTTGTCGTACACCTGGTGCCAATGTATGTGTGTACGTATATATTCGTGCATGTATTCGTATATGCCCAATATAAATGTGTGTGTGTGTGTGTGTGTGTGTGTGTGTGTGTGTGTGTGTGTGTGTGTGTGTGTGTGTGTGTGTGTGTGTGTGTGTGTGTGTGTGTGTGTGTGTGTGTGTGTGTGTGTGTGTGTGTGTGTGTGTGTGTGTGTGTGTGTGTGTGTGTGTGTGTGTGTGTGTGTGAAGCATGAACGGTATGTTTGTCTTTCGCTGGAATCCAAGGTGAGCTATTACTACGAGTACCAGTATATTAAAGAATTATTTATACACTATGCCTTAAAGTCTCACTACAATACAACTACGTGAAAGAAAGGAAACTAGGGAAAAAACATGAAGGGAAAGACGATGGTACAAAAAAAGAAAGGAAACGACTTACAGGACAAAATACACTAAATTTCAATACTCAATTAATCCACGTTTAAAGAGAGAGAGAGAGAGAGAGAGAGAGAGAGAGAGAGAGAGAGAGAGAGAGAGAGAGAGAGAGAGAGAGAGATACAGGGGACGAGTCAGGCTACAGAGGGTTCAAGAATAGGTACGGTAGGCTTGTTTACAGTGTGTTACATAATCTGTCTGGAAGGTACAGCCACGCCAGAAGGAGAGAGGGTGTGGAAAATCGATAAGACGGAGGGGGGGGGGCGAGGGAAGGGGGATTTGGGAAAAGGGTTGACACGAGAGAGAGAGAGAGAGAGAGAGAGAGAGAGAGAGAGAGAGAGAGAGAGAGAGAGAGAGAGAGAGAGAGAGAGAGAGGGGTCTAAACATGTAAACGAAGACGATAAGAGAAGGTACTAAAAAAGCTGCCAGTGATGATGAGACATCCACTACATTCTAAAAACTTTTCCTTATATTGACAAGGACAGACGAACATAAGAGTAAGAGGATGAGAGAATATATATATATATATATATATATATATATATATATATATATATATATATATATATATATATATATATATATATATATATATATATATATATATATATTTATATATATATACACACACACACACACATAAGAGACGAACCAGTTTACGATGAAAGGCAGAAAAGGGAACGAACAAGTGAATCGCGTACGAAACGAGAGGCAAACAAAAGGATGAAAAGAGAAAACAATTTAAACAAGGGTATGAATTAACATATATCAACACTGACACTAATAAATGCAGACGAAAAGGAGAGAGACAAATTATCCGACCTAAAGCAAGAAGAAAAACTGTAAAAAGAAAAAAGTATTATTATTATTATTATTATTATTACTGAGAGAGGAAGAGGATGAGGAGGAGGAAGAGGATGAGGAGGAGGAAGAGGATGAGGAGGAGGATAAGGATGAAGGTGAGGAGGAGGAGACAAGGAGGAAACCGACGAGGCGGTGAAGACGGGATTCGCCAACCAACGATGATGGGACAGACCCGCAGAGTACTTTCCCAAAAACTTTCGGTTAAAAACTTCCTCACGCGCATATTCGTCCGGGGGAGGGAAAATATTCGGAAAAAAAAACTCGGCTAAGATGAAGTTGGCGCGGAGGTTTTTCATCAATATTCCAAAGGTATTTTTGGGTACGATTTAAAGTTTCTGCGTATGATTTGCGAGTAAATAATCATGGGAGGGTGAAGATGGTGCGCTGGTATAAAGTGTCTATTTTTAGTGTTTTAATTCTCTCTCTCTCTCTCTCTCTCTCTCTCTCTCTCTCTCTCCACTTTACCATTCTGGTCATGCCATCCTCTTCTCTCCCTCCTCCTCTTCCTCTCCATCCATTCATCTCGTCCTCCTCCTCGCTCACTCCTCCTATCCTCTTTCTTTTACTTTTATCATTTTCTCTGTCCTTCCTATATTCACTATTATTATTATTATTATTATTATTATTATTATTATTACTATTATTATTATTATCATTCCCCCTCCTCCTCCTCCTCAGGAATACTTACTGCACCTAATTCATATCTTACGCTGCATCTGATCCTTGTAAGAATCGATATGGGTACATTCTTTGCTTAGCATGGCATTTCCCTTTGAACTTTATCTCCCCTCACTATCTTAGGCTCTAATCTCTTCCATCATTAATTTTAACGTCCCTCTCTCTCTCTCTCTCTCTCTCTCTCTCTCTCTCTCTTACCCACTTCCTTTTATCACTCTCTCTCTCCCTCCTCTCTTTCATCTCTCCCTTCTCGCTCCTCCTACTCTTCCTCTCCTCACACACTCCCTTGCCTTTCGTGGCCAGACCAAAGCTTTTTCCTCTCTCCTCGCCACCTCTCCTCTAGGCCCCCCCTCCCTCTCTTTCTTTTGCTCTCTTCCTCTTCCTCTCTCTCTTTCTCCTCACATTCATCCCCCTCGTCTCTCTTTCTCCTCACATTCATCCCCCTTCTCTCTCTCACTCACTCTCTCTCTCTCTCTCTCTCTCTTCCCCTTTCTTTTGCTTTCCCACCTCCTCCACTCTCTTATCCCCAGTTGCTCCACTCTCTTCCTTTACTCTCTCTCTCTGCCCATTCTCCCACCCTCTCCACTCTTTCCTTTGCCCTGTCTTCCTCCATCCCCTCCCCACATCTTTCTCCCTCCCTCCCTCCTTCCCTTCCACTCTCTCCTTCCTTTCATGGCTTGACCGGGTCTGCCTTTTGCCTTTGCACCCTCTCCTCCTCCTCCTCCTCCTCTTCCTCCTCCTCCTGCTCTCTTCTTTTTCACTGCGCCTTATACATTTGCCATTTGCTTTAGGATTCTTTGCTCTCTTCCTTATTCAATAGCTTACGGTTACTATTGGTTCCAGGTGCATCTCTCTCTCTCTCTCTTCTCTCTCTCTCTCTCTCTCTCTCTCTCTCTCTCTCTCTCAAGTTCTTCCAGCCACTAATTCCTTCAATCAGGCCACCCTCCCCCCGTTCCCCACATTAACCTTCTTAACTTTCATTCTCTCTCCCTCCCCCCCTTCTCTCTCTCTCTCTCTCTCTCTCTCTCTCACTTCTGGCCACTACTTTTTAATATGCAGGTATGTTAATAAGCCTGAGAGAACTTAGTACTCACGGTCGAGAATTGGAATGATGTGATGAAAGAGAATATAAATGCGAGGCTCCCGGTGTTAGAGATCAAAGTAACTGTATGTACTGGCGGACGTCAGTACCGAGCTGCAGTATAGTGTCTCTAAGTTAACACACACACACACACACACACACACACACACACACACACACACACACACACACACACACACGGGTAGATTACAATGCACAGTGTCTCTCAATTTATCACCAAAGATTTCGCATTATACCATGTCCTAGTCATACCACAATAACAGAACCTTCTCAGTTTGAACCTGGAATATACCGTGAAGTTCTGGGCATTCATACCATCTATACCAATGACAGGACAGGAAATTGGCAACAGCTCTGATAATGGCAAACCAAAACAATTCCATCTTTACAAACAAAACTTGAGACATTGTAAACACTTATATACTGTTCTTGGGCCTCTGCTTCATTATATAGAGACGAATATGAGGGAAATTTACTGATTCAAGGTCCCAGAAAGACAGCGATATTTAAAACACACACACACACACACACACACACACACACACACACACACACACACACACACACATCACACCATAACAGCCCCGTGTGGTGTTAATTTACTCTGGGGATAAGAGAGAGACTCCTGTTTTAATTGCTGTGCTGTGCTATCCCTTTCTTTTACCTTTGCTATTAAGATTTTTTCCCCTCTTTTCATCAAACCAGAACACCGCCGTGGAAAGGTTAAGTTCTTAAATGTGGAAAAAGAAAAATGTAACAATCTCTCTCTCTCTCTCTCTACCTGCCTACCCCTCCCCCCTTCATCAGTATACGTTCCCAGAGTGGCGCGGTAAAAACATGACCACTGGCCGCAGACCCACCAATACTTCGGCCTCCTCACAGCACAGCAGCCCAGCCCAGCACAACACAACACAAAACAGCACAGCACAGCACAGCACAGCACAGCATACAACTCTGCTGTACATCACATGACATAACTAATCATACTACACTACAGTACACCAGACAATACTACAGCACAATACACCTCCGTACAGAATACCATAGCTACGAATAGTACAATATGGCACAGCACACCACAGCACAGCGCACTGCAGCCTAGTACAGCACACATTAAAGCAACAGCACAGCACAGCACAGCAGCACGTCACACAACTCCACATCACAGCACATTACAGCATATCACCCTAAACTACAGCACATCACACTATGGTACGGCACAGTACAAAACAATATAGTACAACACACTACACTACAGCACATCACATTATACAACAGCACAGCACATTGCACTACAGCACACCGCAGGACAGCACGACACGGCGCCGTCCTTCGGGACTCCTCGTACAAGACAGGGTGGGGACACAAGTAAAGGAGGGGGGGGAGGAGGGGGGGGAGGAGGTGGTGGTGGTGGTGGTGGTGGTGGTGGTGGAGGAGGGGAAAGACAGTAGCAGAAGAAAGGGGAAGAAGAAAGGAAGAAGAGAGAGGAAGAAGAAGAAAGGAAGAAGAGAGAGGAAGAAGAAGAAAGGAAGAAGGAAAGAGGGGGATGTATAATAGAAGGGGAAAGACAGAGGAGAGAGAAGGAAAGATGACAGGGGGAAAGTGAGCAGAAACAGAGAAGACGAAAGCTCATTAAAAAGGAAAGAAAGGAGAGAAAGGGAAGAGATGAGAGAGAGAGAGAGAGAGAGAGAGAGAGAGAGAGAGAGAGAGAGAGAGAGAGAGAGAGAGAGAGAGAGAGAGAGAGAGAGAAAAGGGGGGGAAAACGTAATATATACAAAAGGGGGGAATGAGGCTGAGAATGAGGTACTATGAAGACAAGGAGAAAAAAAGAGAAGAGAAGACAGGGTGAAAAAAGGGAAAACTTAAATATGGAAAGCAAACAAGAAAATAATTAGACAAAGCAGAATGGAAAACGCAGAGGTAAGACAAAAAAGGTGTGCCTGACAAAGGGCAACATTACTGAAGGAATACGAAAAACTTGTGTACCAGTAAAATACAAATACATCTATCTATCTATTTATCTGTCTGTCTATCTATCTATCTATGTATCTATCACTATCTACCTATGTCAATAAAAGGGGATGAAGACACTACGTCAAAGGTAAGGCAGGTAGAAAGGGAGAGCGAAAATTAGGAAAAGGGGAAAAAAAGAAGGTAAGCATGGTTGAGGAAGGTGGTTACACAACTCAAAGTACCCAGCTGGGTTCAGAATGGCGGATGGGGGTTGCAAGGCTCAGAAAAGAATTACGAAACATGTTAAAAAGCTTGGGTCAGGTCAGGACGGGTCAGCTTAGGTCGCTCCAGGTTGCTGAAAGTGGTGAAAACTTTGGCCAGACTTAATTTTCGAGTCGCCTGGGATATGAAGAAGATATGACACAGGATTCCCGCTGGTTGGAGATGCTCTTTTGAAAGTCAGGTGGAGATATGACGGCACACACACACACACACACACACACACACACACACACACACACACACACACACACACACACACAAAAGATATGGCTTCAGTGTTTTATGATGGCATACAAAATTAATCAATGCTTTTTAGATTCTATGGACCTGAATAATTTATAATTAATTACTGTGTGTGTGTGTGTGTGTGTGTGTGTGTGTGTGTGTGTGTGTGTGTGTGTGTGTGTGTGTGTGTGTGTGTGTGTGTGTGTGTGTGTGTGTGTGTGTGTGTGTGTGTGTGTGTGTGTGTGTGTGTGTGTGTGTGTGTGTGTGTGTGTGTGTAACGAAGAGTGGACTCGAATGGAGCTGAGTAAAACGGTAGATTACATGTAACCAAAGTGGAAGTGAGGGGAGCGAGAAGGCCATGGTGGAGCTAAACAGGAGCAAAATAAAGGAGAATAACTCAAAACAGACTGAAACTGAAGGGGAAGGGGAAGAGGAGGGGAGTGAAGTGGAGGAGGTAAGGACACCACTTACTTGTTCCTAAGATGCTTTACTTAACGTCTCTCTCTCAATACTACAAACTACTCCCTCCCCCTCACTCCCTTTCCTCCTCCTCTCTCCCAGTCTATGTTCCCCTCCCCCTCCCCCTCCTCGTCTCGTACTCTACTTTCCCTTAATGTAATCTCCTCACCCCCCTCTCCATCCACACACTTTCCCCTCAGCCTCCGTCCAGTACCCTAGGTCCTCCCATCATTCCACTATCACCGTCTTCCCCTATCCTTTTCATTCCTACTTTTACTTTCAACCCCATCCTGGTCTTATTCGTCTGACTCTCTACCCTCTCCTTCTCCCCTCTTACCTTATTACTTTATCAGACCCACCCTTTTCCTCCTCCATTCTTCTTCTGTTACTCTATCCTCCTCCCCTTCTCCTCCTCCTTTACTCTCATCCCTTTTGACTCCTCCACTCCTGTTCTCCTAAAACCTTACCCTCTTCTTTTCCTCACTCCCGTTCTTGTCCTCTGCTTATCCTCTTCCCGTTTTCCTCATCATTTTCTTCTCCTTTCTATCTTTATTTAGTTTACACTTTCTCTCCTCGTCCTTAACACTCACTTTCCAAACCTGTCTGTCTTCATTTTCTTTCATTTTTTCCCATACCCTGTCTTTCTTTCCCCTATTTCTCTTTTGTTCTCTACCTCTAATCCACCCCTTCCTTCCCTCCCATACCCTCTCTTTTCACTGATCTCCCTGCTTTCTCCATCCTCCCCCCTCTTTCCCTTCTCATCCCTCTCTCTTCACCTTTCCCCATCTTTCCTCCGTCCTACCACTTTCCTCCCTCTCCTACCATTACTTTTTCATACCTCCTTTTCCACCCTTCCTTCATCTTTCCTCCCTCCTCCCCTCCTCAAAGCCTCTTCTCTCCTATTTTTCCATTCTCATCTTTGTTTCCATCCCTACCCTCATTTTCCTCTCTCCCACCAATCTCCATCCTCTCCTACGTTTCATTTTTCATCCCTCTTTCTCTACCCTTCCCTCATCTTTCCTCTCTTCATCCTCCCCTACTTTTCTTTCTCATTCTCAATCCTTCCCTCATCTTTCCTCCCTTTCCCCCCCCTCTCTTATCTGCTCCCCAGCCCTCCCCTCTCCCCGCCCTATCAGCGCCATCAGTATGCGGGGCGGGGAGTATCAGGGGAGGCCAGGAAATAATAACAAGAGAGGCTACGTGTTGCTCTGGCCACGGAGATAGCGGAGGGAGGGAGGGAGGGAAGGAGAGAGAATGGAGGGGGAGGAGAGAGAGGAATGGGAAGATGAGAGAGAGAAAGTGGGAGGAATGGGAAGGTGAGAGAGAGAAAGTGGGAGGAATGGGAAGATGAGAGAGAGAAAGTGGGAGGAATGGGAAGGTGAGAGAGAGAATGAGGGAGGAATGTGAATGTCAATGAAGGAGGAACGAAAGAGAAGGAGAAATAGGATCAGGTGGGCAAAGGAAGGACTGAGAGGAAGAAAAGGAAGGTGGGAGGTAAAAAAGGGAGACAGGAAGGAAAGCGAAGGTGGGAGAAAAGGATAAGGTGGGTAGAAGAAGGGCTGGAAGGAAGGGGAGGAACATGAGAGGCAGGTAATCGAAGGGGAAGGAGATATTTGAAAAGAGATGGGCACATGAACAGGGGAGGGAGAAAAAAAAAAAGTGGGAGACAGATGGATAGAAGAGAGGAGGGAACCACAAAGGAATATGGGTGAGGCGGGGGAGAGAGAGAGAGAGAGAGAGAGAGAGAGAGAGAGAGAGAGAGAGAGAGAGAGAGAGAGAGAGAGAGAGAGAGAGAGAGAGAGAGAGAGAGCGACCTGGGGAAGGAGGGATAAATTATACTCACGTAGGGCCTACTGAGAGTGTTAATTGTCAAGATACTCCCCCTTACACATAATGAAGGAAGGTAAAGAGGAAGAGGAGAAGGAAGTTGAGAGGGGAGGGAAGGAGAGGGGGAAAGGAAGGAGACATGGGATGGATAGAGGAGAGGGAAGGAGAAGGGGGTATGGGAAGGAAAAGGGGAAGGGAAGGAAAGGGGGATGGGAAAGAGAAAGGGGAGGGATGGGAAAAAGAAAGGGGAGGGATGGAGAGAGGAGAGGGAAAGAGGGAAGAAGGGGAAAGGAGAAAAGGAGTGGGAGGAAAGGAAGGAGTGAGGGGGAAGGAGAGGAGGAAGGGAAGGAAAAGGCGAAGGGAAGAAGAGGGGGAAGGGAAGGAGAGGGGGAAGGGAAGGAGAGGGGGAAGGGAAGGAGAGGGGGAAGGGAAGGACAGTGGGGGGAAAGGGAAGAATGAAGGAGAAAGGAAGGAATGAAAAGGAGCCTGAAGAGTGGGGGGGAGGGAGAAGGGAGGAAGGGGTGGAGGGGGTGATGAATGGAGGCAGAGGAAGTGCTAAGAGGAAGGGGAAAAGCACACACAATGCAAGGGACAGAGAAAGGAGGAGGAAATGATAAAGATGGGGAGGAGGGGCAGAAATGAGCGAAATGATAAAGGAGAATGACGGAAAACTAAAAGGAAGGGCGAAAAAGTGAGAGGGGGGGGGGAATGAACGGAGAATAGGTGAGAGAAAGAGGGATAGAAAGAGGGAAAAGGAAGTGAAGAACAAAGTGAGGGAATGAGAAAGACAGAGAACCCAGTAGAAAGAAGAATGGGAGGGAAAAAGTAAAAAAGTGAGACAGTGGAAAAGAGAGAAAAAAGGAAGGGGAGGGGGAAGGAAGTCACACAGACGGAAGACAAACACGAGAGGACAACGGGAATAAAAACGAGAATGAAGATGGACAGGCGGGAAGGAAAGAGGGAACATGAGGACAGGCAGGAAGAGGCAGAGGGGAAGGCAAGAGGAAAGGAGGGAGGGAGTGAGAGAGGCAGGAAGGAATGGAGGAAGCAGAGAGAGAAAAAGAAAGAAGGCAGTAAGGCAGGGAGCAGGAGAGGCAGAGAAACTGGGGGGAGGCAGGAAAGGAAGCAGGCAGGCAGGAATGCAGAAACACCCAGGGAGACGAGGGAAGGATAGGAATTGGCGAGGAAGAAGTGAGTTCATTTGAGTGTGTGTGTGTGTGTGTGTGTGTGTGTGTGTGTGTGTGTGTGTGTGTGTGTGTGTGTGTGTGTGTGTGTGTGTGTGTGTGTGTGTGTGTGTGTGTGTGTGTGTGTGTGTGTGTGTGTGTGTGTGTGTGTGTTTTAGTTTCAGCACACTGATCCGCAAGCACCACAATCGAGTCATATTTTCCCATTAACACACACGACACATTTTCCAAGTCCAACACAAATCAAAACAGACGATTAAAACACACACACACACACACACACACACACACACACACACACACACACACACACCAAAACAGCAAAGAGTTACATGAAAAACCTAAGGGCGGGCGGTTGGAACCCTGCTCCCCCTCCCAATCCCAGGCAGGAAACACAGGTAAAACAAGCATCATACATTATACATTCGTCTGTTTTTGAACGATACATATTGAGCAGGTTTGTATGTACACTGAGGCCTTGTTATCCTTTGTGTGTGTGTGTGTGTGTGTGTGTGTGTGTGTGTGTGTGTGTGTGTGTGTGTGTGTGTGTGTGTGTGTGTGTGTGTGTGTATACCAGTTTGTCCGCGTAGATATGCTTGTGAACAATTCCTAGTACACGCTTGTATGCAAAACTTCAAGTGTGAATGTGTTTGAAGGTGTGTTTGTGTATGAAAGCTGACCTGTAATGTTCGTGTGTTCCACTGTGCATGGGTAGAGGTGCTTGTGAACAACGCAGTGTGTGCTTACGTGCATGCAGAATTTCGTGTGTGTGTGTGTGTGTGTGTGTGTGTGTGTGTGTGTGTGTGTGTGTGTGTGTGTGTGTGTGTGTGTGTGTGTGTGTGTGTGTGTGTGTGTGTGTGTGTGTGTGTGTGTGTGTGTGTGTGTGTGTGTGTGTGTGTGTGTGTGTGTGTGTGTGTGTGTGTGTGTGTGTGTTTCCGGTAATGTGAGAAGTTGGTCAATTCTCCTCCTGAGACAATTTTCCGGGCCAACAATCAATGAAGCTACGACCCCCACCCTTTCTATCACCACGACTCCTACACTACCACCACCAACACCCCTACATTACCACCATCACGACCCCTACCCTGCCACCACCAAGACTCCAACACTACCGCCTCCACGACCACTAGCCAAACTACCCCCATGATCCCTCTCCCTACTACCACCACGTCCCCTACCACCACAAACCCCACCCCTGACCACGAGACTCTGGTACCACCTTCATCACTTCCCATATCACTACATCAAACACATCACGTTACACCACCATTACCACCATCATCACTAGCCCTGTCCTCAAGCCTCCTACCACCACCACCACTATCGCCACATTAACCACCACCACCACCACCCTTGCACTAACACCACTACCCCAACATCTTTTTTTTTTAGCACTTCCAAAATTTTAGTACCATCACCACCACTACCATCATTACCACCACAACTACCACCACCACCACTAGCACCACAACTACCACCACCACCACTAGCACCACAACTACCACTACCATAACCACAATCTCCGTCACTGCTGTCTCTTTCATTACTTCGCCCATCCATCCAGGAAAGGAATTCAAGTGGTTTACATCACTTGAATTCCTAGGTCCCTAATTCTCCCCCTGCCAACCATTACTGTATTTCACAACTATCACCACAACCACACCTACCACCTCCACCACCATCACCACAATTATAGTCATTATCTACCACTCTTACCACAAGCACCACAACTACAGCTGCCACCACCCTTTCCACAGCCACCACCAACATCACTACCAACCACACTACCACCATTACTACCATACATTATTACGATCGTCGTCTCTACCACAACTACCATTCCTGCCATTACCGTCACAACTACCCCTAAACTACCCCTACCACAACTACCACACCAACCACTGCAACAACCAATTCATTACCATTCCTACAACTACAAATACGCGAACCACCATAACATTTATCACTCCTACAACTACCACTAATCCTACCACAACTCCCACCCCTACCACTACAACCACCCAAACCGCAACAACAAAATCTACCACCCACACCCCACACAAATGCCACTACAACTACCACGCTCACCACTAACACCACAACTATAATTACCACTCCTACAACCACTACCATCACACCAACCATAAATACTGACACTAAAACTCATAGCACTACCACCACATCCACAGCTTCCACATCTACCACAACCATTACCACTCTCTACAACCACCATCATCCGCCCCTCTAAGCCTGGGGAGCTGGTAAATGACGACCCTGCCATTAAATTATGTTATCTTTCTACAAACTAATTTTCCTTCCCTAATTAGCCTCGTCCCCCCTTCCAATTACCCTCTAATATACCTTCATTTAGATAATTTCAACATCAATTACACTGTCAACCTCCTAACTCGGTTTTCATTCGTTTTCGCTGACTTTCGTGGATTTCCGTTGTTTTTCGTTGATTTTCACTTTTTTTCGTTTAGCCTAAGTGAATTTCGTAGATTTTTAGTGCTTTCGTCGAATTTCGCTGATTTCCATCTATTTTTCGCTGACCTGAATTCCGTCGACTTTCATTGTTTTTGGCTGACTTTTGTTGAATTTCGTTGATTTTTATTGTTTTTCGTTGACTTTCGTTACTGGTATTCTCTGTGATTTTCGTTCGACTCCAAGTGTATTTGTTCCATTTTACTCTTGCCACCACATTATTATTATTGTTATTATTATTCTTTTTTTCCCTGGGGGAACCATTCTTCGTGTAGCCGTTCTTGGATTTTTTTTTCTTTTTTAACCCACTCACGGCCACAGGTTTTCGCAGAGTTAAAATAAAATCGTCTGTATGTAGCAGGATTACTTACGTCCCCCTCGTGCTGAAGAGGTTGTGGTCATGTTAACTTACGGATGTGTGTAGACTCAGCAATGGTGTGTTCTTACCTGTGGGGAGAAAGGAGTATTGGTTAGTGAGTACTTTATGGTTTTACACACACACACACACACACACACACACACACACACACACACACACACGAGAGAGAGAGAGAGTCATCTGTCAACGTCTGGGTGAGAGTTAGGCACCATCCCTCACTCACCTCTAATCCAACTTGATAATTACCTCCCACACTGCTCTCCCACACTAATTTATCATTGGTCCGAAGATGAGGGTGGCCGCACTTGATAAACCACCCAAATTTGAGAGGGATGCTGGGGGGGGGAAGGGGGTGAGGGGAGAGAGAGAGAGGAGAGGGGGAAGAGGAGGTTAGTCGAGAGAAGATGAGAGACGAGGGGGTCAGGAGAGAGAAGATGGACAGAAAGGGTGAGAGGATACAAAAGGGGGAGAGGACGTAAGAGGAGAGTGAACTTGAGAAAAGAGGGAGGGGGTAAGTGAAGAGAAGGGGTGTGTGGGGAAACAGAATTATGGAAACACTGGGATGAAGAGGGGAGAGAGAGGAGTGAACCGTGAGAGAGGGAGAAAGAGAGTGAAGGGAGAGGAGGAGGAGAAGGGAGAGTGCGAATGTGGGCTGGAGATGGAGGTATGGGAGAGTAGTGTGAGGATGAGAGAATGGGAATTAGGAGAGAAGAGAGGGCGAGGAGAGAGCTGAATGGTGAGAGAAGAGTAAGGAAGGGTGAAGGGTAAGAGGGAGAGGACGGATGATGGGGCTATAAAAGAGTTGGGTAAAGAGATGGGTGTGGTGAAAGAGAAGGGTGAAGGGAGAGACAGGGAGG
The DNA here is from genome assembly GCF_032717465.1 of Coenobita brevimanus. Classification (NCBI taxonomy): domain Eukaryota; kingdom Metazoa; phylum Arthropoda; class Malacostraca; order Decapoda; family Coenobitidae; genus Coenobita; species Coenobita brevimanus. Next base: position 13,178,866 of record NC_136971.1, on the reverse strand, counting down.
TGATGGGGGGGAAGAGGAAAGACAGAGGGATGAGAGAAGAGGAAAAAAAGAATGAGAGAGAGAGAGAGAGAGAGAGAGAGAGAGAGAGAGAGAGAGAGAGAGAGAGAGAGAGAGAGAGAGAGAGAGAGATGGGAGGAAGAAGAGAGGTAAAAGGAAAGAATGAGTGATGGAAGAAAAATAAGGACGGGAAGAAGGGGAACTGCATGGCTGTACAGAAGAATGAAAGAAGGATGAAAGGGAGGAGAGGGAAAGAAGGAACATTTTAAGGGAGGAGGGAGTGAAGAAAAGATAGGATGGAGGTAAGAGAATGCATATGAAATACAGCAGTGATTATTGAATTGAGAGGAGATGAGGATGGGGAGACAAAGAAATGCAGAAGAGATAAAGACAGACATGGAGAGGCGTGAGAAAGGATGGAGAGAAGGGAAGGGAAGTGAAAAGGAGAAAGAACAAAGTGATAATAAGCAAATATGATTATGCTAATGTGAGGAACTGAGAGACGGGGAGAAATCTAAAGACATATGAAACACGATAAAGTGGGATACAGGAAGAAGAAGAAGAGAGAGTGAGGGAGAAAGAAAAAAAAAGATGGAAAAAGGCGGGGAAAGACAGTCCTTGGAGACGTAGAAAGCGAGAGAGGGAATTGCCAGAGGATAATGACGGAAGCTGGTGAATGATAAACGGAAGGGGAAATGAGAGAAAAGAAAAAGGAAAATTACGAATGAGGTACAACAGAAGAGACAGAGGAAGGAGGGCTGAAGAATGACAAAAAACAATGAATAGCAAGGAGAAAACATGAAAAAAAGAAATGACGGGCGAAAACTACAGATAGGCTAACCTTACCGATAGCTTAAAAACAAATTACAAACCATGACGATGATGATGAAAGCAATAAACAGAACAATAATACCACGAAGAAGGAAAAGAAAAAGAACAAGAACATGTAAGGGTAAAAAAAAAAAAGTGAAGTATTAACCAAAACACCACATAAAAACATGGGAAACAAATGATAAAAAAAAAACTTTGAAAATGTTATGAGAAAAACCACATTCTTCTTCAAAAGTAGGAATCACATCACCCACAAAACCAAAAAACTAATGAACGGAAGAGAAAAATAATGCAACAGAATTAAACACTCCATAGCACCGCATAAATAAGGGGGGGAGAATGCGAAGGACAAAAATAAATCTAAGAAAAAAAAAAAAAAAAGTTTCAAGAAAAAGCACCCCTTCCCTCTGAATTATGAATCTTATTAGCCAATGACATTATCAGCTCGACGTGCGGACACTAAAGGGGTACCTCTCTCTCTCTCTCTCTCTCTATTGTACTACCCTATTCTGATATTTGAGATTAATAGTACTGCTTTGAAATATAAAAACATTCGCTGCAGTAGTCAAGTCTGTGTGATCTGTGTATCTTCTGAATATAAAGCTCCCTCCCCCCCTCTCTCTCTCTCTCTCTCTCTCTCTCAGAGGGTAATGAGCAACTTTAATCCCAGCCAAGATTACCATATTATCGGGGGGACACCAAATTAATGTATAAATCCTGGTCACTGGGTATATGGGGGGTTGGGGGAGGAGTGGAGGGGATTTCTGTGTTATTTCTCTTACTAACCCGGATTATTTGCGTGATTTTAACTGACTAGGATTTTTTTTTTTTAATGTTAATATTTACGACTTATCTTGCACATTTCATTTCAATTTCCTCTAATAGGTTCTTCATGCCTTTCTGATAACGAGACAGTATAAGTAAAGTGCAAGTGAGTATCAGTGTAAAATATCCACAAATACACTGATAAGGAAGAGGTGATAAGAGGTGATCTAGCCCCAAGAGAACACGGCTTTAAAGAAAATCAAAACAGAGGTGAGGCTATTAACAGATTCACACTATTACCCTGCCAATCACTATTAATCCCAACATCAACCATTTCACTGATGGCGACTGAAATAAGGGTACAAAATATTGGCATTGTACCGCTATATACACGAATGCAGAAACAGAAATACATACACAGTGACAGCTGGAAGGATGGCAGTGACAAGTAAAAAGGTAATCTGGAAACTAAAGAAACCATGACCTGTCAAAACCAGGAAAAGAGGGCGAAAATATCCTCCCAAAACACCCGAGTTCGCGGTTCAGTCGGTTTAGTTCAGTTTGTCCTCAATGTTAGGGAGACGAAACCAATCTCTGCCACAGGTAACTCAGGTGTAACTGATCTATCATCGACAGAATCGGGCTGAGGAAGAACACATGAAAGGACCGCGTGTGATGAAAGATAAAAAGGGCTGACGAAGACATGTAAGGCTGGAGTATGATGAGAGGAGAATCGGGACGACGAAGAAGACATGAAAGGAAAGAGTGTTATGCGGAAATTCGGTCAGACCAATTAGGAAGAAAGTCTGATGTATAATAAATGACCGGGTGAATGAGTAAAGACGAGGATTAAGGCCAGAAGACACTATGGCACTGTGGGCAACTTGACAGGACGAAGCAGATTAGCTAGTAGAGCTGATGGACTATGCCAGTATGATATGATGAATAAAAATGACAGGGCAAAGAAGGATGGGGAAAGAATCGGGCAGAAAGACAGAGAATATACACTAACATGGTAAATTAAAGGGCAGGGTGGTGTCATGGGAAAAACAGAAAAAAAAATAATAGTACAAGGTGTACATGGGTGGCTATGGACAGACGCCTGAGAGGGAATTCGACGAGGAAGTGCGGCAAGTGTGACGAGATGTGAGGAGCAAATGCAGAAACGTGATAGAAGACCTGTAAATACTACTACTACTACAATTACTACTACTACTACTACTAAGAAAAGTAACAACAATAATATAATAGTAAGTGTTCCTGATAAAACTAAGTAATTAAAGATGCATGAAGGGTGGACTGTAGGAGAGGAAAATAGCATGGCTGGGGGAGATAGTGAACAATTAAATATGGCCTAAGGAAACACACAAACAAGAGGCTAAGAGTGTATGGTAATAAAGTAATTAAGATTGAGGAACTGTAGGGAAAAAAATAAGGATTATTAAGGAAACATGATAAGCAATGGATTGTGGGTGAGGCAAAGCGGTGCGAAAGGTGCAAATGTAGAAATAAGGGAGAACAATGAGGTGAGGAGGTAAAGATAAAAAAGTGTGTGTGTGTGTGTGTGTGTGTGTGTGTGTGTGTGTGTGTGTGTGTGTGTGTGTGTGTGTGTGTGTGTGTGTGTGTGTGTGTGTGTGTGTGTGTGTGTGTGTGTGTGTGTGTGTGTGTGTGTGTGTGTGTGTGTGTGTGTGTGTGTGTGTGTGTGTGTGTGTGTGTGTGTGTGTGTGTGTGTGTGTGTGTGTGTGTGTGTGTGTGTGTGTGTGTGAGAGAGAGAGAGAGAGAGAGAGAGAGAGAGAGAGAGAGAGAGAGAGAGAGAAATTCGCCAATAAAATTAAGCTACAAATTATATATATAGCACAGCTCTTCAAGCTCTTTCACATCCGCCAGACTCGGTAACATCTTCGCCTTGAATGGGCCCTTGTGTTTACATTGGCGCAGCGCCTCTGGTGGCCACTCACGCAAACACTTCCTAAACAATGACGTCAGCTGGGAGTGTCAGGGAGGAGTCGGTGGAGAAGGGAAAGGGAGGAGAAAGGCAGAGATGGAGATTAAAAGGGAAGGAGAAGATGAACTATGGATATGGGAGGTGGATGGAGGGATATGGGAAAGGTGTAGGGAATGATATGGGAGAGATGGAGAGAGGCTGAGGGTGGGGAAATGGGAGGGATGGGGGGAGATGGAGAGGGATGAGGGAGGAGAGAAAGACAGATGGGAGAAAGGAAGGGAGGGATGTGAGAGAGGTGAAGAAGGGATGTGGAAGAGGTGAAGGAAGGGATGTGGCAGGGGCAAAGGGTGGATGTGGGGTGAGAAATGGGAGGGACGGAGGTGGCTGGAAAGGGTTGAGGGAGGAGTGAGAGACAGATGAGAGTGGTCTAGGAAGGACGATTGATGAGTGATGTGCAGGGAGGAAAACAGTGAGGGCAGGATAAACTGGAGGGTGACGGAAGGAGGGGAGAGAGGGAGATGAAGGGGGTGAGGTAGGACGAGGGAGGGAACTGAGAGGGAATGAGGGCAGATGGAAAATACCAACACCCTCCATTTTATCGCAAAAACAAGAATAAAAAGATACGAAAGGGAATCTGAAAATATGGATAAATGATTGATGACAATGACGAGGATCACCATTCAACCTCGAACAACTACACTTAGGTGGTTGGAATCTACATAACAGAAAATCACACAAAATGCAAACATTATCAATAAATGTTGTACACGCCTTTTTTTCAACAATTCACGGCAATATCCCCCATGCTATACTATCTACATGTAGCTTAATCTCTACCACCCTCCTGACATGTGTGGGGTAGAGTCATCTAGTCGAGCGCCAAGCTAAAAATGGGTGCAGCCCGTAAATAATTTGTGCCTCATTTCTCCGAGCCGTGAATTGCTTATAGATAAATTTTACTTGGTCCCGACATTAGTAAGTGGGTATTATTAATTCTTACATACTTCATCAATCACGTTCTATCTTTCATCTCTTAGTTTTTCCTCAATATCCGAACTTCACACACACACATATCTTTACCCACACCGTCACTTTCTGGGCCGTCCACGACTTGTAACTACAACCTCACATACCTTACACTTTTTCCTTTCTTATTTTATCTTATACCGCTCTTTCTTACCATACCATCTACCCACTCGTCTATCCACACATCAACAGACTTTATATATCAGTCCTGTAATACTGCAAGAAGTGCTTAGTGTTTTACCCTCGCGTGTCTATACCAATGAAATCCATGTCACTCTCATGTCAAAAATATCAGTACCACCGAAAAGAATAATAAAGGCCTTGTCACTAACCACAAGAAAAACAAAGATAACGACATCACACCACTCATTATCTCCCACAACCCACCACTCCACCACACCCTACCCCATACGGTCACACATCACCACACCACACCACCACTTAGTCCCTCATCAACCACCATACCACACCCTATCCCAACCATCACACACCTCTTCTCATTCCACTCTACCACATCCCATCCCTCCCCATACTCCCAACCACTACATTTCTTCCCAAACACACCACTCTCAAACACCACTACATCAAAACACACTACTTCGCACCCTATCCTATTCCGTCACACAACACCAGACCATACCCCACCACTACTAAAATTTCGTCACACATCATTCCATCACACATCAGGCCACCTCATCACACCACACCCGTACCACACCACACCACACTACATCACACCAAACACCATACCACCTCACAATATAAATACACATCACTCCACCACACACCACATACTAAAATACCACCCAGCTACACATCAGACCCCAAACATCCCAACACTCTCGAACAGCGACCCCCTCTCCCTCCTCCCCCCCAAAAAAAAAATCTCAGCATGACATCGTTCATCTCATTCACGTAAAAAAGAAAAAAACAAAATCGAGGACACCAATCTTTTGTCAACAGAGAAAAAAAGACCTAAACTTTTTTTCTACGTAATCATGGTGGGACACTCACGATGTAGATAGGGAGGTGAGAGGGGGGAGAAGGAGGGAAGTGGAGGAGGTGAGAGGGGAGGGTAGAAGAGAGGGGTGGGGGAGATGAGAGCTAAGGAGTGATGGGGTCAGAGGGAGAGAACAGAAAGCGAGGGGATGGGAATGGGGAAGAGGGAATGATGATGTGCTGGGCTGGGGAAGAGGGAACAGATGGGTGAAAGGAAATGGGATCACAAGAAATGAGTAAGATAAAGAAGGGAAGTGAATGGGGAGGGAGGGGAGAAGGGTGCTCAGTGGACTGGGAAGGGAAAAGGGAAAATACTCACACATAAAGGAAGCAGGGGGGAGAAGGGGAAGAAGGAGGGAGAAGGGGAAGGAGGGAGACAAGGAGAGAAGAGGGAGGGAGGAAGGAAATACTGAGTAAAGGGATTACCGGTGGGAGAGGACGGGGAGGGAGAGGGAGGGGAGAATATAAAGGGAGGATAAAGAACATGGAAGGGAGAGAAGGAGGGAGGTATTTATATATATAGATGAGAGAGAGAGAGAGAGAGAGAGAGAGAGAGAATCATAAGCCCCTTCCCTCCTAAAAAAAAGAAAAATGCAACGAAGGGAGAGACAGATGTACTTAGGAGGGAAAATATAAGGGAGAGAAAGGAACAAAGACAGGGAGTCAGGTACTGGAGTGCGAGAATGATGAAGGAATTACAAAAGGGAGGGAGGGAGACAGGGAGGAGACAGAAGCAGGAGGGAGGGAGGAGGAGATAGATGAGAGGGAGGGAGGGAGGTAGGAAGAAACTGAAGCGAAGCACATAGAACTGGGGAGAGAGAGAGAGAGAGAGAGAGAGAGAGAGAGAGAGAGAGAGAGAGAGAGAGAGAGAGAGAGAGAGAGAGAGAAACTGATGCAGGGCTGAAGGTGAGATAGAGGCAGGATAGGTACTAACAGAGGGAGAGAGGTAGGTAAGGGGTATATAGGCAGGAGGGAAGGAGGGACTAGGGTAGCGGTAAGTGGGAAATAAAATAAGACGTACTAAGGTAGGAAGGGAGGAAGGATGAGAATGGAGGGCGACAATGGCGAGGGAGGGAGGCACTGAGGTAGGAGGGAGGAAAATACAGAGGCAGGGGAAGTACATGGAGGGAAGGAGGGACGGAAGGGACTACTGGAGGAGGAAGAGGGAGGTACTTAAACAGGAGGGAGGGGGAAAATAGAAGCATGGGCACAAAGTAAAACAAAGCCAAGCAAAACAACAGAACTTTCAAGGCACTGTTGTAGAATAAGAAGTAAGGCATCTAAAAATCTAGGAAAAAATGGCAAAACAAGAGATATGAAAACAGAAAGGGAGGGAGGGAGGGAAGGAGGAAGGAAAGGAAAGAATGAGGCGGGAGGGAGGTACTCATGGAGGGAGGGAGGGAGGTACTCATGGAGGGAGGGAGGGAGGGTGCTCAGGGGTCGAGAGGAAGGGATCGATATTAACGCCGTCGTGGAGAGGACAATGTGAGGCTCCATCGATCCTGCCTCACTCCTGCCTCACTCACTCACTCCCTTCCTTACTCCTGCTTCACTCACTCACTGCCTGACTCACTATCTTACTCCAGGCACACTCACCCACTCACTTCCTCACTTACTGCATCACCCTCACTGTCTCAATCCTTGCCTCATTCACTGCCTCACTCCTGCTTCACCCACTGCCTCACCCACACACTGCCTCAAGAACTGCCTCATTCAATGCCTCAACCCCTTCCTCAATCAATGCCTCAACCCCTTCCTCAATCAATGCCTTAATCCCTTCCTCACTCAATGCCTCAATCTCTGCCTCAGTCAATGCCTCAATCCCTGCCTCACCCAATGTATCAATCAATGCCTCAATATCTGCCTCATCCAATAACTCAATCCCTGCCTCAGCCTTACTCCCTGCCTCTCTCAATGCCTCAATTCCTGCCTCAATCCCTGCCACACTCAATTCCCCGATCCCTGCCTCTATCAATGCTTCATTCCCTGCCTCACTCAATGCCTCAATCCCTGCCTCTGCCAATGCCTCAATCCCCGCTTCTCTCAATGCTTCAATCCCTGCCTCACTCAATGCCTCGATCCCTACTCACTCAATGCCTCGATCCCTGCCTCACTCAATGCCTCGATCCCTGCCTCACTCAATGCCTCGATCCCTGCCTCACTCAATGCCTCGATCCCTGCCTCTCTCAATGCCTCGATCCCTGCCTCTCTCAATGCCTCGATCCCTGCCTCTCTCAATGCGTCACTCCTCCGCTGCCTCCATCTCCACCGCCTCCAATGATCCAGTCACCCCTGCTTTAATCTACTTCACTGTTTGTCTGCTGGTCCCTCTCCCTGCCTCTCCCCCTTCTCCCTGCCTAACTCGGCCCCACCTCCCTGCCTCACCCCACATCACCCTACTACACTCTTAAATCTTTCCCATTTTTTTTTTTTTTTTTTGGTTCTTGCCTATGTTTTCATGACCTCTACCTGCCTACCATCGCCCTGCCTCGCCCCATCCCACCTCCTATCCTCATTCTTCTTGCCTCACTTCATTTCCTTCCTATCCCCATTCTCCATCTTCACCCTCATTCCCTCTGCCTCACTCCACCTCCTTGCCTCGCCCCCCATCTTTCTTGCCTCGCCCCCCATCCTCCTGCCTCACCCTTCTTACCCCTGCCTCACTCTACCTCCTTGCCTCGTCTCCCGCTACCTGCCTGCCTCCATCAATATTTTAGTCTACCTTCCTCGCTACTTTCTTGCGCCTGACTACTCTCTGCATCTGCCTGCCTTCCTGCCTGCCTGACATCCTGCCTACCAGTCTGCTTTAACTATTTATTTTCTCTGCCTTGCTTTGCCTACATCACTGCCTGTCTCATCCTCTGCCTAACTCAATCTCTGCATATACATTAATCCGTATCTACCATCTCTCTGCCTACCTACTGTCTACTAACTTGCTTCTCCGCCTTCCTACTTCTCTGCTTATCCCCCTGCTCCCCTGACCATGCCTTGTGTCTGCTTGCCTACACTGTCCTCTCTTTTATCTGATCAATTTCCTGCACATCTACTTATCAGACAACCTGCTTCCATGTCTACCTACCATCCAACCAACCTACTTCCCTGCCTACCTACTATCCAGCCAACCTACTTACTCGCCAACCTACTTCCCTATCTACCTACTAAGTTGCCTGTCCACTTGCTTATCTACCTGCTCTCTTGTTTATCTACTGTCCTCTCTAACTCATCCCTCCTTTGTCTACCTTCAGCCTGCCTGTCTGATCCTTTCCCAGCCTTTTTTTAATACCCTGTGGTGCCTGCCTGACCCCTCCTCTGCCTACCCCTTGCATATCTGCCTGCCACTTCCCTTCTCTGCCTACCCCCTGTCTAATCCTTTCACTTTCTACCTCCTGCTTACCTGCCTCCCTGATCGCTTTTTTGCGTACCCCCCTGCCTACTTGGCTGTCTGATTCTCTATCTGCCTACCCCCTGCCTCTCTGCCTGACCCCTCCTCTGCCAACCCTCTGCCTACCAGCCTGCCTCTCACCCCCGTCTACCTGCGTGCCTCTCCCTCCGTGCCTCTGTTTAATTGCTTCTCTGCTTCACTGCTCCAGCCTCTCCAATCCTCTCCAGCTCCTACACCCTTCCTCCACTTCTCCCTCTTATTCCTTCCTCCCTTCTCTCTCCTTCCTTCCTTCTTTCTCTCCTTCCTTTCTACCTTCTGTCCGTCCTTCTCTCTCCTATTCCTTCCTCCCCCTCCTTCTTCCTTCTCTCTCTAATTCCTTCTCCAACACTCATTCCCTTTTCCCATCTACTTCTCTAATTCCATCTTCTCTCTTTTCCTTTCCTCTCCCTATCACTCCTTTCTCCTTCCTCCTCTTCCTTGTACTTGTTTCTTTCTCCCATTCCTTCTTCGCTTATCAGTAACTCGTCATTATTTCCTCATTCCTGCTTTCTTTCTCGCCTTCCTTCTTCAGCTTTCACTCCCTTCCTCCATTTCTTCCTCTCTTTTCTGCTTTTCCCCTCTCTATCTTCTCTCCTCGTCCCCCATGCTGCCCTCCCTCCCTCCCTTTCCTATGCTTCCATCTAACCTTCCCTCCTCCATCCCGTTCCTATTTACTATTTTACATCCTGCAAGTGAACAGAAGGGGAAGAAGGATGGAGGAAGGAACGGGAAGAAGGATGAAGGAATGAAGGGGATGAAAGATGGAGGAAGGAAGGGAAGGAAGGACGAAGAATGAAAGGGAGGGAGGATGGAGGAAGCAAGAGAGAAAATGGAAGACAAAGAGAAGGGAGAAATGGTGATGCGGGAGGGGCTAGAAAGAAAATGGAAGGAAAGTAGGGAGAGGGACAGAGGAGGGAGGAAATGCAGAGAGACTAACAGATAGGGAGGAAAAAGGAAAGGAAGGCAAGGGAGATGAGAGGGAGAAGAGAAAAATAATGGAAGGGTTGTGACTAATGGAAGACTAGATGGGGACAGAGAAAACTGGAACAGGAACAAATGGAACAAAGAGCTACACTGTTACATACACCCAGGTAACACAGCCTAACCCACTAATTTACCCTTATTTACAAGAGAAACGTTGTGGTGGTGGAATGGGATGGGAACCGAAATGAAAAGCAATGCCAAAACGAACCTGTTTATCTCTCTCTCTCTCTCTCTCTGCCACGATTTTCCTCTCTTCCATACCTCCCTCCCTTTCTCGCACCGTGCTCCCATTTTACCTCCCTCTGCCTGCCTCTTTCCCTCTCCTCCTGCTTCTACTCTTCCTCCCTCCCTCCCTCCCCCCTCCTCTCCCTCCATCCATTCCTACTTTCGCTCTCCCTCCCTCCCTTCCTACCTCCTCCTGTCTACCTGTTTTTCTCCCTGTCTCCATTCACTCTCCTACCTCCCTCCCTGCCTCTTCCCCTCTCTCCTCCCTTCCTACCTTTCTCTCTGCCTGCATCTTCCTCTCTCTCTCCTCCCCTCCTACCTTTCTCTCCCTCTGCCTGTCTCTTCCCCTCTCTCTCTGCCTGCCTCTTCCCCTCTCTCCCTGCCTGCCTGTCGATCGATATACCGCGGTCCAACACTGGTCGATATTTCACACACACACACACCTACCCCTCCCCTCCCTTCTCTCCTCCTTCCCCTCCCCTCTTTTCCTGCTCCTCTGTCCTTCCCTCCCTCTACCCTACCCCTCCCTTCCCACTTTCCTGCTCTCCCTCCCCCTCCTTTCCTCTCCCCCCCTTCCAATGGCTTCCTGTCCCCCTCCTTTACCCCCTCCCCCCTAGTAAACCTTTAAAACACTGTGCTCAGGCTTGACGGGACCTTCACCGAGAGAGAGAGAGAGAGAGAGAGAGAGAGGTAATATTTTCCCTCTTCATATTTTAGCTGTATAGAATTATCGATGTGCATACTAGTATTTCTTTCATTCATACTTTCATTTCCTCAATTCTCCCCCCCCTCCTTCCTTTCTCTTACCCTTCTACTTCCTCTCTCGATTTTCATCATTATTACCCATCTTCCTCAACTCTCTCTCTCTCTCTCTCTCTCTCTCTCTCTCTCTCTCTCTCTCTAGCACAAGTGTAATACATGAAAAACACAATAATTTTTAACCCTTTGTAAACAACGTCTTTTTTTATTATTTATTCAGACTAACAGCAAAATTTTTAGCTTGAGACAAATAAAGTCGAGGACTAAATTACATAACCCCTCTACTGCTACACAAACATCTATCTATATCATCCTGGAAACTTTAGATAATTTAATCCAGACAGAAAGCCAACGAGGTCAAAGGGATAAGAACAATTGCCATCTCTCTCTCTCTCTCTCTCTCTCTCTCTCTCTCTCTCTCTCTCTCTCTCTCTCTATTTATAACTACATAGACAAAATGTTAAACTGTTCAGCTCGAGATTTGTCATTTATATTAAGTTTCCGGCAATTTATTTCTGACTCATTACATTTTTCGAAAAGGAGGGGTTAGAGGCACTGTTCCTTCATTCTCAACACGAGAGATTTTTCTTCATTAAAAAAAAAAAAATGCCTGCAAAAAGTAAGGCTACAATACTATAGGGGTCATAAAGGTGAAAAAGTGACTGAACTCCCTTTATACTGAACTCCCTTTATACAACACGTGAATAAAACCGCCTGGTGTACGAAATAAATGAGGCATCGTCAAAATGAAGAGGTTAAATGCAACAGCGAGAGAAAAATCAAATCACTGAGGCAACTGGTAAACACGCACGTAACAATATTCCCCCTCCATCCCCCCTCCCTTTACCTCTCTTCCCCCCTTTACCTCCAACCCTCCCTCCCCTTCCATCTCTCCTCCTTTTAACTCCAACCCTCCCTCCCTTCCTCCCTCTTCCTCCAACCCCCTCCCCCTCTTCTGGATTAGCATCATCAGGGTAGAGGCAGGAGAACAGCTGATTGGAATGGTCGTGACTTTGTTGAGTGTGTGTGTGTGTGTGTGTGTGTGTGTGTGTGTGTGTGTGTGTGTGTGTGTGTGTGTGTGTGTGTGTGTGTGTGTGTGTGTGTGTGTGTGTGTGTGTGGAGGGGAGGGTGTAAGGCTGGTTTGGTGATGTGTGTGTGTTAGAGTGTGGAAGAATTTGTTAAACATTTCTTTCAGTGGAGAGGAGGAGGAGAGAGAGGACGGATTTCTCTCTCTCTCTCTCTCTGGATTCCTCCCTCCCTCCCCCCTACACACATTCCCAAACCCCTTCTCCCTCTCTCCCTAACATTTTTCCTCTTACGTTAGCTCTGTAATTTTCCGCTAATGCTCCTTTATGCCCTGTCCTTGATTTCCCCATTCCTTCTTTTCCCTCCCTCTTTTCCTTCAAACCTATACATCCTTTTCCTCATTCTTCTATTTTTTCCTCGTTCAGTCTTTATTTCATCTCGCTTTTCTTCTGTCTCTTAAGTTCCTTTTTTGGTTCATAATTTTCCTTCTTTTTATTCTCCCTTTTCTCATCACGCTCCTCATTCCTCTTTACCTTTTCTTCTCCTGTTCCGTTTCACCGTAATTTTTCTTTCCCAATTTTCTTTTTCCTTCTCCTCTCTCCCTTAGACTCTCTCCAATGCCTCCCTCTCTTCATCCACCCTCCCCTCTCTCTACTTATTCTTTGTTTTTTCTTGTAGTGCATGGTGGTCTATTTAATTTTTTCCTGCTGGCTTTGGTTGTGGAGAATGACGGGTTGCTACACACACACACACACACACACACACACACACACACACACACACACACACACACACACAAACTACCCCGAAAGAACCACTAGATCAGTTGTTATTCGATAACTTTGCACCCCTCTCTCACTCTTCCTCTCCCATAACCTTCTCTCCCTTCTTCCACTCCTATCCTATCCTCCCTCTCCCTTGCTCTTCCTTAAATCCTTCCCGTCCTTACCCCAGCTTTCAACTGCTCCTTCTTCAGTCTCTCCCTCTCTCTCCACCATTCTTTTTTCCCTTGCTACTCCCTTCAGTCTTTCTCCCCTCCGTCCCTATCCTTCTCTCCGATGTACTTCTTTCAATTCATCACTCCCTCTCCCAATCTTCTTTTGCTTACTCCTCGTCCAATCCTTCTTCCCTCAAAACATCCTTCTCATAATTATTTGCTCTAATGTACTTCTCTTTCTCTCTCTCTCTCTCTCTCTCTCTCTCTCTCTCTCCTCCCCCTCCCCCCCTTCAGTTTAATTATGCCACCTTCTGCACAGTCTTTTGTTAGGAAAGGGAGTGAAGAGGGGGAGGAAGGAGGGGGTAGAGAGAGAGAGAGAGAGAGAGAGAGAGAGAGAGAGAGAGAGAGAGAGAGAGAATTGTTTGCTGAGGACTAAAAGAGATAAAGGGGGAGAGGGGGTGAAGAGAGATGTGGTGAGGAGAGGGAGGGTGAGGAGAGGGAGGGTGAGGAGAGGGAGGGTGAGAAGAAAGGGGGTGAGGAAAGGGGGTGAGGAAAGGAGGTAAAATGAGGGGAGTGAGGAGGATAGAGGATGAGAAGATAGGTATGGGGGTAAGGAAAAGGAAGAGAGGGGAAAAGGAAGGAAACAAGGGAAGAGGCAAATCACAAGAGGGAAGAGAAAATATGAGGAAGAAAGGAGGGGACGGAGGAAGGGAACAGAAGAGAATGTGGTGAAGATTAAGAAAGGATGAGAAACACACAGATGAGGGTAGAAGGGAGGAAGGATAAGAGAGGGAGAGCAGGGGCGACGAAGGAAGAAACGGGGGGAAAAGGAGAGACTGAAAAAGGGAAGAAAGAAAAAAGTTCAAGGAAAGGAAGACAAGGGAGGATAACGCACGACAAGGAGGGTTAAAGAGGAGAAGATGAAGAAAGAGAAAACAGAAAGACATAAAATAAGAGCAGAGACGTGCAAGGTAGAGAGTAACTAGAACAAGAAGGAAGGAAGGGACTGAGGCGAGAGAGAAAGAGGAATGGATGGGTGAAAAGAGAGGCGGGAAGAGGAAAGGACACAAAAAAAGAAAGCCTAAGACAATTTTTCAGAGAGAGAGAGAGAGAGAGAGAAAGAGAAAGAGAGAGAGAGAATGAAGGGAGGAGAGAGAGGGAGGCAAATGAAGCGGGTAATGGGAGAGGAAGGCAAAAAAAATGCGATGAATGGGAAGGTCGAGGGGAGGAAAGGGGAGGGAGGACAGAGGGTCAAGGGGTGACAGAGAGAGAGAGAGAGAGAGAGAGAGAGAGAGAGAATTACACAATCACGACAACTATCAATGCAGTTCAAGAAATATCATTAACAACAATCTTCCCCAAATCACCGCCACAACCACCACCACCACCACACCTACCACAATCAACCCTAAAACCACAATGGCCAAAATCACAATCACTAAAACACAATCCCCACCATCAACGTAATGAACACAATAATTGCAATCACCACAACTACCACAACCACAATCCAAGCCACCACAATCACAACCACAACTACCACAACCACAAGCACCTCCTGAATGACCACACACCACCACAACTCCTACAACCACCGTATCTATCACAACTACAAAAATCACCACCACAACTACCACACTCACCACAACAACTACCACAACCATCAGAATCATCACCAAAGCCAAAACAACTACCACATTCACCACCTCAACAACCACAGCCACCACAACTTCCACAATTACCACCTCCACAACCACAACTACCACAATCACTACCACAACCACCACCATCGCCTCAACCACCACCATCACCAGCCTCATTACGGCCCCTTGTCCTTTGCAATTCACGTTCATTTGCTCCACCATTCACCAAAAATAAAAAAAAAATCCGAAATCCTGATAATTCAATGTGGAAAAAACAAAGAGTACTAAAAAAGCCCCAGGAAACAAATGAAAATAAAAAAAAGTAAAAAATGTTTAAGTTTCTCCTAAAAAAAAAAAAAAATGAAAAGGACAAATAAAAAATGGACCCCAAACTTTTTCAGTACAATGTTTTCCAAAATTCCGAGATTATAAATTCTTCTAGTGGTATTCAAAAGATCATAAAAATAAATATACTTGCAGTGAAGATGATTATTAATATTACTTTTAAATTAGAGTACGGGTTATTTCTTGAGAGAGAGAGAGAGAGAGAGAGAGGGGGGGGGGGGAATCGATCCTGAGCTTAGAAAATAAAGATTCGGAAATAAACAATACAATATAAAAGGGGTCAGCATAGACATGGCTTAAATAGACTAATAAAAACGACGAAACGATTGATTGCACGCACACGCACACACACACACACACACACACACACACACACACACACACACATTACCTGGATATAAAAGTACTTCACACCCACACACACACACGTCACACACCACCACCACCAGCCAGCGTAGCAAAATGACGAGAAAAATTACAGTAGAAAAAACGAGAAAATAACACATTTACACTGGAATTCTGGAACCTGGAATCTGGACGCTGGAATAATGCAACAGCGGGGGAGGTCGTTTGCAAAGTTGAGCACCGTCACCTTCTTGGGAAGAGAGAGAGAGAGAAAGAGAGAGAGAGAGAGGGGGGGGCGAGAGAATTTTGGGAAGACCAACCGTTCGAAGGAATCAGGAATGAAAATTTTTTTATTTCTCTCTCTCTCCCCCCCCCCACTCCTTTTCTTCAATTCCCTTCAATTTTTTTTTTTCTGTCAACCCAACTTTCCTTCATAGCCTAATCTCCCTCATTCCTTCTGATCCCTTCCTCCTCCTCCTCCTCCTCCTTTAACCCACCTCTACCCTCTCCTCTTTCCCTGTTTCCTATCTCTCCTCACTCTTTCTTCCTCATTCCTTTTACCTCTCCTATCTACTTTCTTCCATCCTCATTTCCATCTTTTTCTTCCATCTTCACCTTCACCTTCTTCCTTAAGCCCCTTCCTATTTCAAGTTCTTCTACTCCCCTTCCCTCCTCTTCCTCCCCACTCGCCCATCCACTCATTCCCTTTCTTTCTCTCCTCCCCCTCACTCTCATACTCCCTTCTATGTTCTTCTTCCTCTTCCTCCACATTCCACCTCTTTCCTTCCTCCTCTCCACCTTCCCCACTCAATCCACCCTTTCCTCCACTCCCTCATGCGATTCTCTCCCTCCCTTCTCCTCAACTTCATCTCCCCTCTCCCTCTCCTCCCACTCCCCTCTCGCACTCCCCCTTCCCCCGCTCCGCCAAATTCAGGTACTCAGTGGGAATAATGCAGCAAAAAGCTCTCTTAATGGACATAATTTGGACTGTTGTCTCGGCGCTGCTGGCTCAGAGTGGGGTGGGAAATGAGTGGAGGGCAGTGGGAAATGAGTGGGGGCAGTGGGAAGTGAGTACGGACAATGGGTAGTATGCGAGGGCAGTGGGAAATTAGTGGGGGCACTGGGGAAGAGAGTGGGGCCACTGCGAAGTGAGTGGGGGTAGTGGAAGCATTGGCACGTAAGGCGAAGCAGTTTTAAGTGGGGAAGGGCAGTGGGAAGTGAGCAGAGGCCATGGATAGTGAGCAGATGCCATGGGAAGTGAGTGAGGACAGTGGGAAGTGAGCAGGAAATGAGTGAGATATGTGAGAGGTTGCTGGAAATTGAATGCCAATCACTGGGAGTGATGGAAGGGCGAGTAGCAAGCGTGGATGGGAGTGGGATGGTGTGGGTGTTGAGTTTAAGTACTGTATGTACGAAACTGCGGGAGTGAAGGGAGTGGAAGGTGGAGGAAGTTGAGGGAGGGAGTATGAAGAAGTCAATATTTAAGATGATGTGTGGGGAAAGGAAGTGAGGCATGGAGCAGACTGTGTGTGTGTGTGCACGAGGATGGAATGGAGTGAAGGTAGTGTGGAGAGAAGTACAAGGAGTAAGGAATCGTGTAACGGGAGAGAGGAATGGTTAGGAGGGAAGGTAGAATGGGGTGGAGAGAGTGTGGGCAGGGGTGGAGGGAATGTGGAATGGTGTCAAGGGAGGGTGGAAGCTGACAGACAGATAAGGTGCAACTTTTGTTTGATGAGAGTTAATACGCGAAAGAAAAATGCGTCTAAGGCGAGAGAGAGAAAAAAAAGGACAAATAATAATAAGAAAACACAACGATGAGAGAATGAAGAAAAGGAAAAATGGGTACGGTTAAGAATGGAGAGGCGAGGAGAAATGCGATGGGGGAGATGGAGGGGGAGTGGGAGGAGAGAGAGAATAGGAAAGAAAAAAGGAGGGGAGGAGAGAGAGAGCGGGGGAGGGGGGAGTTTGAGGTGCATTAAGTCTCTCAAAGGTGTCGTTTGTGTTGTATTTAGGGAGGAATGGAAAAAGAAAATGAAGCGGGGAGGGAGAGAGAAAGGACAGGGAGAGGGGAGGGGGGGCAGTGGAAGGAGAAGGACAGGGAAAGTTGAAAGAAATGGAAAAGGGAGACTGAAAGGGGAGGGAGGGGAGGAGGGAGGTTGGGTGAAGTAGAACAGGTGAAGAGGAGAGAAGGCAGGGGAGGAAAGGCCGAGGGAGAGTGGAAGGAAAGCATGAGGAAGCGGGAAGGGGCAGAAGAGACGGGAAAGGAAGGAGAAATTAGTACGTAAAGCAGGTAACAGTGAATTAAAGAAAGTGTGAAAAGGTAAGAGAAGAAATTATAATGGAAGAAAGTAAAACGATCCCAGTAAGGTGTACGAGAGGTGAGAAAAAGACAATAAAGGAGAAAGTGAAAGAGAAACGAGGGAAATAGAAAATAAGGGAGAGGGAGAAGAAGAAAAGACAAGGAGGAAAGCTGATACTGGAACAAACAATGATTCATGTGGATGGAGGGGGGGGGTATGTATGAAGCTGAAAGAAGTTGAGTGCGTATATGTGTATTACAATGTATAAGTCAGGCAGTGAGTTAGTGATCGGTAAATATAACACAATGGCCCACTAGCATTTATAATTCAGGGGGAAAGGGAGAAGACGGTCCACCTCACTCACACCGGTCCACTTCCCTAGCACCCAGTCTCTCTCTCTTCACCCAGAACGATTATTCTTTAGTTTGTTCTTGGTACTTCCTGGCGATTTTATTCAACTTAAGAAAGGCCTCTCGTATTGAAGGGGTTAATGAAAGCTGCATCTAGTCTCCACAGATCGAAAAGTCTTCCCTAAAACTGAACTATATCGTCTGGAGATAAGAATACACTGAAAATCACGTTCCGGAGTGGGATGAAGAAGTTAAACCCGCTTTCTCTCTCGTGCCATTCTATCACTTTTTTTTTTTCCCCTAATGATCTTCTTCAGCCCTATTCTCTTCCCTAAGTTTATTTTCACTGTTCCCCATTCTTTCCCTCAATCCTCTCTCTCTCCTTCACTTCACTACTTCCATCGTTCCCTTTATCATTCCAGCACATTCTTTACCCTCTCTTCTCTTCCGCACCCACGATTCACTTCCCTGACTCTGTTCTCTCCCTCATTCCGCTACCTCCCACTTGCCACCCTCCCCCACTCCTCCCTTACCTAAACAACTTCGTTATTTCATCACACTAGCTTCATCCTCCCTCAACTTCAGTGCACTCACTAACTTCACATACTACTTTCACACACTAACTTTTTTCTCTACTACCTTCACTGCACTTCACACACCAACTCTTCCTAAATTTCACTGCAATCCCACCAACTTCCCACATTAACTTCACATACTAACTTTGCGTACTAACTTCTACATACTTTATACAGTTACTTCTCCCTCCCTCTTCGTCAATGCACTCCCCTACTCTATACACTAACCTCACACTAACTTGACACGCTAGCTTCACATACTAACAAATCCGTTTCTCATCCTCAACGCTGTCTCACAAACTCCACACACTGACTTCGCACACTAACTTCTACTCCCTCTCCCTCAATGCACTCTCAACAACCCTCCTCCCCACCGTCCCTCTCATCCTGTCACCCCATCCCGCAACCCATTATGTTACCCCCTCACAGATGTCCCCTCCCCTCCCCTCCTCCCCCACCTCTTCACTTTACGACATAATCACTTTCCCAATGAATGTATTTTCTACTCAGAATTGTCTGCCCGAACACGCACACTCACTGACACGTGCACACAATCACGACTACCATGCAGGTCACACACACACACACACACACACACACACACACACACACACACACACACACACACACACACACTTTTGAAAATATTCTAACACTTTCGAATATGGTATAAACATTAAACTCTCTCTCTCTCTCTCTCTCTCTCTCTCTCTCTCAAATGGCGTACACTCGCGGCGATGACAAAAATTTACAGGTGAGCAAGAGAGACGGATGGGCGCTGTGTATAGAGGGACGACCCGCCATAATCACTCCATATCGAGGACGTATTTCATAGTGGAAGCGGTCTTGGAACTACACAATTATCTATACAGTACAGAACAGTTAGTCATGCAACAATAAAACCAGACACCACTACCACCTACACCACACATCGCTCCCTCTCTCACCACCTCCCTCTCTCACCATACACCACTCCCTCTCGCACTACACACTACTCCATCTCTCACCACATACCTCTCTTTCTCTCACAACACACCACTCCCTCTCTCACCACCTCCCTCTCTCACTACACACCACTCCTTCTCTCACCACATGCCTCTCCTTCTCTCACCACACACCACTCCCTCTCTCACCACATACCACTCCCTCCCTCACTATACACCACAGTGACACTGCCCTACACTACACACCACCCTTCTTTCACTACACATCATTCCCCCAACACAGACCACTCTTCCCTATCAAACACCACCCTCTCCTCATCGCACATAACTCTTCCTCTAAAACACAGCATTCCTTTTCGCACCAAAACCCTTCACCATCTTTTCCCCACCACTCCTCCCCTACTGCTCACCACCTTCTCGCCAACACGCACCACTCCTCCCCTTCAACACAGCACTCCTTTCCCCACCAATCTCAAGCACCCCCACCACTCAAATAAAGTTTTTCTCACAAACCACCTCCCACTACAACAAAACACTCTATCCCACCACAGCCACACTTCTTCCCCCACCCTAACCCCCATCTCTACCACCACCATGCCTTCCGTCCCTGCTTGCGTATTCAGCAATATTTACGCGTAATTCTTCACAGGGTGGGGAGCAAGTCACTTAAATGGGAGGTCATAAGTTTGCGTTAGGACGAGAAGACTTGGATTGATACAGATATACCCCCCCACCCTCTCTCTCTCTCTCTCTCTCTCTCTCTCTTTCCCTTTCCCTCCATCTTTCCCCTCCTCCTCCCTCCTTCCTTTAATTCTCTCCCTCTCTTTTTCCATTCTTTCCTTCTCGTCTCCCTTTCCCTTTCCTTACCAGCCGCTATTTCCATCACCATGAGAGGTCTTTCCTTGACTGCATAAAATCATCTAGCAGCAGAGAGAATAAAATGCAAGAAACCATAGTACTGAAGGGGTTAATTTTGTCATTCACCCCCTCCCTTCAATTCCAATATTCTCCTTCACATCCTCATTATTATCTCACTTTCTGTCTCCACTTTCCCAAATTTCCCTCCCTCCCCCCATCCCTCCCTGTTGTACTTCCTCTCAATCTCTCCATCTCTCACGTCTATCACTTCTCTCTCCCTCCCTCCCCTCGCAGTCTCTCCCATCTTTCCCCTCTTCCACTCTCCCAGTTCCCTTTCCACTATTAATCTCCACTCCTTCCTCCCCCTCTTCCTCTCCTGTCCACTCTCTATCTCCATCTGAGTCAACTTAACCCCTTTCAGTCAATTTATTTTCCTTAAGCAGCCTCTATTAATAATGTCATCTCCATCTCTTCTAGCTTTCCCCATCCTTTATTGCTCTTTTAACCCTTCAATGATCAGCACAACTCTAGTCTTCTTCTCTTCCAGCTAACCCCAGACGATTTTTTTCAACAGTGACAAAAACCTGGGCATTAACACTGTCACCATTAATCCTCTCATGGCTGGAACGCCTGACGCCAAACGATTTCATGCAACTCAAGTGATTTATACAAGTCTGATAATCCCTTCAATCCGAGGATGTTTTTAAATGTTACTCTTATTTTCGAAGGATTTTCTTACCATGAGGGATTTATCGCGAACTTGTGGGGTAAGATACAGCCCTTCGTTAACCCCTTCACTACCAACACCCTCTCCTTACTTGAATAAAAATATCTAGTAGAAGCAAAAATAAACTATCGTACTGAGCTTCGTAATTCTTGTCCTTCATTCCTCCACCTCCACTCTCACCCATTCCTGCTCCTCTCCGCCCCTCCTCTCACCTTCACCTCCCACCTCCACCCCCACCTTTCCATCCCAACCCCCTCCCGTCAAGCAGATCATATCACTGGTTAATAATGTCCCTAAGCATCTCTCACCTCCCTTCTCCTACCTTCTCCTGTCTCCTCCATCTCCCCTACCTTCTCCACTTCATTTTCGCCCTCTTCTTGATCTCCTCCGTCTCTCCCTCAAAATTCTCCACTCCGTCTCTCCTCCAGTCTTCACTTTTCCTCCGTCTCCCCTTCAATCTTCACTCCTCCTTCTCCCCCTTCCTTTACCTTCCTATTTCTCCATTTCTCTCTCTCTCTGTAACTTCAATCTCCTCCACTCCTCCTACGTTGCTCCCTCTACCTTCCTTATCCCCCTTTCTTTTCCTTCTTTCCCTCCTCTTACCTCCAAGCTCCTTCTCTCCTCCTCAGTATCTATCTCCTCCTACCTTCAGTCTCCTCACTCTTCCTCACTCTCCCATTCTCTCCACTCCCATCTCTTCATTCCACTTTTCTTCTCTCCATCTTCCTCTTCTGTCCTCATCTCTGCTGTCTCCCGCTCTCGTCTACATTCACTTTATTCCACTCTTCATCTTCCTTCGAATTTTCCTCTCTCCTTTATCGTGTCTTCTTTCCTCTCTCCTACCTTCCTCCAACTACAATAATTTTCTTCCTTCATTGTTAACCTCTCCCTCCCTCTCTCCCTCCCTCCTCATCCATTTCTCTTCCCCTTCTCTACACTTATCTCACTTCTCTCTCCTCTTCCTCTCTCTCTCTCTCTCTCCCAATTTTTTTTCCTCTGTCTCCCCATCCTTTCCCTCTGCCCCTCCCTTCCTGCCAACTTCATTACTGTTTTCTCTCACAACCTCCCTTTCCGTCCCACCCGCCTTCCATCTCTCTCTCTCTCTCTCTAACTCGAATGATTATATTAAAAATAATAATAATGATAAGTATAACAATAATGAACTCTCCAATCAGCATTCTTATGTCACGAGACTATTTGTGAGAGAGAGAGAGAGAGAGAGAGAGAGAGAGAGAGAGAGAGAGAGAGAGAGAGAGAGAGAATGTGCCAGGGGGAGGCAAGGGAGGCGGAAAAAAAAAAGTGGGACAAGTGAAAATTAAATAAACCAAATAAAAACATCAAAAAAAAATCCAGAAAAAAGGAACACCCTAACCCAGGTAAAAATCACAAGAAAAAAATTACCAAAAAAATGTGTGAAAAGCGAAAGGGAAACACGAGAGGGAAAATGGAAAATAGAATAAAATGGAAGGAAATGTTGTTTAAATAAAATGTTTTCCGGAAATACTGGAGGGAGATAGAAAATAAAAGCACTCGAGGGGGAAAAAGAAATGGAAAGGGGAGGTAAGTTATGGAGGAACGAAAAGGGGAGGAGAGTGGGGAGAGGGAGACAATGGGAGGGAAGGTGGAGATGGGGGAGAAAGTAGGGAGAGAAAAGCACCGGAGGGAAGAGTGAGGAAAGGGGAAAGGGATCATTGGAGAGTGAGGAGGGAAAGAGTGGCAAGGAAGAGTGATAAATGTGGGAGGGGGGCAAGTGGGAAGGCGTGGAAGATAGAAGACGGATGAGGAGAAAGTGGAAAGGGAGAGGGTAAAGAGCCGGAAAGGAGAGGGGGTGATAAGTGGAGAGTTAAGGGAGGGGAAAGATATACGAGAGGAGAGATTAAGAGTACAGATGGGAGAGGAGGAAGTATGGGAGAGGCGAGATAGTCAAGTGTGGAAAAGAGGTGTACAGAGGAAGGAAGGAAGAGGAAGTTTAGAGAAGAAACGTGATGAGTGGAGGAAACATGTAGGGAGAGTGAAGAAAGCATGGGGAGATAAGAGAAAGAAGGGGAGGATGGGGAAGTAGAGGTAGAGAGGGAATGAGAGATAGCAGGAGCAGAGGGAAGGGAAGATGAGATGAGGAAGAGAGGAAGGGAAAGAGTGAGGGGAGAGTTTCAGAGACAGAAAGAAGGACGGTGGGGAGAGGAGAGGATGGAAGTGTAAGAGAATGATAGATGAGTGAATGAGTGGAATGAAGAGAAAAAGACGGCAGAGAAGATAGGGAAAAGACAGAAAATGAGAAGAGGACGAGTGAAAAGTGAAAAACAAAGTGACCAGGGAAAGAGGATAGGGGATGAGAGGACACAGGTGAGAGTGGATGGAAGTGAACAGGAGAAAGAAGGAAAGAGAAGAGATCAAGGGAAAAACACGGAAAAGATAAAGACAGGATAAAGAAACAAAAGAGAGAAAATCAGGGGAGAAGAGTGTACAGTGGGAAGAGAAAGTAGGATAATCAGGAAAAAAGAACTAATTGAAATGGGAGAAAAACAGAGAGTAAAGAGAGAAAGAAAGTAGGGAACGACGGAGACAGAGTAGAGAGCAGAGAGGAGGGAAGGAGGGAGGGAGGGAGGGAGAGATAAGGGAGGGAGGGAGTGAGAAGGGAGAGAGGGAGGAAGGGTCTGGAAGTAGGGTCGTCTGGCTATATAATACCAGAAATAATCTTATCCACCACTATAAACGCCTCGTAAACGCGACCCTCTGTTTCCTTCTCTCACTTGCAATGGAGAGAGAGAGGCAGGGAGAGAGAGAGGGAGTGAGAGAAAGAGGGAGGGACAGGGTGAGAAATGAGAAGAAAGAAAGGAGAGGAAGGAAACAAAATGGATGGATGGATGGACCGATGGATGGGCAGAGAGAGAGAGAGAGAGAGAGAGAGAGAGAGAGAGAGAGAGAGAGAGAGAGAGAGAGAGAGAGAGAGAGAGAGAGAGAGAGAGCGTGATGAGCTGGGAAGATGTAATTGTGGGAGATGTGGGACTAGAAAGATGAGGGGGAGAAGAAAGATGAATAGGAGGGCTTAAGTGATGGGAGGGGAGAGAGAAAGTACGGGAGAAGGGAGAGGAGATGGGAGGGGAAGGTGTGAGGGGGGGAGAGAGAGAGAGAGAGAGATAAAAGAGGTGGGGAGTGGGAGTGAGGGAAAGAAAAACATGATGGACAGAAGGGGAAGTGAAGTGGGAAGTGAGAGGGAATAGGAAAGTGAAGGAGATGGTTATGGAGAGATGAGGGAAATGAAAGGTGAGAGAAAAGGGCAAAAAAAAGGGGGGGGGGAGATTTCTATAGATGAAAGGGAAGGCACAGGACAGAAAATAAAGATGCTGAAAAGAGTGCGGATAAAGAAAAAATATATGGAAGAGGATGAGAAAGAGAGAGAGGAAGAACGTTGCAAAGGAAGAGAGTGGAGGGGGGTGAAAGAGGAGAGTAGTGGAGCAAAAAAAAAAAAAAAAAAAAAAAAAGGAGAGGGGGAAACAAAACACGGGGAGAGAGAGAGAGAGAGAGAACAAAGAATGGAAGAAACTATGTGGGTGAGGAGGGATGCCCAGTATTGAGAGGAGGCTAGAGTAGGGATGAGAGGAGGGAGGGGGAGGGGGAGGGGTGAAGGGGCAGGAGGGGCGGGAGAGGGGGAGGGAAGAGGATGGGATGGGAGAGTGAGGGAGGAGGAGCGATGGAGAAGCAGTGAGGGAAAGAGGGTGAGACATGAGGAGGGAGAGGAGGAGGACAAGGAGGAGCTAAAGAGAGATGGTATATGAGGCAGGGGAGGAAAGTGTGTTGGGGAGGGAGTGGAGAAGGAAGGAAGGGTGAGGTAGTGAGGGAAGAGGACGTCGAGTGAGGGGTGAGGGGAGGGAGAGATGAGGGAGAAGACTTGGAGAAAGAGTGAGGGGAGGAAAAGAAAGAGGAAAAGTGTGCGAAAAAGTGAGAGGAAAAAGTTATGGGAAAATGGAAGGTGAAAGAACAGAAAATGTATGCCTGTGGAGAGACAACCCATAAAGTCTGCATTCTATTCATTTTTTAAAAATATTAGAAAAAATTAAAAACAAAGAGCGACTAATTCTCAAAAACACGATACACATAAATCATCCCACTAAATAAACAGACCCATTTATTACGTCCACCGAGGCGATAAATAATAAAGGGATAATCACCAGGCAACGTTCTCCCAGGCCAAATTATCACTCACTCTATCTTTATGGACAGTAGATGATAGAGTGAGCAGGACTGCCTCACAAAAGCTTCATCCAATATTCCTCTCTCGTGGGTCTTGCTCGCACGAATTCAATACGGGACCCCTCGCCTTCCTCGTCCCTCTTCTCCTACTTTCCTTTTGGTTTCTCCTCCTCCTTTTTCTTTTCCTCCTCCTCCTCTCTTTTCTCTTCCTCCTCCTCCACCTCCCTTTCCTCCTCCTCCTCCTCTCTTTCCATCGTTTTCTTTCCTTCCTTCCTTCCGCTGGGTTCCTGCTAGTTTTTCCAGATTTTTTTTTCCTTTTTTGGTGAGTGGCTTGTTCGCTATGTTTACTTGTACTTGATTTTCTTTTAGGCCTATATTCATTTCCTACCTTTTTTACGTTTTCTTCATTGTTTCTTAAATTTCCCCCTTTTCTTTTCTTCCTCTTCTTCTTCTTCTTCTTCTTCTTCTTCTTCTTCTTCTTCTTCTTCTCCTCCTCCTCCTCCTCCTCCTCCTTTCATAGTCTTTACTACAAGTGTTTAAATTCCTGGCATTCTTCATTCCTTTCGCCCTCACGTTTTCAACCCCAACTCACTCCTTTTCCCTTCTTCCTACGTTCTTTTCCTTCTTCTTCTTCTTCTTCTTCTTCTTCTTCTTCTTCTCCTCCTCCTCCTCCTCCTCCTTTCATAGTCTTTACTACAAGTGTTTAAATTCCTGGCATTCTTCATTCCTTTCGCCCTCACGTTTTCAACCCCAACTCACTCCTTTTCCCTTCTTCCTACGTTCTTTTCCTTCCTTCTTGCCTTCCGCTCGCAGTTCCATCCTTCTTTCATTCAATGATTCTTTCCTTGTTAGGTTTTCCAAATCCTTCCTTCATGAATTTCATACAGTCGACCCTCTCGTCTTCCTTCTTTCCTTTCTCCTTTTCCGTTTATTTCTTTCCCTCCTTCTTTCCTCCTTTTTTCATCGCCTTTGTTTCTTCCTTTTCTTATTCTTCCCCTTTTCTTGCTCTCTTCCTTCCTTTCCTTCGTCTTTTACGTTCTTTCTGTATTTCACTTTTTTTCTTTTCCTTTCTTTTCCCCCTCGCTCCCTGCCTCCCCTTTCTCCATCTGGCCTACTTAGCATCACGCAAGGTGTAGTTATAAGGCGCGAGAAGCAGCGGCATACAATAGCAAAAACACCTACATACACGCAAGCTATGGCTATGGGAGAAGAGGGAGTGGAAAAGATGATGAGTGGAAAAGAGGGGGAGAGGAAAGGAGGGGGAGGGGAAAAGAGGGGGAGGGGAAAGGAGGGGGAGGGGACAGGAGGGGGAGGGGACAGGAGGGGGGAAACGGGTAAATGGAAAAAAGGAAAGGAGTGACAGAGAGGGAAAGAAAGTTGAGAGGGGCGGAGGGAGAAGGGGAGGGAAAAGGTGGAGGATAGGAGCTGTGGATTTGAGGGAGAGGAACAGAAGAAGAGAGGAGGAGGAAGATGAAAGGAGAAGGAGAAGGAAAGACAGGCAGGGAGCGAGAGTTTGTGAGAGGTTTGGGAGTTGGGTGAGGGGGAGAAAGAAAGAGGAAGGGGGAAATGAGTGTGAGAGGGAAAGAGGAGGGAAACTGAGCGGATGGGAAGGGGTGGTGTAGTAGTAGCTGGAAGAGAGAAGGGATGGGAGGAAAAGATAAGACGTGTCGTATGGGGAGAATTGGATGGGAACAAGGGAGAGAAATAAGACAAAGAGGAAGATAGACAAAGGAAGAGGAATGGAAAGATAGGAAAGGAGCAGGACGTCAGCGGGACATAGTGAAGAGGAGAAGTGGGAGAGGAGTAGAGGAAGAGAAGGAGAGGGAAAAAGGATGGGGAGAAAGGAGGAAAGGAGATGGACAGAATAAAGGAGAGGGAAAGATAAGGGAAGGCAGGGAGGGAGAAGAGGGAAAAGACAGGGGAAGGAAAATAGGAGTAAAGGTAGGGAAGAGGGGACACGAGGGTGATGAGAAGTGGGGGGGGGGAAGGGAGAGTTACGAAGTGGGGCTGAAAGGGGTGAGAAGTGAAGAGGAAAAAGAAAAGGCAAGAAAAAGAAAGGAAGAACAACAAGGGAGAGATGAAAAGTGGGAAAGGAACAAACCGGGAGAAGGGAAAGTAAGAGAACAGCAGTAGTTGTAAAGCATGGGACAAAAGTAGAGAGAAAAAGACAGGAGGAGGAAACAACGGGAGAGACAAAAGGGAGAAGCACGCGCAAGAAAAGGGAAGGTGGTGGGAAGGACAACGAGGACCGAAGGTCAGAAATAAGAGAGCAGGAGGAAAGGAAAGGAAAAAATCTCTCACACACACACACACACACACACACACACACACACACACACACACACACACATCAAAGTCATACATAATCTACAGCAGAAGGCAACAACCAAGAGGCACTTCACACACACACACACACACACACGCTACAGACATAATGTTCCACATGCACACGCGTCATTAGACGGCACACGAGCATATACGCACATGGAAGTCACAATTCTACACACGCACACTTTCACACCAATGATGATAGTATATGCATCCAAATACACAGGCACATGGATAAAGAGTTCATGTACACAAAATTCCCCAAGTGACACACACACACACACACACACACACACACGGAAGCAGAGGGCTGAGTATGCAATGCCAAAGTGTTATCACTCTCTGGCCACAATCAGGTACGCACTAAACTGGCACGATACGCACTCAAACATTCATGATGATACACATTTAACGTTTGCCTGGACACTTTATCTCCCTCACACGTATACGCCCTCATAAAAACATCATAACGCACTTACAGACGATACAGCATATTCACAAGTGTAGTTACGCTCATAACTTTACGCGCGGGAAATATCACCCCACCCTTGTTGCAGCACGAATAAATCCTGTAGCCTATGTCCGTAATAACTAACAGGAATGCACGAATTTATGGTCCACATGCACGCAAAGGTAATGCACGTGCAGAAAAATTTAACTGCGTACAAAAACTCACGCATATACTAGTACATATAAACCAAGCCAAGTAAAGGTAATGCACGTGCAGAAAAATTCAACTGCGTACAAAAACTCACGCACATACTAGTACATATAAACCAAGCCAAGTATTCATGCACGCCTTTAACGCTCTCAGTCCTTGGGTTTTCTCCTAGGCGACTTTGTGAAAATACGCAGTGGAGGTTAGGTGGATGCGCAGGTGTGTTAGTGGTCTGGAGGGTGTGTGGGTGGGTGGACGGGTGGGAATGTGCGCACGTGTATGGGTGAGTGGATGTATGGATATGGGTGGATGGGAAGGTGGGTCCGTAGATGTGTGGGAGGGTGGGTACGTAAGCGTATGGCAGGGTGACTGCGCTGATGTGTGGGAGGGTGTGTGCGCGCGTTTGTGTGCGTGTGCGTGTGCGTGTGCGTGTGTGTGTGTATGTGTTCGTGGATGGGTGGAGGGTGGACGGGTGTGTGCGTGGGTGTGTGCGTAGCGGGGCGTAGCGTAAACAAAGGCAGGCACAACAAATCTCTGGGGCTGGCTGGCGTACACTGGGCACTCCGGTGTAAAAATATTCACGAGTAAACAATGCCTCCCTCGTTCTCCCCCCCCCTTTCTCTCTCTCTCTCTCTCTCCCCTTTCCTCCATATCCTTTCACTCTATTGTCTATGCCCCTCTCCCCTTTCTTCCCTTTCCTTTTCCTCCATCTCTCCACATACCCTCTTCTCATCCTTTGCCTTTTCCCTTTTCCTCTCTTCTCCGGCCCACTCCTTCCCTTCCCTCCCTCCCTATGCCCAAGCTTAACCTTCCCTCCCAACGCCCCTACCCCTCTCCCTCTCTTCCTTTTCCTCTCCCCTTTCCCTCTTTGTACCCTAGCCTAACCATCTCCACCCCTACCCTTATCCATCCCCCTCTCTCCTACCTCGCCTCTTCCTTTCCCCCCTCCCTTCCCTTCCCCCCCTCCCCTCCCCTCGTTTCCCATAAAGGGGGTAACGGATGAGGAGTGGGGTGAGGGGGGGGAGCTTTCTGTTTTGCCATATATCCTTATCTATATAGAAACGAGATTACTATCCTATGGCAGAGCACTATGTTATGGTGTGGAAACGCTCTCTCTCTCTCTATTCCTTCTCCCCTTTCTCTCCCCCTCTCTTTTCCCCCTTCTCTTCAGTTCTCTCCTCACTCTCTTCTCTAATTCTCTTCTACCACCTTCTCTCCTCACTCTCTTCTCTAATTCTCTTCTACCACCTTCTCTCCCACTTTCTTCTCCTCCCCTCTCTTTCAGCTTCTTATTCCCTCTTCCATTTTCGTCCCCCCCCCTTCTCTTCCATTTCCTTCTCTCCCTCTCAATTCCACTTACCCTAACCAGCTCAAGTTACTCCCCAATATCGTAAAACATCCCAAATCCCTCTGTTTTCCCCCATCTTCCTGACCCACTTTTCTTCCTCTCTCTCCCTCTCCCCTTCCCTTGTCATTCCTTTGCCTTTCTCCTGCCTCTTCCTCTATCCCTTTCCCTTTTACAATCTCCTCCTCATTCCTACCCTCCCCCCTTTCTTTCATGCCTCTCCCTTTCTCCAACTCCTCCTCTTCTCTGCTCCTCCATTTTTTTCCATCCTCCCCTCACACCCCTTTCTATCTGAATGCCTCTCCCTTTTTACCTCTTCTTTCCCTTTCTCCCTTTTGCCTACCTTGCCTCCCTTTTGCGTTCTCCCTTCTCTCCATTTCCCATTCCTTGTCTGTCCCTTTCTCCCTCTTTACTCCAAATATTCTCACTTTCTTATTTACTTTAACACCTTTTCCCTAATTTTTACTCCCTGTATTTTATCTTCTCATTTTCCTTTCTCTCTTCTGCTGGTTCATTTCGTTCCCTCTCCTCTCTCTTCTGCCTTTTTCTGCTCCAGTTCTCTCATATTTGTTTCCCTCTCCTGCTCTATTTTTTTTCCTCTTTTCATTTTATCCCCTTGCTGTATTTCTCCCATATTATTTTTTCTCTTCTCCTATTCTGTTTTCTCCTTTCTCTTCTCTCCCTCACTTTCCCATTACCCTTCTCTCGCATCGCCTCCACCCTTCCCCTCCCCCACACAGGCACTTCACTTTTATACTTCCTCCTCTCCTCTATTTCAAACCTATTTACCCTCTCCATCACGCATTTCCTCATACCCCATTCGTCCTGCCAAACCCCATCATATATTCTCATCCTCCCGTCCTCTCACCCATTCCTTCCTTCCTTCCCATTATCTCCCACTTTTCTCATCCCTTCACCTGCTCCATTCTCTCCTTTTTTCACCCACTTCATTCCTAATTTCTGTATCTACATTAGGCCACATTTGGTTCAGTGCAGGACTGGACCTTTTTTCTCACAGGGAGAGTGATAGCCTGAATTAAACCCTCCCCATGATGACCAAGAATAAACAGAGAATAAGGGTATGTGTATGAGGGAGTGTTTTATTGACTATAATTGTGACACACATTGTATACGTCATCGGTGCGAATCAACAAGAAAGGAAAGAGCAGTACTTCTTTAAATGTCCACTACTTGCCGCGTTTCAATCCCCAGACTCACAGCACACTCAGATCTCCCCTCTCACCTATGCAATCATTAACACTCTCCTCACCCAACACCCGTTCAGTTTTATTCCCCTCACCCATTATGCCCAGTTCTCTTCTTTACTCAACCCCCATCCTCCCATAATAGTCCCTCGCCCATTTACCTCCTCCCCTCACCCACCTTTCCCCCTTACCAGTTCCCACCTTCATTTCTCCACCCTTCCCCCAAACACATTCAGTCCCTTTCCCACATCCATTCCAGCTCTCCTCTTCCCTCACTCATTCACCCTCCCGATTTTCTTTCGACCATTCAATTCTCTCCAAACCCAACTACTATTACATCCCCCTTTAACCCACCTTTCACCCCTCACCCATTCCCGTCCCCATTCCTTCCCCCCTTTCCTCAACATATAGTCTGTTCTCCACACCCATTCCAACTCCCCTTCCCTTAATACCCCCTCACTCATTCACCCTTTCAGCTTTCACCCATTCAAACCTCTCCATATCAAACATCCATTACAATCCCCATTTCCCCCCCCCTCACCGAATCCAACCCCTCACCCGTTGCCCCCCCTCCTCACTCACTACAACTCAACTTCCCTTAGCACTCTATCATTCATTCACCCTCCCAACTTTCACCTATTCAACCCTCTCCACACCAAGCACCCATTACACCCCCTTATCCCTCCGTCTCACCCATTCCGACCCCCCTCCCCCTATCCCCCGCCCCACACACGCCGGTCTAGTAAATACAGCCTAAGAGTCAATCCAGGGCGCTAACTGCTCGTTCCCTCGCTCTTCTATCATGCGTTTTTAGACCGTAAAATACTGTTCGAAACTACGATTAGGGGAGTTTTACAGCAGTTCCCCCTCCCCTCCGCTCCCCTCCCTAAAACCGGTCCTCTTCTCCCCTCCTCTCTCTCCTGCCACATTTCCCCCCGCCTCTCTCTCTCTCTCTCTCTCTCTCTCTCTCTCTCTCTCTCCTTACTACCGCATTCTTTATCCCCTCCCTTCCTCACCCCACCTAAAATATACAACAGATGGTGGGGATGGGGAATGGAGGTTGGGGAAGAAGGGTCTGCAGCTGGGGAGGGGAAGAAAAAGAATGAAGAAGTAGGGAAGACGAGGGATGAAAATGTATGAAGAGATGGAAGCGATGAAGAGATAAGAGGGAAGAAGAGATGAGAGGGAAAAAAAGAAGAGGGAAGAAGAGAAGAGAGGGAAGAGATGAGAGGGATGAAGAGACGATATGGAAGAAGAGAGGGAAGAGATGAGAGGGATGAAGAGACGATATGGAAGAAGAGAGGGAAGAAGAGATGAGTGAAGAAAAGAGGAGAGGGAAGAAGAAAGGAGAGGCAGAGAAGAAAGGGAAGAAGAAAGGAGTGGAAGAGATGAGGAAGAAAGAGATGAGAGGGAAGAAGAATGTAATGAAAGGAGGTAGGGAGAGAAAAAGGGGATAAAAATGAAGAGACAGGTGGACAAGAAAGAGGAGAAAAAGAGAAGAATGAGAGACGAAGAAAAGAAGAGGAGAAGAGAAAGAAAGGGGAGAAAGAATATGAGAAAGAGGAGAAACAGAAGAAAAAAGAGGGGAAAAGAGAAGAGAAAGCGAAAAGAGGAAAACAAACGAGGACTTACCCTTTCTCTACGATAACGCACTTATTTTGTTTAGTTCTTGCTACCACACGACAATATTAGTCTTGGGTTCCTTGGTAATGAGGCTAACACTGATTTCCCTAATTCGATATAAGCTCCTCTCCTACACTGATCAAGCTGTAGGCATGTAGAAGAAATAAATAAGTACTCGTATTAACGGAGCTAAAAGTTGAGGAATCTCTCTCTGATCGATTGAAGAATTAACATCACACAATCTACTAAGAATATCACCCGCCCAAAAAGAAAATAAATAAATAAAAGGAGTGCGTTTGAGAATGAGGGAAGATGGCAGTTTGGGCTTGCAATTGAAAACAGTGCAACGGGAGAGCATCAAACTGCACGACATTGATTATCGGCGTTTGCTCCACTGCAAATGAGGCACACACGCACACGAACTCGTACACACACACACACACACACACACACACACACACACTCTCTCTCTCTCTCTCTCTCTCCATTCGCTTCACAGGACCGACCCACATCAAAGTACCCATCATCATCCTATGGCCATTTTATCGTAACATACAGTCTACCTCAGAATGACTCATAAATGGAAGTGAATTATCCATTTATGATATTCACCCTTGTGCCAGAACCACGAACACTGCTGAAAATTAAAACCTGGGCTGAATAATGCATGTTCAGAGGGACAGCAATACCCTCGTATACTCTTGTGCCATACTCGGAGCTATAGACTTGTTTATTTCATTTCGGGGTCACACTGCCATCTCTCCATGCCAGACACCGAGTTGTAAAGAGAGATTAACCTTTGGATATTGTGCAAAGGGACGAAAATCTCCGCCTAGTTAAAATGAATATAGTTAACACACACACACACACACACACACACACACACACACACACACACACACACACACAAACGTATACTTTAAAGGAAAACAATTTAAACACGGTATATCTAGCACACAATCACCATGAACACACACACACACACACACACACACACACACACACACACACACACACACACACACACACAACGTACAGTGCTAGTTCCCCACTCTACATCTTCCTCGCATCCGTCACATCCTGAACCTGATCTATCTATTTACTTTACCGAAACCAAAATACTCTTCCCAATTTTTTTTGTTCCTTTTTCAATAAATTCCTGCAGGTAGGATTCTCAACTCGTTAAAACCCGGGAGGTGGTCATGTTTTAACTTAGCCGCTATAAAACCCTGAAATAACGCGGCCCACGGTAATCCAATACAACCCTAACTTAAACCAGGGTTGTATTTTCGAGTCCCCAGCATTTTTATTCCTCCAACTTTAATGCTTTCGGAGGGGTTAAGAGAGCGGAGGAAGGGGAAGGAAGGGGGAGGGGGGAGAGAGGGAGGGGAAGGAAGGGGGAGGGGGGAGAGAGGGAGGGGACGAGGGGGTCTAATCTAGAAGTATTGGTTCATAGATTCTGAAATGAGGGGCGATTGCGGGAGAGGGAAACTGAGAAGGGGAGAAGACGGGGGAGAAAAATAAGGGTTTAGGGGAGAGAGAGAGAGAGAGAGAGAGAGAGAGAGAGAGAGAGAGAGAGAGAGAGAGAGAGAATCACGAAAAATACTTCACTTAATTATATCCATAAACAGAGACAAAATTAGTGAAAGACTACTGTATGATTTAACAGATTATTATTATCATCATTTTAAGTCAGATTATTACTATTATTATAATTACTATTATTACAATTATTATCATTATTATTATTACTAAAACAAGGCTCATGATCACACATTTATAACCCGATGAGAAGGAAGGAAATTACAAACTAATAATATATGTAAAAGAAAATGCTTGCTTCTCTGTCCTTCTGCGTGTGGGAGTAGAGCCAAGACGGAGTAGGTGAGGTACCGTATGACGTCACCACCACCTGCCCTGGATGTGTGCAGGTAGATCGTGTTTCCTTGACCTTGACCGGAACTAAATCATGTGTTTTCTTGACCTTGATCGGAACTAAATCTGGTGTTTTCTTGACCTTGACCAGAACTAATCTCACGGTCAGAACTAATCTCGGCCACTGCTGATCTCACGGCCGGAACCAATCTCATGATCGGAACTAATCTCACTGTCGGAACTAATCTAACGGCCGTAACCAAGGCCAAGACAACATAAAACACGAAGACGTTATGTATATTTTATCTCTGCTCCAACCACAAGGATTTTACTCAGCTTAAGAGAGGTTATTGAAGGCTACATGTAACTCCTCTCTCTCTCTCTCTCTCTCTCTCTCTCTCACACACACACACACACACACACACACACACACACACACACACACACCGGAACGAAGGGGTTAATGACATGAGTTACCAGTTTCATTCTTTTCCGTGGCATTATGTGGGGAATAAAACACACCCACTCCCCAAACAGACACATGCTAATCAAAACAATAAAACAAACATGTGTCATCGTACTGAAAGGGTTCGTGGAGCGTTATCTAGCCCTTTCACTACGAGGGCAGAAAAAATATCCGAAAAGGGGAAAAAATAAAAATTAATAAAGAGAAATGGGAAAATAGGAGTGGTTAGGAGCGACAAAGGGTAGTGTGTGTGTGTGTGTGTGTGTGTGTGTGTGTGTGTGTGTGTGTGTGTGTGTGTGTGTGTGTGTGTGTGTGTGTGTGTGTGTGTGTGTGTGAGAGAGAGAGAGAGAGAGAGAGAGAGAGAGAGAGAGAGAGAGAGAGAGAATACGAGGGGAGAAAATTAGAGAGTGAGAGAGAAAGGGGAACCGCTTTACCGAGCTGTGAAAGTTACAATAGCTGTATCGCACAAATTTACAGCTGATGATATTTTTGTTATGTTTATGGGGTGTGACAATGAGAGAGAGAGAGAGAGAGAGAGAGAGAGAGAGAGAGACTGTGTGTGTGTGTGTGTGTGTGTGTGTGTGTGTGTGTGTGTGTGTGTGTGTGTGTGTGTGTGTGTGTGTGTGTGTGTGTGTGTGTGTGTGTGTGTGTGTGTGTGTGGTTTTAAATATACTTAGGTACGAAGACGGACCACGAGAAAGCGAAAAGAAAGAGTGAATGCATCAATTAGAATGAATGAGGGAGAATGCAGCGGTCAAGGATAAATAAACGAATAGGGGTGAGAACAGAATGAGGAAATAGAGTAAAAACAAGCGCACGAAACAAAGGAGAAGGAGCAGCCTCTTAAACCAACATCCACACACACCAATCAATATTACTCTACCACATTAACAACCCCCCAACACACTCCACTCACTCCTTTCTCTCCTCTTCCGTCTCATCATTTCTTCTTGTCTCTTCCTCGTCCTCTCTCTCTCTCTCTCTCTCTCTCTCTCTCTCTCTCTCAACCTCCTACCTCTATCCCACTCAATAAATGGACATGCAATACCTTAATCCTACCCCCTCTTCGCGATATCTCCCTCCCATTCCCTCTGCCTCCCACTCAATGCACGCTCGCCTTTCCTCCTAATCCCTCTCGCTATTCCCTCCTTCCCACTCTCTATTGAGGCTACCCCCTCCCCCCTCCCTCCATTCTCCTTCACTTCTCCAACTCCATCCCATTGTTTTCTCTTTCTCCTTCTTCGCTTCTTATTCCTCCTTCAGTTCTCCATTCTGGCTCCTTAAACTTAAACTTCGCTCTCTTTTCTCCCTTACTCTCCGAATTACGCCGTTTCCCTCTCCCCTTTCCATCCTTCATCCATCCCCCCACCCCAGCCCTTCCTTCCTTTATTCATTCATTCTACACACCTTCTCGTCTCCCTCTCCCCCCGCTCCTTCTCCTCCTCGTCCCCTCTTTACCTTCCCTCTCAACGTTTCTTACTTTGTTTTTCTCTACCTTGCTACCTCCTCTTCCCCCTACTTCTCTTCTCTCACCCCTCTCTACTCTTCCTCCCTCCTAACCCAGTCCTACCTCCCTATCCTCTCTCTACCTTCCTCCTTCCACCTCTTCCCTCTTCTGATCCACCTTCCTCACCCGTTGCAACTCCTCCTCCTCTCTACCCAAACTGCTACTCCCTCCCTCCCCCTCCTTTCCCCCTACCTCACTTCTCTCCCATTCATTACCCAGGCCATCTCCACCTCTCACTCTCGCTCCCCCTCCACCCCCTGTCCTCCCACAACCCATTCTGCGTCTCCACCACCCCCAACACCCCTCCTCTTATATCCCTCCCTCCTGCTCAATTCACTGGTCCTCAACTCCGCTCTCTCTCTCTCTCTCTCTCTCTCTCTCTCAATACACACACCCTTCTCTCTAGACCCCCACGACTCACTCCCCGTCCCCCCTAACTTAATACAAACCCCCACTCAATTCTCTCTCTCTCTCTCTCTCTCTCTCTCTCTCTCTCTCTCTCTCCCACTCAATACACCCCCACCCCTCCCCCAGCCTCTCAACACAATGCAACACAGCAACAAAACTCCACACTTCGTCTCTTTCCCTCGGACTTACTTAACAATTGCAGGCGGCCGCATTCAAGAGTGGGACTCAGAATAAACTTGGCTCTGTGTGTGTGTGTGTGTGTGTGTGTGTGTGTGTGTGTGTGTGTGTGTGTGTAATTCACCGGGTCGGTCAGGATCACTTGATGGTCGTGATGGTCAGCTTTTACCCTCCCGGAAGGGAGCTGACAGCTCATATAGTCCGATCTAAGGGCAAGGCTGTGACCTTCACACACGCACACACCCGTCCCCTTGCTCAAGGGGGACATTAACCACCCACTTCGTCAGTGAAACTTTTCGCAACCTGAGCGAGGCGCGAACTCCCGTCCACCAGTCGGCAAGCGAGAACGTTACCACTGCACCAGCGAGCGGTGTGTGTGTGTGTGTGTGTGTGTGTGTGTGTGTGTGTGTGTGTGTGTGTGTGTGTGTGTGTGTGTGTGTGTGTGTGTGTGTGTGTGTGTGTGTGTGTGTGTGTGTGTGTGTGTGTGTGTGAGAGAGAGAGAGAGAGAGAGAGACTCTACCACCACAACCCCATTCATAGCACCCAACCTCATCCTCAGTTCCACTTACATTCACCCATTACATATAACACCAACCAATGTCCCCATTCATACTCACCATTAGGATGCACACCAACCTCCTCCATTCCTAAATCCATTTCACGTTCATCCATTAACAGCATCCACCTCCATTCCATCGCCTATTACACTTAACCGCACCTTTCCCACTCCTAAAATTCCATTCATATTCACTCATTACCACCTATTTTCCATTCTCTAAACCCTGTTCACATTCACCCATTTTCGCCATGCATATTTACCATTCGGTTTTACAGCACCCATTTTTAACTTCCAAATCCCATTCACTTTCACCCATTACATTTAACATCGCCCATTTCGCCATATATGTTCACCATTCGGATTCACGTCATCCATTTCTATAAACACATTCTCTCCTCCCCATTCACCCATTACATTCATCT
>NC_136971.1:12956100-13136100 GCF_032717465.1 Coenobita brevimanus | reverse complement strand
ATTAACTTTTGGAGATCCCCTGGTGGTAAAGGGTTAATGGGGGCTTTATTTAATCTTTCAACCCCAAACACTCTCTCCTCAGCTGAATAAAATCGTCTGGAGATGGCAAGTATAGAGTGATATGTACTCAGATTGAAGGGGTAAATTTAGTAGCAGTGGGAACAGACCAATGATGATGATGATGAGCAGGAGGAGGAGGATGGTGGTGGTGGTGGTGGTGGTGGTGGTGATGATGATGATGATGATGATGATGATGATGAGGAGGAGGAGGAGGAGGATGGTGGTGGTGGTGGTGATGATGATGATGATGATGATGATGATGATGATGATGATGATGATGATAATTCTACTGAAATAAAGGAAAGTCAGAGAAATGAAAGAAGAGCAGCGGAAAAAGTAGATAACGATGACAGACGCAGAGGGAATAACAAATTACATTAGCACAAGAGAACAAAGCAGATAAAGGAAATAGAGAGAGAGAGAGAGAGAGAGAGAGAGAGAGAGAGAGAGAGAGAGAGAGGGGGGGCTGGAACGACGCTCTTCAGTCTGTTTACATTAATTAAAATTTCACATTAGGGACAGTCTCGGAGGGCAGGCGGCGAGGGGAGACAAGAGGGGAACTACAGGGGTGTTAGAGGGGTGCCTGAGGGGAGGTGGAAGGGTGAGAGAAGGGAGAGAGGGGAAGGAGAGAAGGAGGAAGGGGAGAGAAGGAAGGGTGAGAGTGGGGAGGAAGAGAGGGAAGAAAGAAGGACGAAAGGGGAAGGGAAGAATGGAAAAGGGGAAGAGAAAGACGAGAGGGGAGAGGAAGAAGGAACGAGGGGAAGAGAAGGGTGAGAAGGAAAACAGAGGAATGGAGGGAAGGGGATAAAGTGAGGGGAGAATAGGGAGAAAGAAGGGCGAAGGAAGCGAGACGCAGAGGGGAAGCAGAGAGAAAAAGAAAGGGAGAGAAGGAAGGAACAGAGGGGATAAAGAGAGGAAAGCGAAGGGGAGAGAAGGGTGAGCGAAGGGAGACAGTGAGGGGAAGTAAAGGAACAGGAAGGGGAGAGAAGGAAGGGTGAGGGGTGAGAAGAGTGGGAGAGAGAAGAAAAGCAGTAGCAGTAATGAAGAGAGGACTGAGAGAAGAAGGAGAAGAAAGGAAGGTTGCAGAGGAGAAAAGAATGTATGAGAGAAGAATACGAGGGGGAAAAGGGGAGGGTGGTGCGGGAAGGATGAAGTGGGATGGAAGGAAAGGGGTGAGAGGGAGGAAAAGGGGAGGGTGGATGGGGTGAGTGGAGAGGGTCGGGTGGAGTGGGGTGGAAGGTGAAGGAAATCCCTGTGTATATAAACGAAGTGGAAAAGTCTCATGGATCAGGAAGGGATAAAGGAAAGGGTGAGGAGGGGAAGAAAGACGAGGAGGTGAACGAAATGAAGAAATAAGAGACCAAGCGAGTGAAAGAAAATAAGAAGATAGAAAGATGGGAAGAAAGAAGGAGAAGAACAAAACAGGATGGTAAAAATAACTGGACGAAAGATGGTGAGAAGAGGAGAAAGGAGAAGCAAGAAAGAACAGAGAAGAAAGACAAGAAAAATAAGACGTGTGTGTGTGTGTGTGTGTGTGTGTGTGTGT
Source organism: Coenobita brevimanus (assembly GCF_032717465.1). Classification (NCBI taxonomy): domain Eukaryota; kingdom Metazoa; phylum Arthropoda; class Malacostraca; order Decapoda; family Coenobitidae; genus Coenobita; species Coenobita brevimanus. The sequence continues at coordinate 13,134,494 of NC_136971.1, read as the reverse complement.
GTGTGTGTGTGTGTGTGTGTGTGTGTGTGTGTGTGTGTGTGTGTGTGTGTGTGTGTGTGTGTGTGTGTGTGTGTGTGTGTGTGTGTGTGTGTGTGTGTGTGTGTGAGAGAGAGAGAGAGAGAGAGAGAGAGAGAGAGAGAGAGAGACAACTTTCCTCTAAGCCCCACCACCACCGCCAAACACCCAACACTGAATTCTGTATCATTTCCAAGCGATTACTTAGCAACTTTGTAATCCTCTGTAACACCTGTAATCCCTTTGTAACCCTGCCCTAAGAGGATTTTCCTGGCCTCATCAAGAAATTCACCACGACCCGCAAAACTCAAAATTTCGACTTCATAACTGAGAATTAAAGAATAATTAAACGTGGAAGAATAACCATGATATTATATTAAGAAAGGACGGCGGAAGTGAAAATTTAATGCAAAGAGTAATAAAAAATATAAATTAAAAGGGAAATAAAGGCAACTCAAAATAGATATATAAAAAGAAAAATAATAAAAGAACTTGCAGAACTCAAACGGTGGTTTAAAAATGGAGAACCCCCCCAAAAAAGGCCAAATTTACAAGTTCAAATATCGTATATACACAACAACAACAACAATAATAATAATAATAATAATAATAATGACAAAAACAATTTAACTAATACTCACACACACACGGGGGAAGGTTCCATAGCCAAATATTTACAGAGTTTTCCAAAAACCAAAACAATAAACTGAAAAAGTCGCAAGGCCAGCCAAGCCCCCATTAAGCCCCTTCAACCCGATTACATGATTTTTTTTAGATTTAACTCTTGCCCTCTCTAGACGATTCTATTCAGCTTTTTGGGACGATTTTTGACCTGGTGGGGTTTGATTCAGCTTCCATTAATCCCCTTCATACCATAAATCCTTCTAAAATGGAGTAAATCGCCTGGAAGTGGCAGGAATAAACTAAAGAAGAAACATTAGGTTGCATGACTGAAGGGGTTAGCTCAAGCATGGGCCGAAGCACTTGTTCCTTTGCGATTTAGTTTGTGTATTAAACCTCAGCATTCGCCTTCATGGTATTTACACTGTTTTAATATCGACATAATTTGCCTCAATAACAAAAGGGAGAGGATCAAGGTGTAACATGCGGAATAAGTCGCCCAGTAGGCGATGCTTAGAAGTTTCCATAGCCACTCAGAGCACTGCCTTTCTTCCCTGGCCCCACAAACGTTCAGGATAAAAACGTCATTCGTAAACGTTGTCTGGAGAAACGTTGTGAGAGGGAGGACGGGAGAAGGAGGTAAAAATGTGGAGGCTTAAACAGAGGGAGGAGGAGGAGGAGGAGGAATGTGTTGGAGATAAAAAGACGGAAACAGCAGGATTGGGAAGCAAGAGAAAAGAAGAAGAAGCAAGGATGTGAAGGTTAGTGTAATGAGAGAGAGAGAGAGAGAGAGAGAGAGAGAGAGAGAGAGAGAGAGAGAGAGAGAGAGAGAGAGAGAGAGAGAGAGAGAGAGAGAGAGAGAGAGAGAGAGAATCAGAGGGGATGGAGTAAGAAATACGCGTACAAAGAGGAGAAGGCAACATCAAGGGAGAGGGCAAATGGGTGGGGCGGGGAGGGGGGGAAATGGAGAATAGAGGAAAGGGGAAGAAAACACAAGAGAAAAATGAGAGGAAGTAGGGAATGAGACGGTATAGAGAAGGAAGCCAAAGGGAGGAGGGATGCATGAAAAAAGGAACGATAGAAGAAAGTGGGGAGGAGGGAAGGAAAGGAATGGATGGGAAGAATGAGGAGGAGGAAGTGAGAAGGGAAGAATGAGGAAGAGGGAAGGAAAAACTGAAGAGGAGGAGAGAAGGGAAAAGGAGAGAGAAATGAACAGAGGAAACAGAAGAGGATGGATGGGAAGGGAAAGAACGAGGTAACGTTGAAGGAAAGACAGGAATGGATGAGGAAAGAGAAAGGGACCAGGATAAGAAGGATGGAGGAGAGGAGAGGAGAGGAGAGGCGAGTAGAGGAGAGGCGAGGAGAGGAGAGGTAAGGAGAAGAGAGGAGAGGAGAGGCGAAGTAAGGAGAGGAGAGGAGAGAAGCACGAAAGGCAAATGGGATGACATGCTTGATGGTCGATGTGTGAGAAGTAAGAGGGGGTAATTCTGGAAGTGAGTGAGAGTGAGTAATTCAGTGAAAGTGAGTCAGTGTGTGTGTGTGTGTGTGAGAGAGAGAGAGAGAGAGAGAGAGAGAGAGAGAGTAGGCGGGTGAATGAGTGGGTGAGGAGATGTGAGAGGGAATGAGAGTGGCTGGGCCAATGAGTGGAAGTGAACGAAAGCGAGAAAGTGAATGGATGTGAATGAGAGCGACTATGAGAGTGAATGGGTGAAAGCGAGCGAATGGAAATGAGTGAAAGTGAAGAAGAAGTAAACGGATGTGAATGAGTGAGAGAGCGACTACGAGAGTGAGTGAGTGAAAGTGAGTGAGAGAGAGACTACGAGAGTGAGTGAGTGAAAGTGAGTGAGAGCGAGTATGAGGAGGTGAGTGGATGCGCACTGAAGACGAACTGGGTATAACTGCTGGCGAGTGTGAGGGAATATGAGAGAATGATAAGGAGAGTGTGAATGTAAGATTGAGAGCCTGAGCGACGGGTTGAGAGAAAGAGTGAAGGTAAGACTGAGGATGGCTGTGAGCAAAAGAGAGCGAGAGACACAAGAATGAGTGAGTGTAGGTGTGGATGTGAGTTGTAGAGAGAGAGTAGGTGAGGGAGCGAGAATGAATGAAAGAAATGACTGAAAGTGTGAGGTACTGAGCGAATCTCCGTGGAAATGTGAGAGAGTGAGCAAATGGAAGTCAGCAGATGTGAAAATCAGTAAGTGAAGCTGAGTGAGTGACAGGATGAGAGTAAGAGGATGGGAGAGGAGGGTCCCCATGTGAGTAAGAGTGAGACAAAAATGAGAGAGAGATGAGCTTAGGTGTGTGTGTGTGTGTGTGTGTGTGTGTGTGTGTGTGTGTGTGTGTGAGACAGAGAGAGAGAGAGAGAGAGAGAGAGAGAGAGAGAGAGAGAGAGAGAGAGAGAGAATTAAACTGAGGAATATAGCAGAGATTATAAAGGATGTCTGGGAGGTGAGGGGAGTGAAAGGAGGAAAGACGGTGAGGGGAGAGAGGGGAGAAAAGAAGGCAAGGGAAAGTGAGGGAGGGAGGGAGGAAGGAAAGGTGATAACAGGGGAGAGAAAAGAAAGGAAAGAAGGGGAGAGAAGGGAGGAAAGATGGGGAGGGATGGGGGAAATGGAAGAAAATGGGAGAATAGGAAGGAGAGAAGAGTATGACATGGGGTGGGAAGGAAGAAATGTTAAGGGCAAAAGGGAAGGAGGGAGAAAAAAGGGAAATCAAGAGAAGGAAAGAAACAAGGACAGAAATGGAAGTGGGGAGGAGGAAGAAAATGATAGAAAGGTGAGAGAGTGGGGAGGGAAAATAAAAGAGAAATTAACAGATTTCCTCCTCTCTACACTGCAAGAATATAACAAAGATATCAAAGAAGATTATGGATATTAATAAGAAATAAGGAAATACGAAATAAATGGGGACAGGGGAATCACGAGGACAGAAGGAACAGAAGAAAATGAAAGAAAGGTAGAAAAACGGAATGAAATGAATGAAAAAGAAGAAAGAAGGGTGAAGAGATGGAACGAGAGGAGGGCAATATAGGGGAGGAAACTGATTGGATGGGAAGAAAAAAAAAGGAAGAACGAAGACGAACGAATTGCAAGAACAAAGTGGGGAGAAGAAGAGAAGGGGAGGGAAGCCAAAGACAATGGACAAATAAAAGGAATAAAAAAAAAAAAAAAAAGGGAGGGAAGGAAAGGGGAAGAAAAGCGGAAAAGAACATGAGACGGGAAAAGTTACAAGAAAAATGAATGACAGGAAAGACGTGAGAAGATGATAAAGATGGGAAAGGAGGCAATATGAAAGAAAAAGAAAGAAAACAGACAAAAAAGGGAGGAAGACAGAAGAGTGAAGCACGAAGGGACAGGAGGGAATAAATGTGTGAATGAATAAAGAATAAGGAGAAAGAAAATAAAGGAAGAAAGGGATGATAGAGAAGAGGAGAAAGAAGTGAAACGAAGAAAACAAATATGAAAGAAAACTGATATAAATGGAAAAAGAAAAGTCAGAGAATGGATACGAAGAACTAGACAGGAGGAGGTAAACACTGGGGAGAGGAGGGAAAGAAAAGGCGAAAATTAAGGAGAGGAAAAGGAAAGAACATGAGGAAGAGATGGAACAGAAAGGAGAGAGAGAAGGGAATGGAAGAGGGTATGAGGAGGAGCAGGAGGGAGGGAGGGAGGGAGAAGAGATGGTGAAAAAGTGAAAAAAGAAAGAATAAAGAAAGGAGAATAAATACGAGGACAAAGAAAGTGGATGCGGAGAAGGAAACAATGAAGGAAAGGAAGAGAGAAGATGGGAAAGGAAGTGAGAAGATCGGAAAGGCATAGAAAAAGGAAGGGGAAAACATAGGTAAAAAGGAAGATTGAGATAAACGGTGGAGGAAGAGAGGAAAAACAAAGAAAGGAGGGAAGATGGAGAGAGGGAGAAGGAAACAGGGGAGGAATGGAGGGGAGAGAAACAAGTCTGGGTACAGAAGGGGGAAAAAAAAAAGCCTCCAGGTTGCGTGGTAAAGGGTAATATGTTCAGGTAAACGCCTCTCCCCTTTCTCTCCCTCCCTTCCCTCTCCCTCCCTTCTCTCCCCTCTCCTTCCACCTCAATCTCTCTTTCTCTCTCTCTCTCTCTCATTCACTACCTTGTCTCATCTTACTTTATGCATTACTTCTTTCTTCCACTTTGCTCCTTTTTCCTCCCCTCCTCCCCTTCTCCTCCTCAACTACTTTCATTCTCATTCCTTCAGATCCTCCATTCTCCCTCTTCCTCCTCCTTTCTCTATTGCTTTTTTCCATCCCTCCCGCTCTCTTCTCTTCACGGTCCATTCTCCTCCCTCTCCCCTTCCTCTTCCACTCCATTCTCTTCCCATTCTCCCCTCATCTTCGCATTATTTTCTCCCCTCTTCTTTTCCTCTTTCTCTTCCCCTCCATCTACCTCCTTCCTCCCTCCCATTCCTCTTCCACCCCATTCTCTCCTCTCTCTCTCTCTCTCTTCCCCTTTCATTACATCCTCCAGTCTCTCCTCCCTCTGCCCCTTCCTCCTCTTTTCTCTCCCCTCCATTCTCTTCCATCTAACCTCCTCTTCCCTCTAGTGTCTCCTTTCTCTTCCTTCCTCCCTCATTATTCTCTCCCCTCGCTGGGCCGCTCCCCCTCTCCCCTCCCCTAATGCCTTCCCCTCTTTCCCCCTCGCCTAAGCAGCTTCCTTCCCTCCTATTTTACATTCACCTTTAGTTACTCCACGATCTACCAACCTACCTTTACATCTTCCCTTCTTCACGCACTCCCTACCAACCTACCTACCTATTTAGCTTCCTACATACCTACCTACAGTACCTACATACCTACCCATAAGTACTTACGTACCTACTTACCTACCTACCAACATTTTACCATCTTATGCAGTCTACCTACAAGCATAAGAACTGATCCACGTTGCAGTGTCTCAGTCTCTGCTTATAAGAATCTGTCTAACTATCAAATATCCAATTAATTTTTAAATTAAACCTTACCTTCTCTCTCTCTCTCTCTCTCTCTCTCTCACTCTCTCATTTAGCCCCACTCACACCATCATCCTCCACTCCTAACCCCTCACAACCTTTACCTCATTTACTTACACCCCATTCCCTATTTCCCCCATCTGTATCACCACTCTCATTCATCCATACCTCTAATCGCAGTCCCTAATCTTCATCCCATCTCCTTCGGTAACACCCAATTTTCTCCACCTTAACCCATCCATCACCACCGCTCTCCAACACTGTCCCCTTCCCAAACTTTTACCCCAACTCGCTTCTTCCACTCGTCCATTACATTTCACTTCATTACCCATTTGCTCTCCTCTCTCTTCATATCCTATCTCACTCCTCCATATTCCACCCATTCCTCACTCTGCTCTCTCCTTCCTCCAGCAACTCATCTTTCATCCTTCAACCCAGCTTCCACTATTCACCCCATCTCCCACTCAATCATGTCATCCACATCTCCTACTTTTTCAGTTCACTCCATCTCACCCCTTCACATCGTTCTACCTTTTACACCTCCTTCCATCCCTCATCCCTCACCTCTCAACCTATTTTCCACTAACCCCTCCACCTTTCACCTGATCTTTCAAATACCTCTCCAGCTTTCACCCCATCTTCCACCCCTCATCCTTCCACCTTTCGTCCCATTTAGCAATCATCACCCCTCTACCTTTACCACATCTCATCCATCATCCTTCAACCTTGCATCTCATCTCCCACGTACACATCTCACCCCTCCACCTTCACGCCATCTTCCACTCCCACATCCCATCCCTCCATCCGTTCACACATCTCCGCACCCCATTATCCACCCCAATTCCCTTACCTTGCACCGCACCTCCCCACCTTACAACTTGCACACTAAATCCCCCCTTACCCCCCACCATCTCCTCTACCCCCCACCATCTCCCCCTCCCCCACCTCATAACGCGAGCCTCACTATCGGTTATGGCCACCCCTCTCCCCCTCACCTCTAACCTCCCCCCCTGACCCCGCCACCCCTCCCCCTCATCACACTTTGTATTCAACTGTACCCCCCGTGTCCTCAGTGTGTGTGTGTGTGTGTGTGTGTGTGTGTGTGTGTGTGTGTGTGTGTGTATTCCCATAACACTGGATGACCCTTATTTTGTTGGGCAGGAAGGGTGAACTTTCCCTTTGTAGTTTGTGGGGAATAATGCAGGAAAAAAGGATAATTGCAGAGTTCTAGTGACGCGATTCTCTCTCTCTCTCTCTCTCTCTCTCTCACACACACACACACACACACACACACACACACACACACACACACACACATGGCTATCATAACTGTACAGGGAGGGGCGAATATAACAGCGCACACAGGTAAGAGGAGAGATAGTTTCATACCGTGCTCACGCACATACACATGCGCATACAGACTACACAAACGTACAAAATCACACACATTGCCTCATTTCACTCACATAACCACAAGGGGATACAACACACACACACACACACACACACACACACACACACACACACACACAGATCCTGGCCTTAATAATAAAGAAGTACCAGGAAATGGGGTTCCAGTGCGTCTTGTAGCGCTGCATTACACTGCCATGGCCACTTATGTATTCACCCGTGTGTGTGTGTGTGTGTGTGTGTGTGTGTGTGTGTGTGTGTGTGTGTGTGTGTGTGTGTGTGTGTGTGTGTGTGTTTTAATTACTTTGAGGGTGGCCTTCAAAGTTCATAATACGTGCTTTAATACTGCAAGAAAGAACGCTGCTGTGACTCTCTCTCTCTCTCTCTCTCTCTCTCTGCCCACACACACACACACACACACACACACACACACACACACACACACACAGTAAGAGCCTTAATAAGCACATAAACAAAAGCACTCCCCAAGCACGCACGCACACACAACACACGCATGCAAGCGAGAGTATATAGGACATGCAAGAATAAATAAGCACGCGACGACACGCAAACCCACATTTAACGCGCTCACACACACACACACACACACACACACACACACACACACACACACACACACACACACACACACACACAAGGGCAGTCGTCAAAATGGACCTCAGTACTGCAAATTAAGCAATTTTTTTTCATCCCCACTACCACCACCACCATCGCAGCTCCACTTCCCACTAACAAATGACGAAGTAGCCCCCAAACAGGTATGGGAATGCACTTAATGGACGACCCACCAATACAATGCCCAGTAAACTATGCCAATTATAACTCATTTCAGGGTCAATCACCTCATCGTTCACTACTACCGAAGAAGAGTACTATCCCGAGGCTGGGTAGTTTAGTTCAGATAGTTAACGTAGGGGTAAACAGTCGCTCCCCCTGATCCCCATTATGTGCGCAATAAACCCCAACCCATCCTCGGACATGCACCTTTACGAGATCGTCCAGGTGCATTGCCTAAAAATTCATCACTAAGGGGTCACTGCCAACTGATAAATATAATAATGATAGTAAGAACAGTACAGTTAATCAATGTCAATTATTACAACCAGAACAAAGCAGAAAAATAAATAAAAAATAAAAAATACAAGATAATTATAATATAATAATAATAATAATAATAATAATAATAATAGTAATAATAATCATAATAGCAATAATAATAAGAATAAAATGACTGTTCCTTGGTGGGAGAAAGATAATCCTTTCCATATGTCTGGCTGAACTAATCCTTCTCTCTCCCTCACTCATTCTTAATTCTCTCTCTCTCTCTCTCTCTCTCTCTCTCTCTCTCTCTCTCCTTTTTCCTTGTTTGTGTCTTCCTATCCCTTCATCACATCTTTTCCTTCTCTTCAGCAATTTCTTTTCTATTTCACTTTGCCATCAACATTTACCGTTTCTGTCTGTTTCTCATACTTTCTATTTCCTACATACTCCCTTATTCTCTTTCCTTCCTACTATATATTTATCTATATTCTTCCACAATTTTCTCGTCCCTTCCTCTCATATTTCACCATCTCCCTTTTCTCAAATTCTCTCTCTCTCTCTCTCTCTCTCTCACACACACACACACACACACACACACACACACACACACAAAGAAAAACATCCGACCTCAGAACCCACCTGTGTTAATATCAAGGGTGACGTCATACTTTTTTTCCAAGGAGGGAGGAGGAGTGGGAAAGAGAATGGAAAGGGAGAGAAAAGGGAGGATAAGGGAGAAAGCAAACTGGATGAGTGCAAGGAGGAAGAGGAGGAAGAATAAAAGGAGGGAGGATGGGCAGAGGAAGGAGGGAGGAGTGGAGGGTGGGAAGAGAAGAGAGAGAGGAAACAAAAGAAAATGAAGAATCAGGAAGGAAAGGAGGGAATACTGGGAAAGTCTATAAATAAAGAGAAACAGATCGCAAGAATAATGCAGAAGAAGAAAGAACGACTGAGGGAGAAAGGGAGAGGGAGAAGAAAGTCAGGTAGGGAATGAGACGAGGAGAATGAGTAAAGTGGATGGGTGGAATGATAAAAATAAGAGAAATGAGAGCGATAGAATGAATCTGATGGAGAGAAAAGAGGGAGTAAAAATGAGAGGGGCAGTAAGAGTGAGGGAGGGAAAGGCAATAAGAGTGAGGGACGGAAAAAGTGAGGGAGAACGGGAATGAAGGATAGTAAGATTGTATGGGGAGTACGAATGAGAGGAACAACGAAAATGACAGAGTAGGGATGCGAGGGAGTTGGAATGAGGGAAAACATGAGGAATGACAAGACAGTAGGAATGATGGCAGGTGGAAGAGAGAGACAGAGAAGGAATGAATACCAGAACATGGAAAATTACAAATGGAAAACAACAAAGAATAACTATCATCAGAAATAAAGAGGCTGGGAAGATGTAAGGCTGGCTCAGAGAAGACAGTAAAGTACAAAATCAGAAGTGCTGGAAGGAGGAGGAGGAGCATGAGGAGTAGGAGGAGGTTGTGTGAGGAAGTAAGATGAGAGAGAGGCAGTGAGGCCCAAGGGAAGAAGGGAGGGAGAGGGAGATGAGGAGGGAGAGGGAGATGAGGAGGGACAGGTTGAGATGGAGGGAAAATGGAGAGGAGGGATGGATGAGTGAAGAAGGGAGGCAAGCAAGGAAGGCAGGCAGGGAGAAAGGAAGGAAGACAGGAAGAAGGAGGAGAGAGGAGGAATAGGGAGGAGAGACTGCAGGGTGGGACGAAAGGAAGTGATGAGGAGGGGAAAGGAGGGGGGACATGGAGGGAAGAGAGGAAAGAACCTCACCCCAGGGAAGGGAATTTTGTGGCCCAGTTGAGATTAGGAAAAAGGATTGGGGAGGGAGGGGTGGGGAGATGGAGAGAGGGAGGGAAGATTGGGAGGAAGGGAGAGAGGAAGGAAAGTATAAACTGGAGGACTGGGAGGTGGAAGATTTGAGGAAGAGAGAATGGTAAGACTGGGAAGAGAGAGAGAGAGAGAGAGAGAGAGAGAGAGAGAGAGAGAGAGAGAGAGAGAGAGAGAGAGAGAGAGAGGAACTGGAGAAGGAGAAGAAAGGAAGGACAAAGACTTGATAAGAGAGATGTTTTGGAAGATTATGGACGAAGAATGTGAATAAGAAGGAATAAAATAAAACAATGCGATGGAAGGAAGGCAAAAGGAGAAGAGGACGAGAGGGAGGGAGGAAGATGAGGGAAGGAGGAAGCTAAAGGGGGGGAGGGAAGACGAGGAATAAAAAGTGGAGAGTGAATAAAGCTGGGAAAGGAAATGGAGGAGAAAACAGACGAGGGAGAGCTATACACATACATATATATATATATATATATATATATATATATATATATATATAAAGGTGAAAGAAGAGAAGGAAAAAGGTAAAATAAAAAAAAAGCAAGAGAAAGAGAAGAAAAACTGGAGAATGTGAGAGAGAGAGAGAGAGAGAGAGAGAGAGAGAGAGAGAGACGGGGGGAGGAAGGACAGTGGGATTAGGTGAAAGGGGAGGTAGGCTTGTAGGGAGATTATAAGGACAGAGGAATGAATTTTTGAAGAGGAGGAACGGAGGAGGAGGGAAAGGGAGGTGGGAGGAAGAGGAAGAGGAGGAGAGGGGAGGAGAGAAGGGATGGAGGTAGGGAAATTTAAGAGGAAGGGAAAGTAAGGAGAGGGAAGAGAGGAAGACAGGATGGGGGAGGAAAAATTGGGAACTACAATATCAGCATATTGGGAACTAGTAGAGAGAGAGAGAGAGAGAGAGAGAGAGAGAGAGAGAGAGAGAGAGAGAGAGAGAGAGAGAGAGAGAGAGAGAGAGAGAGAGAGAGAGAGAGAGAGAGTCCTTAGTACAATTATATCTAATTAAATAGTACAATGCTAATTACATTCTTGTTAACCCCACATATTTTCACTAACACTAATTTTTTTCGAAACGGCCTTCACTGACCACTTTACAACTCCAGCGTTCTCCTTAGCTGGATAAAAAAACGTCTAGTAGCAGCAAGGGCAAAATAAGTCGTCCTCGAGCTGAAGGAAATATAGGGGAGTAAAAGAGGAAGGGAACAAGAGAGAAGGAAGCGATGTACGGGAGCGGAATGGGAAGCAGACAGTGGAGGGGTGTGGAACATAAGAACAAGAGAGAATAACTGCAGTAAACCGGTTGGTCCATGCTAGGCAGCTCCTAGAAGAGTAAGTGAACTACTAGAATGAGATAATGATAGCAATGAGGAAGGTTCTCTCCCGCCTCCAAACCCTCCAGCGCAAGTCAGAAGGAAAAAGTCAGAAGGAACAACACGCAGTACAGAAAAACTGACGTGGACATTTTATAGAAAAGTGTGAAAGAAGAGATAGAACGGGTGATACAAGCAAGTGATGTGGTGGAGTGGAGGTAGGGCAGGAGGAGAGACAGGGAGGCAGGGGAGGGAGGAGAATCAGGGAGGTAAGGAAGGGAGGAGAGACAGGGAGATAAGGGAGGGAGGAAGATAAGGGAGGGAGGAAGATAAGGGAGGGAGGAGAGACAGGGAGGTAAGGGAAGGAGGAGAGACAGGGAGGTAAGGGATGGGGAGGAAAGAGAGGAATGGAGGACCGAGGCAGGGATGAAGAAACAGAAGTGTTAAGTATGAGAGATGTGGCAAAGGAGTGCAGGAGGAGGGTTGGCAGAGGAGGAGGAGGAGGAGGAAAGCGAGTGGAAGAGGAGGAGGAGGAAGAAAGCGAGTGGAGGAGGAGGAGGAGGAAAGCGAGATGATGATGATGATGATTATGAAGTATATAAGCAAGGGAGCGAAACGGCAACGAAGGGAGGGAGGAGGCGGTAGAACGTAGGGAGGAGGCAAGGGAGAGATGAAGGAGGGCTGGAGGAAGAAATGGTGAACACCTGAGGAGGAAAATGGAAGGGAAGGGAATAACCCCCCCCCCAAAAAAAAAAAAAAAAAAAATGGGAGCAGGGAAGGAGGACGACGCAATACTGTATGAAAGGGCAGAGATGTTAGGATGGCTACTTTTAACCCGAAATCCTTTAACATTAAGATAAATTATACGGAATATTCCACAATTATCACGTCAATCTTTCACAAATGCTACCGGGAAAATTTAAAGGGCTGAGGAATGATAACCACGTGCAGTTAAATGCCAGTTTAAAGAGCTCTCGGCAAGCACGCCACAAGAGCAAAATGTAGGCATCACGACCAATTATCGCGTTTAGTACAACACATTACTTATAACAATGTTAAAAACCACACAGGAGTAACTTAAAAGAATGTATTATACAAGATACATCGACCACGTGGTTCACATGTGTATCTTCTCCCTCAAATACTTTCTAACTAATCCCGTTGCCAGAACCGCATGCAACCATGGCAACACATTAGCATACCGGTATAAATTGGATATACTGAAAAATAATTAATTAAATCAAATACATGCGTGGCCTAAAACCCACGCAAAAATCTCAAGGCCAACGCAACAACCACCGCCGAGTTAAGCACCGGTGCGTAAGTCAACACAACACCAACCTTATCCACGACGACCATGACGATCGTTCCATGATGCCGTCTGATATAACACCACAACGCTGATCACTGTGGCAGGCAAAGGGGTCTTCGAAGGCTTATCACACACGCACACAAGCACCACACCTGCATGACACGCCGGCAATGATCACTGTCTGCCGGTGATGCCCCAGGCGACCATCGAGAAAAGTTGCCAGGTGTAAAGTAAAAGTTTTCCTAAATCAAAATCGCTATCTCACTCTTTCTCAAGCATCGTCTTTTCCTGATAAATAGTTAATCATTACTTAGCATATCATACAGGCGATAAACTCACAGCTGCAAAGGTGATATAATGGAAATAATTGACTGATGATAATTACTATTTGATAACTCTGATAGTCGTGTGGTTCCCTCCAGAGCCGGTTTCTACCTGCTCGCCCCTCCACCCCCCCTCCCCCACTGTCTCCTCCATTTCCTCCCCCGTCTCTCCACTCTCCTTCATTTTACATCACCCGCCTTCCTCCACCCCCCTCCCTCCTTCCCTCCGCTCGCCTCAGTTCTCCATCACCCTCTTACTTCCTTCGTCCCTCGCCCTCCTGCCTCCTGCCCACCTACCCCCCAATCCTCTACTCCTTCCTTTCTCCATCACAGTCCACCATTCTTCCTACCCTCCTTCCCCCTCCCACTGTCTGCCCTTTTCTCCATCCCAGCACCTCCCACTATTGGTACCCCCTCCTCCCATCCAACCCCTCACTCCACGAGAGAGAGAGAGAGAGAGAGAGAGAGAGAGAGAGAGAGAGAGAGAGAGAGAGAGAGAGAGAGAGAGAGAGAGAGAGATTCCTTAACACAATGGTCTAATTATATTCTTGCTATCCACACATATTGTTTGTAGGACTAAAATTTTTCGAAACTGGTGGGCTGGATATAATCTTCACATCCCCTTCTACGACAGTGTTTTCCTTGGCTTAATTACAAATGTCTAATAGCAGCAAGGACAAAATAAGTCGTCCTCCGGCTGAAGGGAATAAACGAGAGGAAAAGAGGAGAGTAACAAGGAAGAAGGCAATGAAGAACAGGGAGTAAGACTGAGGAGAGGAAGGGGAAATAGAAAGAATGGAGAAAAAGGAGTGTGAAAGCGAGCTAGTGGGAGATGCATGCAAGTGATAAAGTGGTGGAATGGAGGAAGGAGAGACAGATGTAAGAGATGGAGAAGAAAGAGAGGAATGGAGGATTGAGACGGGGAGGAAGAAACAGAAGTGTGAAGTAGCAAGGATATGGCCATGAAGTTCAGGAGGGGGGAAAGTGTGAGGAGGAGGAGGAGCAAGAGGGGGGAAAATGTGAGGAGGAGGAGGAGGAAGAAGAAGAAGAGGATGAAAGCGTGAGGAGGAGGAGGAGGAGATAATGAGCACGTGAGGAGGATGACAATGAAGGCAGGGACAAGGAGGCAGAAAGTGGGCAGGAGGCAAGGAGGAGATAAAAGGAGGGATGGAAGAGGAAACCGGAATGACAGAAAACAAAAGCCAGTGGGAGCAGTGGAGGACGAAGAAGCAATACAATACGAAAGGAATGAGAAATGTTTGTATGACTGTTTTTATCCCGATATTATTTAACTACAATAAAATAAACTATACGGTATCCAAAATTATCATGTCAAATAAAAACAATCACTAATAACAAAGAGACAGAAAGTATAAGGCATCGTTCATAGGATTCTACCGAGAAAATTTAAAGGGCTGAGCAATGGTACCCACGTGCAGTTAAATGCCAGTTTAAAGAGCCGTCGGTAAGCATGCTACAAGGTCAGAATGTACGCATTACAACCAATTATTGCGTTTAGTACAACACATTACTAATAATAATGTTAAAAACCACACAGCAGTACATGAATGAAAAGTATTATACAAGATACATCGACCACGTGGTTCACCTGTCTTCCTTCTCCATCTAACATTTACTATCTACTCCCGTTGCCAAAACCGCATGGCAACACAAACGTACACCGGTAAAAATTAGATATACTGAAAAATAATTAGCTAAATCAAATACATGCGTGGCCTAAAACCCACGCAAACATCTCAAGGCCAACGCAACAACCACCGCAGAGTTAAGCACCGGTGCGTAAGTCAACACAACACCAACCTTATCCACGACGACCATGACGTTCGTTCCATGATGCCGTCTGATATAACACCACAACGCTGATCACTGTGGCAGGCAAAGGTGTCATCGAAGGCTTATCACACACGCACACAAGCACCACACCTGCATGACACGCCGGCAATGATCACTGTCTGCCGGTGATGCCCCAGGCGACCATCGAGAAAAGTTGCCAGGTGTAAAGTAAAAGTTTTCCTAAATCAAAATCTCTATCCTACTCTTTCTCAAGCATCGTCTTTTCCTGATAAATATAGTCAATCATTACTTACCAGATTATACAGCTGATAAACTCACAGCTGGAATGGTGCTATAATGTAAGTATAGAAGTAGAGATAACTGCCACTTGCTCACCCCGTGATGGGCACGTGGTTCCCTAAAGAGCCGACTTCCACCTGCTCGCCCCTCCACCCCCCCTCCCCCACAGTCTCCCACATCTCCTCCCCCCAATTCCCCTCCACTCTCCTTCATCCGATACATCCTATATCACCCGCTTTCCTCCCTCCGCCTCTCACCCTCCCGCCTCCCTCCTTGACCCCCCAGCCTCCCGCCCCTCCAACCCTCTACTCCAGCCTTTCTCCCCCTCACTGTCTACCCCCCTTCCTTCCCCCTCTCCCCCCACTGTCTGGCGTCTTCCCCTCCACTGTCTGGCGTCTTCCCCTCCACTGTCTGGCGTCTTCCCCCCCACTGTCTGGCCTCCTCCCCACCCCAGTCCGTCCCATTATCCGTTCCCCTTCTTTCCTCCCCCCCTCCTCACTCTGCAACCTTCCTCCATGAGAGAGAGAGAGAGAGAGAGAGAGAGAGAGAGAGAGAGAGAGAGAGAGAGAGAGAGAGAGGATGTTAAAAAAAAAAAAAAAAAGCAAGGGAGAGCTGTTATAACGTGAAGAAGACAGCGTGGGTGTGAGGAAACGTTGTACGGAAAAAAAAAAAAAAAAAAACTAAGAGAAGAGCACGAAGAGGAGAGCAAGGAAAGAAGAGCAAGGAAAGAAGAGCATGGAGAGACGATCAAGGGAGGAGAAAGAAATAAAACAAGGGGATGACAAAAAAATAAAAAAAAAGAGAGAGAGCGAGAGATTGTGAAGGTAGAATGGAAGGAGGAAGATACAGACGGAAGAATCTAGAAAACCAAAAGGAAGGACGGAGACTTAACCACTTTAGCACAATGATGCAGTTTTACGGTAGATTCCTATTACCAGACGATTTTATTCAGCACAAATAAGTCCCTCGAAGAGATACTGAACGTTTTTACCTATCAATTTTCACAGATATAACTCACGCTGAATAAAATCGCCTGTGGATAGCATAATGTAAACAAAAATGACGTTGCCTGGCTGAGGGCGTTAAAAATCTTGTAATAATAAATAAATAAATACGTACTGAGTTACGAAAGCTAATTTGGACATTTGCTATAATTATACAGGTACACTTGATCAGGTAAAATCTAAATTAGAGACAAATAAAGTTAACATATTGATTTAACTGCCAGATACGTAGGTGAATTGATAAATGGGGGGGGGGAGAGAGAGAGAGAGAGAGAGAGAGAGAGAGAGAGAGAGAGAGAGAGAGAGAGTTTATGTAAGTTTCCTTTTAATATAAGAGAACGATTTAGCTCCCTACTTCCTCCCTCCCTCCCTCCCTCCCTCCCTCTCTCTCTCTCTCTCTCTCTCTCTATCCCGTACCCCAAACCTTCCAGGGAACATTCGGGGGAAAAACGAAATTGAAAAGTCCATAGAGAAGTAGTAATAAGGCCCGGGAAGTTTTCATTAATACAAAATCAATGGGGGAAAAATATATACGCCTTCTTCTGAGCCTTTTTTTTTTATTTTTGGTTTTCTGATCGGCCTTGAGGGTGTAGGAGTGGGGGGAGAGTGATGAGGAGTGGGGGTTGGGTGGGGGAAGGGGAGAGATGAAGGGGAAGAGACAGGGATGAGAAGGGGATGGGTAGGGGAAGGGGAGCGATGAAGGGGAGGAAAAACAGGGAAACGGGAGAAGTAGGGGAAGAGGATAGGGGAATCGACAGGGACCGGAAATACGCAGGGAGAAGAAAGGTGTGGGAAGGAGATGAGAGATGGGGAGAAAAGGATGCAGGGATGAGGAAGGGGAGGTGAGGGAAAGGGAAGACAAATTGGAAAGGAAAGAGATTGGGATGATATGTGGGCAGAAGAGAATAAGAGTGGAAGTATCATTTTTTTTTTCTGGGTAGGAAGAACAGGGAGGAAGGGAGAGATGAGGAGGGAGAACAGGGAGGGAAAATGGGGAGAACGAAGATAGGGTGGGGACATGGACATGGGAAGAGGATTTTTAATAAGCTTTCTCTTTTTCTTTCCTTCGTTTCCAGGGTAGGGGGAGTAGATGGGGGGGGGGGCGAAGATGAAGGGAGGATGGGGGAAGGGGAGTGTGGAATTCTAATAAGTATTTTTTTTTCTTTTCAGAATAGGGGTGTGGGGGGGGGTGCCGGCTTCTAATAACTTTTTTCTTTTCTCGTCTTTTCTAATAGATTCTCTTTGGAGGGTCGCTGTTCGATAAAATTCCATCTCATTCTTAAAGGGACTATGATTAACATATTCTCGTGAAAAATGAAGCTCTATCCAGTACTTTTTACTATTTTTTTTTTACTCTTCTGAGGGTGAAGAATAGTGAAAAAGTCTACGTTTTTGTAATACATTTTGAGATTGGCTATTTGCTTCTAATTACAGTGATGGGTGATTAACAAATGGAGTATTATGGACTTGATGGGTACGAGTTAGGTAACGTTCTCCTTGATATTGACCCCTTCATGATCCCGACAACGCTACCAATCTATCGCAGCTACCGCCTGACGATTTTAATCACCTGCTGCATTACCGTAGTCAACAGAGGAGGTGAGGACGTGGGAGAAGATATGGTGAGCCGATCGTATATTCCTGCTAAATACTCCCACAGAACACTCGAGCCTACGAGTAAGTAAATTATCGTAAGTGAATTCAGTATGTTAGCAGGGATGTAAACAAGGACACTTAGATGAGCAGCATTGGTGGTGAATCGCGTCTTACCGGCATTAGCATCATTTTTAGTCTCTCTGACCAAGTGACAATGAATAAACGGGTAATATATGCCAGCCAGATTGTCTCCGGCACAATCTGAAAAAAAGGGCACACTGACAGGGAATGGTGAGCAGGTGGCCTTAGCACGTAGACAGAATGGACACAGTTGGTGTATACATGCTGGGATGGATATAGTACACAGTCATGCTCACCTTCCTTCTATACTGCCAACTCCACGCACACACGCATTACACATCAAAAATACGACTCTTCAAAGACCCCACTGCACATAGCTGCATTCGCTGTGGAGGACTCGGGGGCATTCACAGACACCTAACAAAAGAATGACTCCCTCCATCATAAACAGGCAATACCATACCTCTCCACTCCCTGCTTCTGCCCCCCTTCCCTTTCCCTGCTTTCTGCCTCCACCCCGCCGTTCGTTTCGTCCCTTTTCCACCCTTCCTCTTCCCCTTCTTCGTGTTAAACTCTCCCTCAAACCTCCCAGTCCTCAGGTTTGCCATCCAGATCCTACCAATCATCGTCATTCCCCTCCTGCACTTGCTAAATTCATGTTCAGTTTCTCTTTAATTGCTTATATTATTTCCTCAGCTGATGAGCTCAAAATCAGTAGCTACTTGCGCGCGCGCGCACACGCACACACACACACACACACACACACACACACACACACACACACACACACACACACACACACACACACACACACACACACACACACACACACACACACACACACACACACTATCTGCTCTACGGGCCCACATAACAATGATTTATTGAGTCGATTTATTCAGCTTAGAGGCAAGTGTTCTAACAGGAAGGGTTAGATATGGCCTTCATTAACTAGGGGGCTCTCCTAAGCTGAATAAATTAGTCGGGCTGTAACCAGAATAAAATACAAAAGACGTCCACGGGCTGAAAGGGTTAATAAGAAATGGAAACAGAAAGAAAAGGGAGATGAAATAAAGGGAAATTAATAAGCAAAGGAAAGAGGAATGGAAGAGGAAATTAACAGAGATGAGAGTATTCTTTGGCTCAGCTTCAATGACCTATTCTATATTCTTGCTACCTTTTAAATGACTTTCTTCAGCCCAGGAGGGGGGTTGTCGAACTGGAGGGGTTAGATCCAGCCTTCATTAACCCCTCCTCTACTCAGGGACTCTCCTATGCTGAGTAAAATCGTCTGGATGCAACAAGAATAATGTACGAGTATATGTTATCGTATTGAAGGGGTGGACTACACATGAGTACAAGTTTGTTAACGCTCTCTGTACTAGCAGAGGGATGAGACATGGTGGTGAAATCACACACACACACACACACACACACACACACACACACACACACACACACACACACACACACACAGGGAACCATAGTAGTGAAGGGGTTAATGAAGACTATTTCTAACCTCTACAGTCGAGATCCCTTCCTAAAATAAAATCGTCTTGTGGCAGCCAAAAATTAAATAAAAAAATAAATAAACAAAATCCGTCATGGTGCTGAGGAGACTAAAAACATGAGAAGCTGAATCAGCACACAAATGTCTTGGAAAGGAGGGCTAAAAAATGGAGGAGGAAGGAAGTGTTGAAATGATAAAAATAAAGGAGAATGGAGATAGAAGGAAGGGGGAAGAGAGAAGACGAGACGGGAGGAGGAGGCAGGGTGAGAAGGGTAGGGAAAGGGAGAGGGAAGGTAAGAGGGGGAAGGGAAGAGAGAGTGAGAGGGGAAGAGGAAGGGAAGGTGAGAAGAGGAGGGAGAGAGAGAGGGTGAAAGGGGAAGGGGAAAGGGAAGGGGCAGGCAAGGAGCATCAGGAAAGAGAGGGGGGGAATTGATACAAAGAAAGAAGAAGAAAGTTTACATTAAAACCAGAAGGAAGTCCGCATGATAAAAGCACAAGGGATATACAAAGAAAACAAGAAAAACCGATAAGGAGAGAAACGTAAGGAAAATGAGGAGGAAGAAACGGGAAAGGGGCAGATGGAAGAAGAATAAAGAGGAAGAAGAATAAGGAGTGAGGAAGAAGAATAAGGAGTGAGGAAGAAGAATACAGAGAAGAATAAGAATAAGGAGAGGAAGAAGAACAAGAAGAATGGAAGAAGAATAAGGAGAGAGGAAGAAGAAGAACGAGAGAGGAAGAAGAATACAGAGAGGAAGACGAATATGGAGAGAAAGAAGAATAAGAAGAGAGGAAGAAGAATAAGGAGAGAGGAAGAATAAGGAGGAAGAAGAATAAAGAGAAGAAGAATAGAGAGGAAAAAGACTATGAAGAGAGGAAGAAGTATGAAGAGAGATGAAGTACAAAGAGAAAGGAAGGGCAGTAAGGAGGAAGGAAGACGAATATTGATGAAGAAAGAATGAGGAACAAGAGAACGAAGATCAGGGGAAGCGAGGAAGAAAATGAAGGAGACAAAAGATGAACAGAGGAAGAAAGGAAGAACACGGAAAGAAGGAAGGAAGAACAAGGAGAAAAAGGAAATATGAATGAGTAGAGAATAAATAAAGAGGAGGAAGATGAAGGAAAGGGAGAAAGAAGAATAAAGAAAGAGAGAGAAGGAAAAGGAAAGACATGCAAGAAAGAAAATGCAGAAAAAAATAACAAAACGCCTCCTTTTCCTCTTCCTCCTCCTCCTCCTCCTCCTCATCATCATCATCAAAGATTAACAACAAACCCACCACATAATCACCATCATCATTATCACCACCATCATCATGGCTTAATTCCCATCACATCCTAATAGCACTTCATTAATTCCAAGCGCATATAAATAAATACATAAATAAACAAAAATAAGAGCATAAATAAGCAGAAGTAGTGAAGGGACAGAATTGCGTGCTGGGAGCCACTTAGTTTTTTATTCACGACAAACTCAAGAATACATAGGAAAATCAGGCACAATGTCACAATTCTCACCTTTATGGCTTAGTTTATAGGTTTTATGCAGGTGTGTGTGTGTGATTTTATAGGTTGGTATGCAGGTGTGTGTGTGTGTGTGTGTGTGTGTGTGTGTGTGTGTGTGTGTGTGTGTGTGTGTGTGTGTGTGTGTGTGTGTGTGTGTGTGTGTGTGTGTGTGTGTGTGTGTGTGTGTGTGTGTGTGTGTGTGTGTGTGTGTGTGTGTGTGTGTGTGTGTGTGTGTGTGTGTGTGTGTGTGTGTGTGTGAGAGAGAGAGAGAGAGAGAGAGAGAGAGAGAGTGGATATTTACAGTGCACCTCCTAAGACCTCCAACTTAAGCAATGAGGATTATATTTCACGATTTACAGTTCTATCTATGCTTCAGATCCTATGTTTTGTTCAGTGTCTTTCAGTTTATAAGACTGTTTTACGTTCTTTAGAAATATATACTTACGCTACTACTCCTTAAATCATCAGTATCTACTTACCCTGTTGCCAAATTTTTACTTACCTCGTCTCCTTCCACTTACAACTCCTCAACTCATCTCTACCCATTATCACTGCTGTCCTGCTAACCCATCTCTCTCTACCTACACTACTATCCATTAATGTCTTCCTACTTAAGCTACTATTTACCTTGTCTCTATGTACTTATGACCTACTTATGCCTGACAAGCTGAGTTACCTTTCAGTGCCATCTCAAAATTTACTACGCTTCTTTTTCTCCACATTCTCCTTCCTCTTTCCCTGCAGTCGTCTCTCTCTCTTCTATGTACTCAAGATCCTCCCCATCCTTTTCCCCATTCTTCTTACCTACCCAGCCTCCTCCTTCCCTCCTCCCTCAACTCTCCTCCTTTACTCCTCACAAACGCTTCTCCCTCCTACCCTCCCCCTTCTTCAATCAACCGTATCCCTTTCCTCCCTGCCTCCTCACTAACCCCCTCCTTTTCCTTATTCTCTCCCTTTTTACTTAATCCTTCTCTCATTCCCCCCTCCCTCTCTCTCAATACAACTCGCCCATCTCTAGCTCTCAATCGTTCCTTCCTTCTTTCCTTCCTTCCTTCCCCATGAAACATCCGCATTGCCCATTCCTCCCTCCTCCTCACCACGCTCTCTCCCTCCCTCCCTCCCTCCCTCCCTCATTCTCTTCTTGCACACAATCCTCCTTCTCCCCCCCCCACTCCTCCTTCATTATCTACCTGCACATAATTCTCCCCCCTCCCTCCTCTCTCCCTGCCTCTCACTTCACCCCTCCTCCCCTCTGTCCCTCCCACTTCCCACCCCTATCCCGATCTCCCTCCTCTTCTCCCCTCCCTCCCTTCTTCCTTCCTCTCCTCCCCCCTCCCCCCCACACAAACCTCTTCTTACTCCTAGATTAATACGCTTATACCTCCTCCATTAGAATATTAAAACCTAAATTCATCCACTCTGGAAAATGAACGATTCTGTTTCATCTTCCTCGCATTTTGCATTTTTTCCTTCTCTCTCCTTGCATTCTTTCCATCCTTTGGTCGAATTTTTTTTTCCTCTTTCTGCGTGTCTGTTCTCTCTCTCTCTCTCTCTCTCTCTCTCTCTCTCCCCTTCCACCTTCCCTCAGCCAATCTTTCTCCTCGTTCATTATTCATCCTCTCTCTCTCTCTCTCTCTGTGACGTATTTTCTTTTAGATTATTTCCACTAACGTCAGACGGTTTTATTTGACTTTTGCAAAGGGTTCTCGGTTTGAAGGGGTCCAAATTATCCGCATTAACCCTTTCACCCCCATATTTTTTCTCTCAGCTGAATAAAATCGTCTGATGGTAAGAAAAATGAATGAAAAGACGCCATATAATGAAAAATGCGTAACAAGCGAGAAACGATGACATACGCTGTGCGACGAATAAGACGAATGAGTGAATGAATGAGGTTCGCAAGGTGTACATGGTGAAGCACACAGCCCACTTATGCACCTGAGTTACATTATGCATGCCTGTGTGTGTGTGTGTGTGTGTGTGTGTTGAAAGGGTGAGGGGAAGTAGGAATGTGGGTGTGGCAAAATGTGACAGTGTGCATTTTTACGTGTGTATCATTAACAAGTGACTGTGTGTGTGTGTGTGTGTGTGTGTGTGTGTGTGTGTGTGTGTGTGTGTGTGTGTGTGTGTGTGTGTGTGTGTGCGTATGATGTGTGTGCGTATGATGTGTGTGTGAATCATTAACAAGTGACTGCGTGGGTATTCTTGTGTGTGCGTATCATTAACAAGTGACTGTGTGCAATTTATCTGTGTGTGTGTATCATGTGAATGTGTGTGCGTAATATTAACAAGTGACTGTGTGCATTTTTGTGTGAGTGCGTATCATTAACAAGTAACTGCGTGTCCATTTTTGTGTGTGCGTATGATTAACAAGTGACTGTGTGTGTGTTTTTTTTTATCAATGTGTGCGTATTCTCAACACTTCAGTTCCACAAAGACGATTTTTCTACTTATTTCTTGGAACTTTCAGACGATTATATTAAGCTTTGGAGAGGCTTTTCAATTAGAAGGGTTAAATATGGGATTCACTGATCGTTTCCCTGTTAAAATAATCATAATCTTAAAAGAGAGATAAAAAGTAAAATATCATCGTTCTCAAGGGATACGTTCGTATAGATGTGTTCAGCTGGGGTCAATAATTTTCTCAGGCATTCCAAAAAAAATGTACTTACTTGTGAGGTCTTGGAAAATGTAAATACTTAAGAGGTATTGGAAAATGTAAACAATATATAAGTCGGTCAGGCAATGTTTAAAATGTCAAAATACTTCTTTTATGCAGTGTCGAAAATGAAAAAAAAAAAAAAAATCCCTGACGCTATGCCCGAAATGTCTAAAATAATTCGTTCAGCTTGTGTTGAAACGTAAAAAATTATTCCTTCATGATGTGTCAAAATGTCGAGATATTATTCCTTTAGGCTGTTTTAAAAATGTATCAGGTTGTTCCCACTCGATGCGTCAGAAATCTGTCAGAATTATTCACATGACCTGTGTTTAAAAATCTAATCAAAATAGTTATTTCAGGCTTAATCGAAGATGTATATATAAAAAGAAAATAACCCTCTTTGGCAGTGTCGAAAATCAGAAAAAAACATGATATATTGGAAAATTACCCATTAATAACAGAGGAATTTGCAATCGCCTTCACAACTTCGGAACTCCAAATAGGTTTAAAAAACTATTGATCGTGACAACCGCAGCTCTATTGTGTGTGTGTGTGTGTGTGTGTGTGTGTGTGTGTGTGTGTGTGTGTGTGTGTGTGTGTGTGTGTGTGTGTGTGTGTGTATAAAAGGAATGTGTGTCAGTATGGTGTACGTCCGTGGAAGTGTGTACATTCAACAGCGCATTTGTGTGTGTACGTGCAAATGTGTGCATGTGTATATGAATGAACGCGTGTGTGAATGTATGTATGTGCTTTTTTCTTAGTGTACGTGTATGAATGTGTGAGTGCGTGTGCGTGTGTGCGGGCGTGGCGTGCGGGTGTACACGTAACACCTCCATCAAGGCGCGCCAGGTCGATGCGTCATCTTTATTTCACACTCAATCGAAGCGGCATCGGCCTCCCTCACGCACGCCGCCCCACGCACACCTCACGCACACTCACTCTGGCGTATATTCCTCTTACATACACCTCATACACGCACACTTTGGCATACATTTCTCTTCCACATACAACGCACACTCATTTTGGCGTATATTCCTTTCAGGCACACCTCAAGCATACTCTGGCGTATATTTCTCATACGCATACCTCACGCACATTCAGTTCAGCGTGTTCCACTTAAATACTTCCCGCTCTCCCGCAAAAGTTCCTTTTCCATAAACTTCATGCACACATCATGCATGATGATTAGTGTCCGTTCTCTAACGTATACTGACCTCAGCACATATCCCTCTCCAGCATATCTCATCTATGCCTCATGCATACTGACCAGCATATGTTCTTCCGCATACCACACACAGAATACTAGCTCATGTTCATCTTTACTAGTCTCATTCTTATCTCATGTATACTGGTTTTAATGCATGCCCTCAGGCATACTACTCTTCGTGCATATGCCTCTCAGGTATACTTTATATCATGCATACCGTAATGAACTTAGCACATACTGTATCCCTGTCAGGCATACTGCGTTTTATAATAACATTCCTGCATACCTCACATATATAGTCTATACCCTCCGTCAGGCAACTTGTTTCCTAAGCCCGACCCCTCCCCACCCACCGCCCGAAGAGTGGGTTAGGAGGGGCGAGGCCACGACTTCAGAAAGGGAACGGGGCGCAAGAAACAGTTTCCTGACGGTGGGTGTACCACATACCTCTTCTCTCCTGCATATCTCTAGCATACCGACCTTTAGCACATATCGCTCTCGTGAATATCTCACGCATGGCTTACACCTGTTACCATTTTTAACGCATAAGCTTTGTCCTCCCGCATATATGTATTTCTTCCCACTTCTTCGTCCACACACCTCCCGCATCTCACGCATACTTCCTGAGCTTAATTAACCCATGGGACTCCTAACATATAAGGCCTCTATCTATCATACCTTCCTTCACGCACTGCAAGAGCTTATCATCTGCTTATCCATGCATTACCAAACACAGTTCACATGGGGTGGATTTAAAAAAAAAAAAAAAAAAAAAAAAAAAAAAAAAGCCTTCAAGACTCACTGCTCATCTTTTTTTCCTCCCCCAACTCCAAGTCACCCTCTCCCGTGTATTCACTCTTTTCTTCGCGTTTTCTCCCGCACTCATTTCTTCTCGATCTTTCCTCCCATAAAACCTAGCTGGTATAATCCAGTTTCTTTCCTAAACGCAAGTGTAACTTTGTCACATTTTCATTTTTTTTCTTACGTGTAGTACCCTTCTTAAGCACTGCCTGCATTGCTGTTTTTCTAATCTAATAACGATTTCTGATCCTAACGCATTAATGTCACGAAGAAGCTTGCATGACCCTAACTCCTTCACTTCACACACACACACACCTAGTACTACCCCCTTCAACTAAACTTTTATCTCGCATCGTCCACAAATACACAGACACCCAAATTACAATGAGAAGTACATTTCCCCCTCCACACACACCTAGTATACATTCATCCCTACACATTTACTTATAACCACACAAACGTCCTCACTCACACCTGCACGCTTACACTGTTAAAGGTAACTCTAGTCCACCTGCACGTACACAGGTAAATCCACACTTTTATCTATCCCTTCACCCTCAAAATTACGTCCTCATTTCCACAACAACATGCATACTTATACAGTTACACTTATAAATACTGTACACCCACATCAAAGCTACATTCACACCTACAGAACTATATCCGCACGTAGGCAACTACATTCACACTTACAAAGCTACACCAACACCTACACAAGCACACCAACACTACACAACCACATCGACACCTACAGAACCAAACCAACACCTAAACAACCATACTAACACCTACAAAACCACACTCACACCTGCACAATTGCAACCATACCTACACAATTACATCCACACCTTCACAACTACACCCACACTTTCACAACCACAACCCCACAACTATACCCACATTTCCACAATTACACTCACTTCCACAACCATACCCACACTTCCACAACTACACCTGCACACCACACTCGCACCTACACAGCTACACCCACATCTCCATAACTAACAACCACACTCCAGGAATTACACCCACACCAGCACTCATTACCATCAATCCCCATCACATTACTAAGTCAATGCCATCATCATCAACTAGGCAATTACTAAAGCAACTCCAATGACGGTGAATAAAATGCTAGCTTTAATGATGATTGCTATGCCGACTTTAATAGCGACCCTTCAATATGGCTACGTCTGTTTTATCTTTACTTTTAACACTGCCCGAGAGAGAGGCATCGTAGTGAAGAGGTTTAACAAATTTAAGAAAATGCCACAAAAGGAAGGACACAAACGAAAGAAGTGAGGACATGAAGAAAGTGAGGATAATGAGGATAACACACCTAGACATTATATACGTAAGTAATCTAGATCTAAAGCACTTATGACAGAATTAGAAAGATACATGAACGATGAGAACAGAAAATGGATAGAAGAGAAGAGCAAGGACGAAGATAGTTGTGCCAGAAATAGATACCAACAGTTGATACGAAAAATAGAACTACGTCAATGTCATGCAGGCAACACGAGAAGGGCAAGACACAGATAAAAAAAAAAAAATTGAATGCTAAGACGATGACAGGGACTGGAAGTTGATACTGTTATGGTCAGAGAGAGAATAAGCTGGAGAGATCAGATTTTTTTTTTTTTTTTCTGGAACTCGATACAACAAAAAATCGTCATCGTGGAGATATACGGGAGATGCCTTTGTCCTGCAGTGGGACTTGGAATGATGATGATGATGATGATGATGATGATGATGATGATGATGGTGATGATGATGATGAAGATGGTGATGATGATGATGATTACCATATTTACAGAAACGTCAGCCGATAGGAGGAAGATATCTGAGAATAAAGGAGAAAATGTAAATGATGAGGACAACAGAAACATATTGGGCATGTGACGACATAAAAACTGTGTGTGTGTGTGTGTGTGTGTGTGTGTGTGTGTGTGTGTGTGTGTGTGTGTGTGTGTGTGTGTGTGTGTGTGTGTGTGTGTGTGTGTGTGTGCTGCCTCAGTATTCATGGATACCTGAACACTCACTTGTATATGCAAAAGTAAACATAAACATACGTACGTGTGTGTGTGTGTGTGTGTGTGTGTGTGTGTGTGTGTGTGTGTGTGTGTGTGTGTGTGTGTGTGTGTGTGTGTGTGTGTGTGTGTGTGTGTGTGTGTGTGTGTGTGTGTGTGTGTGTGTCCTTATGCAAATATCTACGTTCAACAGCAGACACTTTTCCCAGAAGCAATTTTTTTTCTTTTTTTTTTTTCCTTTTCAACATGGCCGCCATTCCCCGAGTTATATAATTCACTTTAGCCATCTATCACCGGCCATAAACATCAATAAAACACATCCATTTGAATATTTTACACCCGAATGGATCAGGGCGATGTTTGTTGTTTGTTTATTTGGTGGTGGTGGTGGTGGTGGTGGTGGTGGTGGAGGTCGATGTTTGTGGTTGAGCAAACACTGTGTCATCAGCAGTCAAAACATTGCTTACGTTTTGGAGGTGAATGGATTTCTTCATTAATCTGCACTTCCACTGTCTTTAATAATAATAATAATAATAATAATAATAATAATAATAATAATAATAATAATAATAATAATAAATTTTACTGATGGACAATTGTAATCCTTTTAATGTGTTTTCCTTACTTTTGTTTCCGGATCCTACTCACCACCTACAATGACAGACCAATAATATGCCTAAAATGACTATCATACTAGTAGTGATGAGAACTATGATAAGGTAAGGGTAATGATGATGATGCCAATGACGATGATGCCAACTGTGATAATGATGATAAGGACAACGGCACACGCAACAACCATCACTTCCCTCATCGTCTCTTTCACCACACCTACACCCACACCTACACAACTACACCCACACTTACACAACTACACCCACACTTCCACACCTGCACTGCCATTCTCTGGACTTTTTTTTTTTTTTTTATGTTTGTTGGGTCTATTACACCATCACTATCACCACCACACGACCAACCTAGAAACTATCACCAATCCATAACCATATTTTAATACCACCATTATCATTGCCATACCACGTCTTCAAAATTACCATCAATTCACAATTATCTCCAATACCGCCGCTACCATACCCAGCATCAACCTACCAGCATTACCTCCTAAATACCATCACTACCATACCACACACCACCATCCTTACAAATACCATCAATCCACAAGTACTTTAAATACCACAGCTACCATTATCCCTCTTATTACCATCACCACCATACCACACACACGCCACCATCCTCCTCATAAATACCATCCATCCACGATCATCTTTAAAACCATCACTACCATCATTTACAATCCTCTTTAATACCACCACCACTACCATGCCATCAACCTACCATTATCCCCCCAACCATTCATTCCCCTCCCTCCCCCTTCCACTCAGGCAGTCCCCCCTCCCCTAACTCCCTCCCCTCTTCTCCCCTCCCCTCCCCCATGGTATTAGTGGGCAGTATCCGTTATCAATATCCCTTCTTCTTGTTCTTACTTACGTTGAAGTGGTGGAAGGAGAAGGGGTGGAGGAAGGATGTACAGCTTTCCTGTGTGTGTGTGTGTGTGTGTGTGTGTGTGTGTGTGTGTGTGTGTGTGTGTGTGTGTGTGTGTGTGTGTGTGTGTGTGTGTGTGTGTGTGTGTGTGTGTGTGTGTGTGTGTGTGTGTGTGTGTGTGTGTGTGTGTGTGTGTGTGTGTGTGTGTGTGATGAATCCACAGCAAGACTCTGTAATTGTGTTTGCTATTTGTATCTTGTAACACGCCTTTTGTATCCACGTTAGCCCTCTCAGTACCTGTGCTGTGGCTTTAATCTTAGTTTGCATTGAGTTAGCCTTCTTAGCCTAGCTCAGGATGGGATGAGCTGAGTGTAACTAATCTCCCTTGGGTTGGCCTGACGTGTTTGTGAAGCAGGCACTGGATTAAAGTAGCTTGCACTGTTTTAGCTTGAATATTTTAGCTTTGTTTCAGCTGGGTTGAAATAATAGCTTAACTTAAACAGGAACAGCTTACCATACTTTAGCACAGGGTTAGATATGCCTAGTTAGCTTGACTTACGGTGGGTTGAGCTATATCAGAGAGGAAGAGTTTGGATGGCTGGGTTGAGCTGATTATATGCTAAGACTGTGTTAAGTATGATATAGTAATTTTCGTAAGCAAAGGTTGGGTGCGGTAAGGCTACATCAACTTAGGTGAGGTGAGGATAGATTGGGTCTGGTGTGGTGTGGTGTGGTGTGTGGTTAGGCCGGGTTGGGTTAGTTTGGGAGAGGCTGAGGTGAGTTAGGTTTGGTAAGGCAAACTTAAATCACGCTGTGTTAAATTAGATTACATTACACAAAGTTTGGCTCATTTAGTGTCGTTTGGTTAAGTTTGGTCAGGTAAAGTTAGGTTTGGTTATCAGGTGTTTGAATGGATTAAGGGAGTGAAAAGCTTCGTTAATTACACAGCCTAAGTTAGATAATGGCAAGTCTCAAATTACCCAACCTCTTGCCTTCTTCAGACAGGCTACATTATTCCCGCTAATTAAAACCTTATGAATACTTAAAGAAGCCTATACTTTCCTTCATAGGCCTTTCCTTTCTTCCTCCCCTTCCCTTCTCACACTTGGCTCCACATCCCCTACCTCGCTGTTCTTACCTTTTCTTTCCTTCATTAATTTACGAATGTCTCTTTTTTTTTTTCGAGAATCTGTTACCATTTTCTACGCATGTTCATGAAGCTTTCATCATTAAGTTTTTATTGTATTTTTGTCAATCTATATTTTCCTTCTTTACACTGTTTTTCTACCACTCCTGCTGCCCTTCTATTCTACCTCGTCTTTCCCTACCTTTATCGTCCTTCCCCATAACTATCCACTGCTCTCGCCTCCTCACCTCCCCCTCTCTTCCTCACCTTTTCCGTCATATTATTATTCTCTCATACCATTCTTGCCTCCAGCTTATATTTCCTTTTAGTTCCTTCTTCCTTCACTCTCATTAAACCCATTTCCAATCGTTCCTTCATCTCCTATTAACTCTTCATTCCATTTCCTTCTCTTTATTATTTTAATCAAGTTTAATTACCGTACCTTCCTTTGGTCTTACCTCCTTATCCTCCTCTTATCTTTTCTTCTCTGCCTCTTCCACCCACCATCTCCTCTCATTTACCATCTCCCCTTTCCCCTCAGCATCTTAACCCCCTTCAGCCAGGAGACGTAATACTTATGTCATGCTTATTATTTATTTATGTAATGCTTGTTATTTTCTCGCACTCGGCAAACGATATCATTTAGTTAAGGGAGAGACTTTTTGAACTAGGAAAGGGGGTCTGATACAGCTTTCATTAACCCTTTCAGTACTGTCGCTCTCTCAAATTTATGTTAGTACTAGGAAAAACTACAGAAAAAAAGTCCTTTCCTTTTTACCCCTGGCTCCTCATCCTCTCAACTCCTCCTATCTCCACTACTTCTCTCATCCTCTCCCGATTCCCTCCTTTACCTCTTCCACCTCCTCCCTCCCCAATCTCCTCGCCTCCTCCTCGCCTCCCCCCCCCCTTTAAAAGCTCTAGAGGTGAACTTTGGAGTGGCAATAGAGGGAACTTAAGATCAATCTGGGCCCGGAATTAAAGCGGGCTGAAGCCGGGTTATGTTAAGGCGAAGTTAGGGAGGGCTTTGGTTAGTGGGGGCGAGTGGAGAGTGGGAGAGTGCTGGGATGAGAGGGAGAGTGCTGGGATGAGAGGGAAAGTGGCGTGGGGAGAGGGAGGATCAGAGTAAGGGAGGACGAGGGAGGGAGAATGAGAGGGAAAGAGGGAGAATGAGGGAGGGAAAGAGGGAGAATGAGGGAGGGAAAGAGGAAGAATAAGAGAGGGTAAGATGGAGAATGAGGGAGGGAGAGGGAGAATGAGGGAGGGAAAGGGGGAGAAAGAACAGTGGCGTGGGGAGAGTGGAGAATCAAGGTTTGGGAGAGTCAGGGAGAGTGGGAGAGTGCTGGGATCAGAGGCAGAGTGGGGTGGAAAGAGTGGAGGATCAGAGTCTGGGAGAGAGTGGGAGTGTGCAAGGGAGAGTAGGGTGGGGAGAGCGGGGGATCAGAGTGAGGGAGAGTGAGGAAGTGCTGAGATGAGAGGGGGAGTGAAGTGCGGAGAATAGAGGATCAGAGTTTGGAAGAGTAAGAGGAAGGGAGAGTGGAAAACTGAGAGTGTTGGGATGAAAGGGAGAGTGGGGTGGGAGAGTGTGTGATCAGAGTTTGGGAGAGGAAGGGAAAAAGGGGGAAAGCGAAAGTGAGAAAAAGATAAGAAAAATAAGAGAAAGTAAGAGGGGGTGAGAGAGGGATAAGGCTGGGATGAGAACTGAAACGGTGAAGGGAGAGGAAAGATATCCGAATGGAAAGACAGGGAAGATAAATGTGGAAGAGAGAGAGAGAGAGAGAGAGAGAGAGAGAGAGAGAATAGGAGGTAGCTGTATAAGTAAGTGGAATGTGAAGTAATGAAGGAAAACCATGAAAAACGGGAGGCAAATTTAACAAATACACAAGAACAGAATACAGTGAGAGGATTAAAGGACAGAAGGCAACGGGAATGAACGCAGTGTAGTGTGTGAATTATGTTGAGTGTGAATGGAGTAAAAAGTAGGAATGAATGAGAGTGGATGAACTTAACTGTGAGTGAATGAAGCCAACGGTAAGAGTGAATGAAGCCAACAGTAAATGAAAGGTGTTAACAGAATAAATGAACTGAATAGTGAGAGTGAAAGAAGCCAACGGTGATAGTGAATGAAGCTAACAATGGCAGTGAATGAACTTATGGTACTTGTTTACCTCCATGTTGCCCTCCTTATTGGCTGGCAGGTGGGCTCAAACCGGGTCATTTTTACCTCTATGGCAGACCCAGGCCAAAGAGGTCACCGGGTGCACTGGTTCAGATCATGCCACACTTACCTATGGAGGGAAAAAGAAAGAAAGGAATTAGAAAAATTTTACACAGAAATCAAGAAACATACGCACACATAATTAATAATTAATACTAGAATATTAATAACTGTTTGGTATTATATTTTCCATCATGACTTTTACACCACGACACATATTCCCTGGTGGTCTGATAACGTAAAATCGGAACAATAATATATTTAATACATTATACTGTGTACGTTACGTGATATACCGTATATAAATTCGGATCACCAGTATACACACAGACGAACACCACAATACATGATGGAATACAGACTCAAAAATTCATGACCCCTCTTCCTTCTCAAATACGAGTTTATA
Organism: Coenobita brevimanus; assembly: GCF_032717465.1. Taxonomy (NCBI): domain Eukaryota; kingdom Metazoa; phylum Arthropoda; class Malacostraca; order Decapoda; family Coenobitidae; genus Coenobita; species Coenobita brevimanus. Next base: position 13,101,889 of record NC_136971.1, on the reverse strand, counting down.
ACCGAGGAAACTTCGTGGCCAATCAGCGGAGTGGACTGCTGAACAAAAGAAGGAGGGATCGATCCCCGGGGAACTTTTTCTTGGTGTAACTTTCATTACATCAATCGCAGTCATCATGTACAAGGCCCAGTGAGACGTCATGAACAAAACCCTGTCAATACCACCACACTGGTTCTAAATGAGACAGCCCTAACATGTTTCACTGCAGACGTACGGCATCAGTGTCAAAGCGGTGACATGTGAGGATGTACAGGTATGATATTTACTGGGCAGCAGGAAAGGGAGAGTTAAGTGTATGCCAAAACTCAGCTACTATCCTCCCCCCCCTCTCAACAAAACACACACACACACACACACACACACACACACACACACACACACACACACACACACACACACACACACACACACACAGAATCAGGACAAGACAGGAGTCTTCTCAAAATAAAGGTAACTAAGCTGACAGACATTAGTTTCTCTACAGCGTCACAGTCTCTGGCACACACTGCTTTAACACCCTAACTCCTAGGCAACATATAATCGTCTGTGGAGTGCAATAATTATGCATGAAATGTCCTCGGGCAGAAAAGGTTAAAAATGTCATAGAAACAAAGAAAAACTGATTACCATTTTCAGGAGCATAACCATAACAAGCCCAACTAAAATAAAATCTCTTCCAAATAAATAACTCTACGGATACGATTTCTTGGGCCAAGAAATGAGAAACAAGGAAATAAATCAAGGCCGACCTCATTATGCAACCTGTCCAATTAAAATATATGCAAAAACGTGATTAATAAAAGCTTAGTTAATCCCTTCAGTTCGATGACGACTTTATTAATATTCTTCCACCTGACGCCACACTACTTTGCTCAGCTTAAGGAACTTCGGACTAGAGGGGTTGGATACGGTATTTATTAACCCTTTCATTATTATAAATCCTTGCAATATTACAGGGGGGAAAATCGCCTGTCGGCAGCCATATTAAATCCTTGAATCCGGTGACCTGGAATTTGTTTACTGTTGTTTCCTTGAGATGATTTTATTCCTCTTACTGCAGACATTTTTATAGTCAAGAAATTAGTGAAAGTTCTAAGTTTAATTAAAATGGATGGATGGATGAATGAAAATAATAATAATAATAATAATAATAATAATAATAGTAATAATAATAATAATAATAATCTATATACCTAGGCTGCTTCCCCGAAACAAAGGGAGGTAGCCGAGACAGGACGACACACTCCCAATTTACTCATCCACAAACACACATTTATTCGTATTTTAACCCCAAGGGGAGAAGGGACAGATCCTCACCTCACCACACCGCACGAGGGTCAACTGCGCACAATAAACACCATGTCGGGGAGGCTAACCACTTCAATCCAATGATGTGCTTTACTGATTTATTTACTTTATTTTTCAGACCTGGGGAGACATCTAGTGGTGAAAAGGTAAATTACAACCACATCTGATCTCCCTAGTTTGAAAAAAAAAAAAAAAAAATCTCCCCCAAAATGAATAAAATCGCCTGGAAACAGCAAAAATAAAATGGGAAATAAGGTCTTGGGGCTGGCAGGGGTAGGATAAATAGGGTAATAAAGTGAAATAAATAATGGGGCGTGAAATGAGGGGGATTAATGAGACAGCACGAATAAAGTGAAAAATAAGTCTTCGGATTGACGTGGGTAGGATAAATAATAAAACAATAAAATAAAAAATGAAGCCAAATAAATAGAGAGAGAGGAGGGGTTAACGGGGTTGTGTGGGGCAGTGATGGGAATTATGGGGAAGTGCAAAACCCAGCAATTAAATAAAGAGCTTCCCCCGGCTGCAGAGGCAACACCACCACCAGCAAACAAGAACAAAGATGAGGGCAACAATAACAACAGCAACATCAACAACAGCAGCAGCAGAGACAGCAATACTACTACTACTACTACTACTACTACTACTACCACCACCACCATGTAAATGAATAAAGAATCAGAATAACAACAGTATAATAATAATAATCATAATAATAATAATAATAATAATAACAGTAAAATCACAAATTATACTAAAGCCACATCCCAGATACAAACCAGTAACTAAGCCACGTAGACTAAAGCACAAAGCCAAACCGGTGAGCACACAAACACAAACAAACAAACAAGAGGGGTAAACGGATAAACAAACGGGGTAAACGGATAAACATATAAACATGAGACAGCAACAGGCCGGACGGGTGAGGGAAGGGAGGAAAGGGGGGAGGAAAGAAAGGAGGAATGAAAGGATGAAGGAAGGGAAGAAGAGGAAGATGAAAAAGGGACGAAAGAAGGATAAAGGAAAGAAGGGAGGAAAGAAGAAGGAGATGAAAAATAAAAAGACAAAAGAAGGAAGACATGGGGGAAAGCAATGGAAAGAACTTGGGGAAGGAAAAGACATGAAATAGCAAAGGGAAGGAAAATAAAAGGAAGGAAGAAAGGCAGAGAAACAGCAGAAAAGATGAAGAGGGAAGGAGGGTAAAAGATAGAGGGGAAAATGAAGGAGAGAAGGAAGAAAAAATATTAAGATTGGAAAATGGGAAAGAGGAAGGAAGGAAGGAATTAAAAGGAGCAGAGGAGAGTAAATGGAAAGCGAGAAAAATGGAATGAGGAATGAGGCCACGGGAAGAGAAGGAAAATGAGGAAAGGAGGAAGAAACAAGAGAGAGAGAGAGAGAGAGAGAGAGAGAGAGAGAGAGAGAGAGAGAGAGAGAGAGAATACACGTACGGTGCACAAAGCAGGAAATGTGCATGAACAATGAATAAACAGGGAAAGGGGAATGGGACGAAAAGAACAAAGGAAAAATCACAGTCGAACACACACACACACACACACACACACACACACAAAACAGATCAAAAGGCTATGCATTTAGATATTAAAAACTGAAAGGGGACAAGGGGAGAGGATAGTACTGGAAGATCACACACACACACACACACACACACACACACACACACACACACACACACACACACACACACACACACACACACAGTAAATACAACGAAAACGAAAGAATATAAACGCAAAATGAAAAGTAAAAAAGGAGAATAAGAACTGTCAGAATTTTCCCCTAAAAGTCAAACGTCCATAGGCGATGTTATATCCACGTCCCTAATTGTACCGCTGAGTGAATGAAGACAGGGGAGAATGAGTGTTGTGTGGAGGGGAAAAAGGAAACCATCATCATCATCATCATCAATCATCCGGACCTCCTTTCCCACCCTAGGGCAGATAGAAAAGAAAGAAATAATACTGGGGTGGAGCGAAACTGGCAGAAAGGAAGGGAAAAATGTGTGGAAAAGGAGAAAGAAATAGGGAAAACAAGGAAATATGGAAAGGAAAGGAAAACAGGGAAAGAACAGGGAAATAAGGAAAGAACAAGGAAGCAAGGAGATAACAAGGAAACAGAGAAAGACCAAAGAAGGAAAGATAAAGGAAATAAGGAAAAACAAACAATACCCCCTCCCCTCCCCTCCCCCCATTTCGGAAGCCTCTCCTTTGACCTCCCACCCTTTAAACCTCTCCCCCCCCCAACCTAAATTTTTAAGGGGTCCAGCGGTTTCCCTTCATCTTCCCGGCAAACTTTCAGCCTCTCTGAGAATATTACTAAATCTGGGAGTCTCTGTGATCCAATCTTGAAGAAGGAGGAGGAGGAGGAGGAGGAGGATGGTGAAGCTGACAGCGACAGTGATGGTGATGGTGGTGTTTATGATGATGTGATGGTGGTGATGATGAAGATGGTGATGATAAGGATGGAAACGACGACGACGACGATGGTGAAGATAAAGAAGACGAGAAAAAGAAAATATAAGAAACGACTTATGTGCGGATGTGAGAAAGAAAGAAAGCTGACAAGATGAAAGGCGGAGTTTAGAGTCAGATGAGGAGGAAAGAAATGAGTGGAGAGAAGGAGGATAAGAGAATTCAGATAAGAAATGACGTGAAAGTGGAGGAAAAGGAGATAATAAGGAATGTGTGTGTGTGTGTGTGTGTGTGTGTGTGTGTGTGTGTTGTGTGTGTGTGTGTGTGTGTGTGTGTGTGTGTGTGTGTGTGTGTGTGTGTGTGTGTGTGTGTGTGTGTGTGTGTGTGAGAGAGAGAGAGAAAGAGAGAGAGAGAGAGAGAGAGAGAGAGAGAGAGAGAGAGAGAGAGAGAGAGAGAGAGAGAGAGAGAGAGAGATCCATGCCATATGAACAGAATAAATGTTTTTTCAAGATGGATTGGCACATGATTGAAAGTGTCTGTCTGTCTGTGTGTGTGTGTGTGTGTGTGTGTGTGTGTGTGTGTGTGTGTCTCTCTCTCTATCTCTCTCTCTCTCTAACCCAAACAGACCCCAGGGAGCACCGCCTCCCACCCTCTTCCAATAAACATTACCGTAGGTCCCTTTTTAGCTCTTCCACCCTCACATACTCTCTTTCCTTAACATTTCTATTTTGTTACTCCGGTCTCTCTCTCTCTCTCTCTCTCACACACACACACACACACACACACACACACACACACACACACACACACACACACACAGTCGCCATTAGTGAAAAAGGCAGTTTGGCTCCAAAATGTCAAATAAACTAAAAGAAAATCTACGCATAATTGATTTGTTTAGGGAAGGAATTTGCGGATGTTTTTTTTTAGTCAAATGGTATCTTGGAACTGACAGGAATGCTGGAATACAGGTGTTCAGATTAATACTAGAAGATGATGCTAGTCATGAAGAAGTGCTGTGGAAAAAAAATGTAGAGCCACGTCACTTTCTGTGAACACCAGATGCTGTTGGCATCCCTACGTGTCAAGTGGGGTTGGAGGAGGATTAGTGCCCCTCCCTGTAAAACAATTAACTCTAAGCCCTTGGCCACCCCGTTTGGGATACATGGCGTCTGGCAATGAATGAAAAGTATATATGTTACAAATATGGACTAAGTTTTTGTAAACGGCCTTCACTATTTCAAGCTCCTATACTGCCAGCTGAATATAATCGCCTGCTGTTGGCTGGAACAGTATATCTGAGTTGTCCCCACCATGAAAGGGTTAAGGGTGCCAATATTAACACTCTCAGGCTACTATGGCCCAATCCGATGACTAAAACCATAGTCGTTAGCTAGAATAAAATACTGAAGCTGCCCTGATCACGAGCTTAAAAATGTATGGCTAAAGTGTTCAACAAGGGAAGAAGAACAATGGTTTAATGTAATGTACACCTATCGACTGCACGAGAGCCATTAAAGCAGACATACTAGTTTTGCTGAGTCCCAGTCTTCCCCTAAAACAAGACCCACAGTAGCAGTTTCATATTCAGGTGTCGCCCACTCGTATTGCTGGACGAAGAGGGCCGGGGAGGGAGGAAATGGGACAAAGAGAATCAAACAGTCTGAACAGCATGAATACAGAGCACGGGTTTTTCTGGTTGTGGGCTGGATCTGCTAACCAATGCACTACCGACTCCCTCAACAATGTGACGGAAGAGAATCATGGGTGAGCAATATTATCCCCTTCACTTTCGTGGCTTATTTATTACGCCTATCCCTTGACGATCTTACTCCTGACAGGTTTTGGAACTGGATGGGTTAAATATAGCCGCCATAACCCCGACACAATAAAAGGCATCTCCTGAACTCCACAAAACCAAGTGGTGGCATGAAAAAAATGTAGAAGACACCCTTTGACCACCGACGTAAAAAATGGACGTTCAAAGTGTCAAGCGAGATTTAGTACTTCAGTTCTAAGTGACTCTTGATTTCACACTGCCTTTCAGTTGTTCATCTGGTATAAATTATACTCACGCACTAATATATCCTGTTCTGTAGGTATAACGTTTCGGCAAGGTCTGGATCAAAATTGTTGTTTCCTCCCAGTAAAAGGAATTCCATCATGTGTGTGTGTGTGTGTGTGTGTGCCATCTGGAATCTAAGTGTTACGTGACTGAACAGTTAGAAGGAGCCTCGGTAACTAACAATATGGCAAAGCTCCACAACTAATACACAAAACAATGTCCAAGGTTCTGTATTAATGTTCAAGCACTCCTGTATTTACTGCTATTGTTAAAGTGGATGCCGCACATTAAGTCATAACTCACACTTCTTTCCGTCAGCACTTTATTTTTCAGTCTATTCATTACGTGGTGGACGAAGCACAATAGTCCTGGTGGTGCGTTTTATGCATCCCCACAGTTTCCAAATTTCGTTACTCTTTTTCGCTCATTCAGTCTCGTCAATACTGTAGTTACACCTTATATTCCGATTTATCTAATTACTACTGATTAATTAAGGAAAACCTCATTTACTCTTGACACAATTTAGAAATGGTGTAAATGTCCTATGAGCATAACTGTACAGCCTTCAACTCACTTATGGATGATTATGTGTCATAGGAGCCTTACTCTTGATACTGTCATTAGTATCCTTCTTATGACAGAAAAACGCCAGCATACTATGCCAGATAACGCCAGACGATTTTATTCAGCTGGGAGTACGACACAGGACTCTTAGCGATACTAATAAATGTATCACTTCCCAAAGGTTCAGTGAAATTGGACCTGAGTAATTATTCGCCGTCGATAGTTATGAGCAATTAAAATTCAGTCAAACGTCTATAAATTAATATTTGAGACAGAAAATAATACACAGTTTGAGCATAAAGTACACTGTTTCAAAACTCACTGCCTTCATTTGTCTCAGGGAACCTCTCGTTATGACGTGGTTAGGCAAGACAACACAATAATACTTTTCATTTTTTGCCGACAATACATTTATTTCCCATTAACGTTTCCCAAGACGCCATATCTACTCGGACACGCCCTGCCTACCCAATCACTACCCTGGCCCCTCGTACCTAACCATACCTCAACACTGCACACTATATCAGATTGTTTATTAAAGACAAATCGAAGGACTGGCGGAGGTAAGAAAGGACGTACATCAAGAAGCGAGGGAGGGAGGGAGTGCAGTTTGAGGGAGGAGAAAGAGAGAAAGGAGGAGGAGGGAGGAGAAAGAGAGAAAGGAGGAGGAGGGAGGAGACAGAGGGAAAGGAGGAGGAGGGAGGGGGGAAAATATGATGGAGGTAGGGAGGCAGGGATGGGAAAATATGAAGGAGGCAGAAGGATTGGGAAGGGGAAGATGAGGGGATGGCTGGAAACAAAGGAAAGGGAAGAAGATGTGATGTAAATGACAGAGATGGAAAGGGGAAGAAGAATGAAAGAGGAGGGAAGCAGTATGAGGGAGGAGGAGGGAAAAAAGGGAAATGAATGGGATGGTTGGCAGCCATGATGAAGAAGAATGAGGGGAGGTAAAATAAGAGAGGGGAAGGATAGTGGAATGAAACGGAGGTAAAAAGGAGGGTGGGGATGCAGGACTGGGTGATGGGAGACGATGAAATTTTGAGGAAAGCAGAAGGAAGGATGCAGCAATATGAACACAGAGAGAAGGAAATGGGGAAGAACATTACTATAAACGAGAAGGGAGTAGAAAAGAGAAACAGGGAGCAAGGATAAAGGAGGGAGAAGGGAGGATAAAAAGGGGAGAAGGAAGGGAAGAGGTGGGAGAAGGAAGAGGAAAGGTGGGAAACGGGAAGGGAAAGGTGGGAAACGGGAGGGGAAAGGTGGAAGAAGGGAGGGGAAAGGTGGGAGAAGGGAGGGAAAGAAGGGTGAAAGGAGGAGAAAGAGGGAAGAAGGGAGGGGAGAGAAGGGAGGGGAAAGATGGCAGAAGGAAGGGGAAAGGCTGGTGAAGGGAGGGGAAAGAAGGGAGAAGGGAAGGGAAAGAAGGGAGAAGAGATGGGGATGGAAAGAGCGCAAAAATGTGGGGGGGGGGGAGAATGAAAAGGGGAAGCTACTGTGAGGGGATGAGTTTGGGAACGGGGGGAAATGGGGAAGAGTTGAGAAAGAAATAAGGAAACAAACAAGAGAGGCAGGAGGGGAAGGTGGAGGAGGAGGAGGAAGGGCAGGTATTCGAAAGGAGGAGAGAGGAGATGAGAGGGGGAGAGAGAAAAGAATGGAGGGGGAAGGTACTCGAAGGGAGGAGAGAGGAAGGAAAACAGGAAGAGGGTAATGGTGGGGAGGAGAGAGGTGAGGAAGGAAGAAAGGACGGAAGAATTGAGAAGGGTGGGGGAGTATTAAGAAGGGAGGGGGGAGTATTAAGAAGGGAGGGGGGAATATTAAGAGAGGAGGACAGATGAAAGAAGGATGAGGAAAGGTATAGAAGGGGAGGAGAGAGGAAGGAGGGAAGGGTAGCAAGTGGTGATGGGGAAGGAAGGGGATGGGGATAGAGAATCAATTTCACGGTATGGGGGCGACAAGAAGGAGGGAGGGATATAGCGGGGGAGGGTGAAGGGGGAAAGTGGGTGGAAGATGGAGAGAGAAGAGAGGGAACGGGGGAAGGGGAAGGAAGAAGGAGAGGGAGTGGGGAAGAGGGGGGAGGGGGACACACAATTTAAGGCGAGAACAAAAACTGGGGTAAATCAATGCCGGTAAATTAAGAGTCCGGATTATAAACGGTAATGTGAGCTGGAATTATGGAGGCGGTGAGATGAGGGGGCCAAGAACGATGGAGGGAGGGGGGAGAGGGAGAAAGAATAAAGAGGTAGTAAGAAAAAATAAAGAGGTGGGAGTAAGGACTAAATGAGATATGGAAGAGGGAGGGGATGTGGAAAAAAAAAAAACAATAATACAGTATGGGAGGAGAAACGAAACGAGTGATGGACGAGACTGGTGAAGGAGAAGGGAACGATCACTGGACTGGAAAAAGTAAAAAAGAAGATAGGGAGGGAAATGGGAGTGGAAAGCAGGTGTGAGATGACGATTAGAAGAGAGATGATTGGGTACAGAAAGACAAAAGAATAAAATGGAAAGACTAAGAACAAAAGATGATAAGGAGCAAGGAGAGAGAGATATAAAAAGTTTAGGAAGAGTAAGTTGGTGGAAGATATACGCAAAATTATGGAAGAACTGGAGACACAAGAGACTGAGAGATAAGAGCAAGGGGGCAAAAGATAGTGGCGGAGAAAGACGGAACGAAGAAGGAAATGGGAGGAATCGGTGATGGCAGGCACGCTGGCAGGTGAAGCATGAAAGTGAAGTGAGGAGTAAGAGAAACGAAAGAAGAAGAGGAGGAGAAAATAGATTGAACGACGAAAGCATAATGTGGCAAAGAATGAGAGAGGCAGACAGGATGGAAGAAGGAAACGTTGGAGGTAGATGACGAATGAGAGTGGAAAAGGGAGTAAAAGCATGAAGTGATTTCATTTAAAGGAGTGAAGGGAAGAAGGATAAATGATGGGTGAAGACAGTTGTAGAGGAGATGGAAAGGAAATTGGGAAAAGAAATAAAGAAGGATAATGGCAAAGCTGGTGTAGACGAGGAAAAGGATTAGACAGTGCGAAAAAAAAAAAAGTGAAGGGGAAAGAAAGGGGCAAGGAATGCAGAGGAAAAGTGAGGAGGGAGGGAGAACAATGAGTATAAGAGAGAGAGAACAAAAATGAAGTGATTGGCAGAAGAGCGAATGAACTGTATCGGAGGGCCCGCACAAGCCTGCCAGGGGTGAGCAACTGTGTATGACACGTTCAAGCAACTTTTTACGAGTCCTGAAGGGAACTGATGCCTAGGACAGAGGAACGCTAAATTCACAGGTACAGGAAGTGGAAGGCATTTGGAGGGTAGAAGTGTACGTAGAGAATTGTTCTGTTCGACTGGTATACCCTTTTCATCTTAACTTGACCCAATCTGTCGTCTTTTTGCTGCTTATTTCACGCAGCTGTCAAAAAAATAAATAAAAATAAAATAAATAAATATTACTATGGCTCCACATCCTTTCCACAGTACCTCTTCGTGACTAGCATTATATTTCGGTGTTCATCTAGTGTTACAATCCGGAATTCAAGATGGAGAGGTGGCAATTTTGGGCCAAGATGGAGTGAAAGGAGTACAGTTTCTATCAAGTACAGAGTCAGTATCTTCATATAAGGAACTTCGATAAGAGTGAGAAGTCGGAACACATGAAAAGACATGCTACTCCAACCTCTTTACTCATCTATAGCTCAACCAACGAAGCTTCATTGAGACGAACAGAGGGAGAGAGAAGGAAGATGATAAGGAAGAAGGGAAGACAGATAGCATTGAAGACTGTGGTGGGGAGGAAGGTGTGGAGTGAGGAGAAGAAAATGAATGAATGCAGACGGAGTTAAAAAACAAAGAAATAACTAATGATGAAGATGATCAGGAAGATGATGATAAGAATGAAGATAATGACAATGGAAAGGACGAAAAAAAAAAAAGACAAAATGAGAAAGGTGAGTCAAGTTGAGGAGAGAGAGAGAGAGAGAGAGAGAGAGAGAGAGAGAGAGAGAGAGAGTCTGATGAAAATACACTAACTAATGACGTCACAATTACGTCACATTTACGTCAGAGGCCACGTTTACGAGCGGGGTGATCCATAAGTTAAGGGGGACTCGTTATGAAGCCCTCGCCAGCGTCAACATTACGAGCCAAGTTTTGTCATATGTAGCTCAGGGCTGGAAATGGCACGAGGTAGTACGGTGATGAGGGAGATAGATGGATAGATATGTGAGAGAGAGAGAGAGAGAGAGAGAGAGAGAGAGAGAGAGAGAGAGAGAGAGAGAGAGAGAGAAGGGAAAGGGCGGAAGGAAAGGACGGAAGAAACGAACGAAGAAAAAAAAAACTATAAAGCAGATAAAGGAAAGAAAGACTTAAACGAAGGAGAGCCATAGCAAGCAGGAAAGGGGGAAAGAAAAAGAGGAAACAGGAGAAAAAGAGGAAACAGGAGAAAAAGAGGAAACAGGAGAAAAAGGGACGGGTTAGGGGAAGGGAGACGGAAAAAAAAAAAAAAAAAAAAGGAAGAACGGTGACAAGGGGAAAAAATTAAATTATGGATAATTGAAGAGGAGAAATGTGAAAAGAAGCCGACAAAGAAAGTGGAAAAGAAGGGTAATATGAGATGGAGATGAGAAAAGAAAAGGAGAAAAGTTAAACACGGAAAAATAAACCAAATAATACAAAGAAATGAGGAAAAAGAGATAAGATTTTTAGTGAGGAGAGAAGAAATAAGGAAAGACGATACGAAAGAGGGAAAAAAGAACAGAAGAAAAGGAATCGATGAATAAATGAATGAAAAAAATAAAGGAAGGAAGGAAAGAAGGAAGGGGGCGAGAGAGGGAGGGAAGAAATTAGGGGAAGTGAATGCATAAACGTCAGAGCATACTAATAAAAGATCAAGTAAACACGAGGAAAAGAGTTTGCTTATTATTCTACCGAGTCTACTTCGCATTAACGGCATGCCAGGCCCCTTCCTCCCAGAAGCGTCACAAAGAAAATCATGTATGGGCAGAGAAACATACCTGTCCCCTCTCATGTTAGGAATATTAGCCAGCAGAGGGAAGTGAGAAGGATAAAGGATGAACTACTATGCCAACTTCTAGACAATGAAGGAGGGATACCTGTAATCTGGTGAACGGAATTTTTTTTTTAATCTGTTTTTCCTTCCTCTATTCAATCACACACATGGACTTCAAACTACCAACACTATATTCTAATTGTGCTATATTTACAGACGTCATATTGTGGTAAAAGTCAGTCCCATATGAACTCTGTCGGGGCGCTGGCGAATCAAGGCTTAAGTGTTGCAGTCCGGATCATTAAGAATAGACCAACCAACTTAACTGACCGATTTTTACGATAAGAAAAAAATAATCCAATCACTTCTTGACACTCGAAACCTTTTGCGTGAAACCTGACCTTCACCCTCGTATATAACGCTGAACCACTAGACCACCAAGCGTCTTAGTTTGTAATTTTAAATAATCATGAAAAAGCTATCGCGTCTCTGTGATCTTTGACGAAGCGTGTGAAGAAAATGAGTCAGTGAATGGAAGACAAATTAAAAAAAAAAAAAAAAAGCTACTAAATTAAAAAAAACTTGTACAATATACGAAATGCTACATATTTAACAGTAGTTGTAGTGCAGTATTTACATGCACCGACGCTAAAATACACCCTAACATACACATGCTCTCTCTCTCTCTCTCTCTCTCTCTCTCTCTCTCATAATTTCCCTCTTCTCTCAAACTGACCCTGCGAGGCATCTCTATCCACCCTTCCCTAAAATTACCATACACCTCTAAACCATTAAATCCTACCTCCATGCTCTAAACCCATAATTTCCCGGATCCCCTCCACTCTCCCCCTTCCCCCATCCCCTCCTCCCCCTCCTCATCCCCTTCTCCCTTTTCTCCTCCACTGCTCCATCAATCCCCCTTTCCTCCTTCTCGGTAATCAGGAAGGAATCAGTATGCATGGAATTCTTTATCAGACTCTCTAGGTTGCTACTTGTGCTCCTTAGACTGGGAAAACTGAGGGGAAAGGAGAAGGGATTGTGAGACGGTATTGTTCGTAAATAGGTGAAAGGCTCGGATGGTTTGCGGCGAACTGGGAGGGTTAACAGGGTTATGGGCTGGCTGGCTGGATGGATGGATAGGTAGGGACAGCTGTGGGATGGTACTGCTGAAAAAAAATGGATGAATGGTTCGGATGGTTAGAGGAAAATTGGACTGATTAAGAGGACACTGCGGACGGAAGGTTGGAAATGGATGGATGAATGGGTGGATGAATGGAAGGATGGATGGATTTATGGATGGCTAGACGGGACTAGGCGTGGATGTGAGGGTAATTGTGGGGCGGTAATGAGGTTACAGGGTCAAGAGGTACTGAGCTAATTAAGAGGATACTCTGGATGAATGACTATGGGAAAAGGACACTGGGAGAGGAAGGAAGAGGAGGTGAATGTGGAATGGTAGTGATGGTAAATGGGTGAATGGTTTAGATGGTTAGTATGATAGTTCACCCATCCACAAATATTTCCAGGTACAGAGGAATTAATTAATCACTGCTCAACATTACCTTTTATTTCCGCCATCACAGCATCTACATCCTACACTCTCTCTATTTTTTCCAACTCCTATTGTTCTCTCTTTTCATCCTTCCACATCTCCCATCCACAAATATTTCATCATTACATCGCTTCCCTCACAACATCATAACACCTCAAACACAACTTTTTCAGCCTCGGACTTACGCTACACCTACACTGACACACACAAATTGCTCACTCCTACACACACTCCCACCCACGCCCATCATTCTAACTCATTCCCAGCCAAATTATTCATATCCATACACCTTTCTGACTGATTAAACACACACACACACACACACACACACACACACACACACACACAGAACTACGTAACATTCATATTCACCCACCTTCCTCTCCACCACTTCTCATACAAACATCCACCTTACAAGCATTCACTCTCATTCGTCGCTCTTGACACACTTTCGCAGTCGGCCCTGTCAACCTCGTTTCCACATCCTCTCATACCCCCTTCAGCCGACCCTCACTCCCTTCCCCACACTCACTCCGGCCCCCTCATCCACACCCTGACTCCATACTCACTATTACACATCACACTTCTCGTCCTCTCTCACCGACCTTCAATCTGACCTCCACCGATTCACACCCAATTCCACCCACTCTCTCTTTTTCCTTACTCTCACATATTCTAACCCTCCCTCACCGCCCTCTCACCCATCCTCCTCAACCTCAACCCACTCTCATCCTCATACCCACCCACCCACCTTCTCTTTCCCAATTTTCATCCACTCTCATCCTTACTGCCATCCACCCACCCTCCCTCTTTCCCACCACTCCTCCCATTCACACCCACGTCCCTGTAACAAGCCCACCCCCCTCCCCTCTCCCCTGCCAACGACACACAGAGGAGGGCCAGCTACGACAAGGCAGCCTCTCGTTCCATTAACATTTTGCGAATTAGGATCCTTTGTGACAGCTGCGTGAAAGTGGCCCTGAAGCGTCATGCATTACCAGGGCCACTGCAGTTTATACAGAGCACCCCTATTATCTGCAGCATATACGTTTTTCTCAACTCTCTCTCTCTCTCTCTTTCTCTATTGTTATATTAAACGATACTAATTAACTTTCTTCTATTTCACATTTTTTGGGGGAAAGAGACGATTTCCATTTTTGGGGGGAAGATGAGGAGGAGTTGTGCGTGAAAGATGAAATGAATAACACTGGTTCCATCCTGCACTGACAGCAAGGTGTTTGAATATTGCTTATAATTAACCCATTATCTACAAGAACAACGTAATGCGTGCATTTGTGTGTGTGTGTGTGTGTGTGTGTGTGTGTGTGTGTGTGTGTGTGTGTGTGTGTGTGTGTGTGTGTGTGTGTGTGTGTGTGTGTGTGTGTGTGTGTGTGTGTGTGTGTGTGTGTGTGTGTGTGTGTGTGTGTGTGTGTGTGTTCGCTATAATTATTTGGAAGCAAACAAAACCTAAAATGCTGAGAGAGAATAATACAAGTCATGAAACAAATTAATAAACAAACTGGTCCACATAATGAAATCTCACTGATTCTTAATGAAAAAAATAAATTACACACAATGTATGTATGTATGTATATTATATATATATATATATATATATATATATATATATATATATATATATATATATATATACATTTATATAAAACAATGACAGGAAATCATTGATTCCCTATTCCTGCTCGTGTTTGTCATTAAAGCGTTGAAAGCGATTGTGAGGACGGTGAGAGAGGCAGTGAGGAATTAGAGGCACGGTGATGGCGGGAATTACAGGCACGCCAACACCACCATGCACAGAGAAGGGGGGCAAGACGGACGGGCAGGTGGGGGAATGGGAGGGAGAGGTGGGGAATGGAAGAAGGCGAAAGGGAAAGAGAGGTGGGAAGAGGGAGAGAGGATAGTGCTTGAAAGGGACGAAGAGGGAGGGGTGGAGCAGGGAAGTTGGAAAGGGAGGGAGAGAGAGAAAGAGCCAAAAAGCAAGGGACGGGGTGGGGAACTGGGGGTGGGGAACTGGGTATGGGGAGAGAGTTATGAGGCAGGACAAGAAGAGAAAGAGGGAAAGAGGCTGGAAATTTGGGAAGTAGTATTAAGGAGGGACAAAGTGGAGAAGAGTAGGGGTGAAGCAAGCAGGGGAATGGGTGGCGGAGAGGGTGTTATTGGTGAAAGGGAAGAATATTATTAGGAAACAGGCGCAAATATTGAAAAGCAGAAATAATATGGAGTGAAAACGTAATGAAAAGATGCGGTTGACGTTACAAGTAGGGAAGGATGGGACAGAAAAAAAGGTGCGAGGGAATGTGAGGGCAAGGATGAGTGAAAGAGGGCAGGGGAAGTGTAGTGAGATGGTGGGGGACGGAGAGAGAGAGAGAGAGAGAGAGAGAGAGAGAGAGAGAGAGAGAGAGAGAGGAGTATTGGGGGAGGGGGGTTAGATGAAGAGTGAAACGGAGGTCGGAAATGAAGGGGGCTGTGTGTGTGTGTGTGTGTGTGTGTGTGTGTGTGTGTGTGTGTGTGTGTGTGTGTGTGTGTGTGTGTGTGTGTGTGTGTGTGTGTGTGTGTGAGAGAGAGAGAGAGAGAGAGAGAGAGAGAGAGAGAGAGAGAGAGAGAGAGAGAGAGAATGTATGTGAGCGTGTGAGAGTGACAGGAGCGGATATGACGGTATGTATGTGTGTGTGTATTTACTAATGAAACTTGCAAATAAGGCTCAACATTTAACTCCACCACACAAAAACATTACACACCCGAAAAACATTACGGGCAGGCCTCTGGGTGGGCTGGATGTTTACTATGGATGAGCACATGGAGTCAAAGCACAAACTAGTGTGAACAAATTAGCAACGTGGATTAACAGTACACAGCCACTGCAGTAATTACACTCCACTCGTGACCCATATGTCTGTTTTCTACTGTACGTGGCATGGACAGCTCCGTTGCAACTCTTCCTTAGCGATATGTTTTGCATGATACACTTTGGAACTTTTTTTTTTTTCCTAGGTATTGTTTTAATTTCGGCATATTTTACATCATTAATCTACAAACGGATTCTTAGGTGTAATATACAGAATAAATCGATAAGGAAGAGGTGTTAGGGTACTATATCTTCAAAGCCACGTTTACTGCCCAAGCTTCTGTTCATCCTCGCATCCTCCGCTTGGTTGGGGGGGAAGACACAGCCAGGGTTTCACATCGATAGGGACAACGATAAACAATACAGCAGAAGAACTATCATTAACCCTCCCAGCCTCCTATGACCCACTTCAGCTGAATAAAATCGTCTGCCATTAGCTGGAATAAAGAATCAAAGTTGTCTCGATCATGAGATGGTTCACGGTGACAGTATTGCCTCTGCGCCTCCTTCGACTCACTCTCAGCTGAACAAAATCGTCTGGAATTGGCTGGAATAGAATGCTAAACCTGTTCCAGCCATGTGCAGGTCAACCCCTTCAATCCGGTGACGCAATTTTTCCTACATTTTTGCTATACCCGGACGATTTTATTCAGCGTCGGGGAGACTTTTAGACTGGGAGGGGATGGCTATGAAGAGCATAATAATATCAACCCTTTCACTCCTACTACAGACCCTTCGTTAGCTGAATAAAATCGTCCAGAGACAGCAAGAATAAAGTAAGAAAATACGTCACTGGATCGAAGGGACTGATAGTGGCCGAGGGAAATGAGTGCCATTTCCCTTCACTCAACATCCAAGCCTCGCCAGACACCTAATGACAGTGTATTAGCAGCGTATTAGAGGGTAATTAGCAGTGTATTAATCGCCTCCTCCACGCGCCATAATCGTACAAATAATGATGGGTAATAAGGTGAAGCTGGTGCTGAAGAGGGACGCCTTCCAGGGGTGGCACCGATTTAACTAAATGAAGGACCTGCCTTGTTATACAAACGCCCCTCAGCTTCCTCCCTATCCCACAAAACAGATGGAGAACTGCGAGAAAAAGGCAACTTGAGCCTCCACTCCAATGCCTCGATTATGAAAGGCTTAAATTTCTCCAAAAGACAGGCATTCCCAAAGCTGTATAAAATAGGAAGTAGCGAAAAACACATTCTCGGTCTGATGAGGGAAAATGAAAAATTCTGTTAACATCTCTTCTTCAGAATTTTTTCTCCATATGACCGATAGACCTTTGTAATCACTTTAATAGAATTCATGTATATATATCCGACACCGACAGGGTAAATGTTAATAGGACGAGAAAGAAAATTAAACTCTGTTCTTCTTAACTTGGCCCAGATTTTCGTCCTTTAGCAGATTAATTCACGGAGCTTTGTGGCAGAACGTGACAATACTACAGGTCTATATTCTCTCCATAGCACTTCCTCATGACTAGCACCATACTCTTAGTCTTAATCTTTCGTTACAACTCAGCACTGAAGATGTATAGAGGGAATTTTGGGCCAAGTTAATGTAAAACGAGTATAGTGTGACAAAAAACAGATTGAAGGGTGTATTTCCTGCTTTACTGATCTATTTACTTATTTTTATAAAGATGAACATAGGAAGGAAAAACAAATTACAGGGACGAGGTGCACATAATATTACACAATTATTTCGATAACTATTTCGTCACCACATTTAGAGCATTATATCACCACCAGCCACACCAATCATTCCGAAATAGTGACACCAGCATAATACTCTTTCCGAAATCCGTCCTGCTCAGCTGGTACCGAACTTTTTTTGCCGATTGTACGTGGGGAGAAGTGTGTGTGTGTGTGTGTGTGTGTGTGTGTGTGTGTGTGTGTGTGTGTGTGTGTGTGTGTGTGTGTGTGTGTGTGTGTGTGTGTGTGTGTGTGTGTGTGTGTGTGTGTGTGTGTGTGTGTGTGTGTGTGTGTGTGTGTGTGTGTGTGTGTGTGTGTGTGTGTGTGTGTGTGAGAGAGAGAGAGAGTGTCGGTCTGTCATTTTTTCCCAACCTTTCCACAAGAACGGATCGATAAAGGACATGTTTCCTCTATGTTAGGCTCAGGACGGGGGAGGGAGGGAGGGAGGAGAGGGGCATGAGGGGAGACAGGGAGTGGAGGGATGAGGGAGAAAGAGGGAGGAAAGTAGGAAGGATGATGGATAAAAGGGAGATAAGTACCGTAACAGGAAGAAATGGAAGCAAACTGTGAGAGGGGGAAGGGAGGGGGAGGGAGGGTTGACTAGGGGTAAATGGGGAAAAGAGGGAGAGAGAAAAAGAGTGGCTGAGTTGAGGAAAGGGACGGGAAGAGTGGGGGTCGGCAGGGAGGGAAAGTGAGAGGAGTGAGGGACGGGGAGAATGAAGGCCGCAAGAGGGATGGTTAGTGAGGAGGGGAGAGGCTGGGGAAGAGAGAAGTAAAGATGAGGGAAGAAGAAGAGTGCGGAGGGAGGGGACGGAGACAGACAATGTAGGGGAAGGGAGGTGGATATGTGGGATTTAATGATTTATGGAGAGGAAATAAGTGGAAAGTGGAGGGAGAGGAAAGAGAGGAATATATAGGAAGAGGAATATATAGGAAGAGGAAGATAGGAGGTAAGGAGAGGATAAGGAAGAGAGAAAGGGAAAAAGAAGAAGAAAAAACTAGAAGAGGGAGAATTTTCAACATGAATGGGGAGAGAGAGATGAAAGACGTGGAAGGAAGGAAGGAGAGAAATAGGTAAGTAGATGGATACGAGAGAGAGAGAGAGAGAGAGAGAGAGAGAGAGAGAGAGAGAGAGAGAGAGAGAGAGAGAGAGAGAGAGAGAGAGAGAGAGAGAGGCGTATCAGAAATAAGAGACTGGAAATAAAAATCAGCAAGGTTATGGGGCTAATGCGAAGGGAGAGAGAGGAGGATCTGGGACGGAGGGAAAAAAAAAAAAAAAAAGAGGAGGAAGGGAGGGAGGAAAGGTGATAAAAAAAGAAAAAAAAAAAAGAGGGAGATTCTGAGTGATCAGAAAGGGACGCGTTGCTTTAAAGTTAATGAGAGAGAGAGAGAGAGAGAGAGAGAGAGAGAGAGAGAGAGAGAGAGAGAGAGAGAGAGAGAGAGAGAGTTATGTGCATGTATGTGTGTGCGTGCGCGTATCTGGGCTGGCAGTACCCTCTGTTTACATAACCAAGGGGAGTGAGGGGAAGGCTCAGCAGGAGAGGGGAAGGGGGTGTATAGGAGGTGAGTTGGGGGTGAAAAGGAGGGGAGGGGGAGGAACTGGTGGGGTGACGGAGGAAGTGGAGGGTGGTGAGAGGGCGGTGATGAGGGAGGAAGTGCATGGTGGAGAAGAGGATGTTGATGAAAGGGAGGAAATGGATGTTGGAGACGGAGATGGTGGTGAGAGGAAGGAGGGATGTGATGGTGAAAGGGAAAAAGAGATGATGGTGAGTGGGAGGGGGAGAGGACGATGGTGAGAGGGAGGAGAAGAGGGTGACTGAGGGGGGGAGGGGGAGAGGATGATGGTGAGAGGACTGTGCGAGTGTAATGACAGGGGTAAGTGGGACAAGAACTACAGAAAAGAAATGCTGAAAGGGGAAGACAGGGAGGTAGAGTAAGGAATAAGAAATGGGGTGAAAAAGAGAAAGATGGGGAAAGACACTGAGGCTGTGGTGTGAAGAAAACGAAAGCCGGCAAGGAATGATAGGGAGAATTTAACTATTTTGCAATCCCCTATTTCATCTGGCACATACAACACAGGAAAACTAATTCATGCAAATATCATGATCAAATGGTAGTATTTTTGATAACATTCTCTCTCTCTCTCTCTCTCTCTCTCTCTCTCTCTCTCTCTCTTATATACAATGTCCTGCTCTTATTAACACACACATTCCATTCTCATTCCCCAATACTTCGAATTCTCCTTCTTCCTACCTTTCCTAGAGAGAAGGAGAAGCACCGACCTGCTGTTTTATTTATTCATTAATTTACTTATTTATTTATTTATTTACTTATTTATATCCCAGCACCAACTCCCCACACACTTTTCTCTCTCATTTTTAATATAGCCCCTCTTTCCCCCTTACCCCCCTCTTCAGCCTCCCTATATCTCCCTGCACCAGCTTCCTCTCGCCACACTAATCACGCCTTTGGTCACTTCCACTATCACTCTTCGCTCCCCCCTGTCTCTATACTCTCCCATTTAACGCTCTCTCCCACTCCACAGTTTCTATTCCTCACCCCCTTTCTTTCCCTCCCCTTCCCCTTTTATCTCTTCTCATCTCTTTTCTCCTCCTGCCCTGCCCTTCTTCTTCTTTCCCTTCACTTCCATCTCCATGTAATTTCTCTCCTTAATTTCTCCTGTCTCTTCCCCTTACTTCCCTCTGTCCCTCGTATAATCCCTCTCTGCCCTTCCCTTTTCTTCCTTCATCCCATCCCTTCCCCTCATTTCATTCTATATTATTCTTCCCCATTCCCTCACAACTTGCCTCCCTTCCATTTCCCTTTGACCTCCTTTTTCCTCCTTCCTTTCTTCAAATCTTTCCTCTTCTGCTAACTCCCGCTCCTCTCCCCCATTCCCCTGTTCTCCCCATTCCTCTCCTTTTCCAACTCCTTCCTTTTCCTATCCTCTCCACATCTTTCACCCGCTGCCCTTCCCCACTCCTTTCTCTCCCTCCCCTCCCCACCGTCTCTCTCTTCTCTCCCCGGGACTGCCTTCATGCATAATATATACGCAAGTCTCGTCTCGCCAGATTAGGCCAAGTTTTTGTTTACCTCCTGTGAAAATAACATGGTAAAAGCACCGAGATTTTATTCATGCACTTCATTACATTCAACGAAACACTTGTGGCTGCTTTGCTAGAACGAGCAGGCGGCTTGGGATATGGCTGAGTTGCTGAAAATGGCTGTATGTGGCTGGGTAAGATTTAATAGGTGGTGGGAGGAAGAAGGTGGTGGAGAGAAGGAGAGGAGGAGGGAAGTGAGGGAGGGGGTAGTGGTGCGAGAGGAGAGGGTGGTAGTGGCGAGGAAGAGGGTGAGAAGGAGTGAGTGGATCGTGGTGAAAGGGACGGTGAACGAGGCTGGGAGTGTGAGGGAAGAGAAAAGGATGGAAGTGAGAGGGAGGGGGAAAAGAGTGAGGTGAGCGAGAGGGTGGGATGGGGTGAGAGGGGGAGGATTGGGGTGAGAGGGAAGGGGGAAAGAGGATGGGGGTGTGAGGGGAGATTTGAGCATGAAGAATGGTGGTGCCTACGGATGAATAGGATTTGCGAGAAAGATTATGAAAAATGGTTGTGTATAGCTGAATGAGGAAAGGGATGAGTGGGTGTGGGTGATGAAGATGAATGAGGATGGAAAAAGCAAGACTGAGTGAAGATGTGTATGACTAAAACGGCTGAATGAGAGTAAGAATGAGTAAGCTTGTGTAAGTGTACAGGGAGGTGAGTGTACGAGAGCGTTAAGATGCGAGTGAGAGCATAGCTGAGGGAGAGTGGGTGTATGCTAAGTATGGTTAGATGCGTGAGAGTAAGAGTGGTGGTATGGGTGAATGGGTATGGGTAAATGGTGCCATGAATGAGTCGTGATATGGTTAAGTAGTATACAGATAAGCGGGTGTGTGAGTTTGGGTAACTGAGTATGGGTAAGGGTGGGCCAGTGTCAGCAGGGGTGAGTGGGTGATGAACAAAAATGGGTGAGTGGAGGTAAGGATGGGTGAGTGTGTGTATAAAGGTGGGCGAGGTAGTAGGGGTGAGAAAGCGTAACATAAAGGTGCTTGAGTGAGTAAGGATGAGTGACTGAAGGTAAAGATAAGCTAGTGTTGGTAAATGTAAGCGAGGCTGAGTTAAGGTATGGGTAAAAGTGTGAGTAAGTGTGACTAAGGGTGAGTGAGTGTGGTGCTGGGGTGGGGTGAAGAGTGACAGGAACCCAGAGTAAACACCAGTTGCCGTTTTGGGGGCTTTGTTTACAAGGGGGCCACGTGGGGGGGCCTGTTTACATCTGGTGAGGGGGTAGGGGGAAGAGGGGCAGGGGGGGAAGAAGGAAGGGGGATGGGGAAGAGAAGAGGAATGCGGATGGTGGGGATGATGAATGTTAATAAAAGCGTGAAAATGAGAGAGAGAGAGAGAGAGAGAGAGAGAGAGAGAGAGAGAGAGAGAGAGAGAGAGAGAGAGAGAGAGAGAGAGAGAATGGAAGATATGAACAGAACACAAAGTAAGGCAGACGAGAGAATGACAAGCAGAGAAGGGGATACAAAGAGAAAAAAGAGAAGAGAACAAATGGACGAAAAAACACAAAATTATGTTATAGAGTAAAAGGGAAAAGAAGAGGAGGAAATAAAGACGGATTTGATTTGAACATGGGCAGAAAGGCAACGATGTCAAAAGAAAATTGACAAGATTTAGGAAAAGCAATTAAAAATATATTTAAAAAACGAAATTCTAAGACATTTGGTGTATAACTGAAAGAGGTAGTAAAAAAGAAAAGGCAAAAGGAACGTGTGAGTGTACATTAAGTAATTACAAGGCAAACTAAACAGAAAACAGTTTCGAGAAAAACTGTACGATGAAAAACAATGAAAGACGTACATAGAAAAGGGAATAAATCGTGTGGGGGTAGAAATGGGAGACGTAAAGAGAAAGCAACCGGGAGAGGGAAATCAATTAAAAGGTAAAAAATCGTAAAGAAAAAAAGACGCAAAAAGGAATAGGAAAAAAGAAAAAGCAGGAAAGAAAAATTAAAGACGCACAAAGAAGACAGGTAAAAACTGAGTGAAAACTACGACGAGCGTGAGACGAAACAAAAATGGATGGCGACGAAGTGTAAGAAGAATGACAAGAGACAAAGAGAAAACGAAGAACCTGAAGAAGAATAACCAGAGAAAGGAAAAAAAGGAGACGAGGAAGTTGGAGACGAAGTGTAAGAAGAATGACAAAGGAGAGAGCAAAAGGAGAGAAGGAATAAGACGAGACGCAAGAAGAAAAAGGAGGTAAATAAATGAAGACTAACAGTGAGACGGCAGGAAGGGTAAGCGCCTCGACTCACACCAACATCACCAGAATTAGAAGGCGACGTCAGTGAGCATATTATCACAAACCCACCCTCACCCTTCTTCCCCCTTACCACCATCCCCACCCTCCTCTCCCTTTACCTCTAGCCCCACCCTCCTCTCCCTTTACCTCTAGCCCCACCCTCCTCTTCCTTTGCCTCTATCCCCACCCTGATCTTCCCTTATGGTACCTCTATCCCCACCTTGATCTTCCCTTACCTCTAGCCCCACCTTGATCTTCTCTTACCTCCATCCCCACCTTCATCTCCCCTTACCTCTCTCTCTCCCCTTACCTCTATACCCACCCTTCTCAACACTTACCTCTTATCCCCTTCTCTTCCCTACAACCGCTTCCTCCCTCACGTCTTCCCCTTCCTATTCCACTCACCCATATCACTCTCCCCCCTACTTTACCCTTCATCCGCCTTCCCTGTTACTTCCCTCTTCCCTTATTTTTCTCTCCTCTTTCCCCTCCCCGCCTCCCTGTCACGTCTCTTCCCCCTTCCCCTCCTGCTGTATTGAAGGGATTAACAAAACCTTTCATTCCTACAGGCTGAAGATTACCAAAGCTCAGTAAATGAGATGATGGGAAGGAACACAATAACGACCTCGTGCTGCTGGGGTTAACGAGTCAAAATGTAAATGCTCGTGAGGTCAACGGGGTGTAGTGATGTCGTCTGGGGTCTAATTAGTCCAACAGTAATTACCTTCCGAGGACTGGACCAACTGGACTTTTTTTTTTAATCCATTCGGAACAACGACGTCTATGTTATTTCCTTCTCGTCATCAATCGCTGGATTATTTATTTGGGTTATGGGGGACTTCGTAATCAAGGGTATCAAGGTTTTATGGATCTCTCTCTCTCTCTCTCTCACTCTCTACGTGTGTGTGTGTGTGTGTGTGTGTGTGTGTGTGTGTGTGTGAGAGAGAGAGAGAGAGAGAGAGAGAGAGAGAGAGAGAGAGAGAGACTAGGTTAAATACTACCCCATACAATATTCAGCGATTAAACACACACACACACACACACACACACACACACACACACACACACAGTCCACCACCGCCTATCCATCTCCGTTTACTTTTGCTCAGTAGACGAAGAGCAACACCAACTCGCAAAGATGCATTTTCTTTTTCTTTTTTACATATATCGACTTAACATTCTCGCCTTCTATGGACGCACTATAAATTTACTCAAACTACTATTGGACGATTTTAATTACTTATGGAAAATTCTAATACTATAAAGGCTGAAAACACTCAATTAAATCCCTTACTCAAGTATTTGGAGACTGTCTGAATTAAAACTCTTACTACCTAAATTCTGCAACTCCTGAATAAAGTGGAATGAACCTGTCGAAGAAAAATACCCAAAGGTGTTACTGGCACCGAGAAGGTTTAAATGAAAATCCATAAACTTTGCCGCATTAGAGGGAGAAAAAAATACCAAAGCGTTTTTCACCGCCAACGTTTTTCTCTCATCGTATAAACGTTTTCCTCGCTTCATCGTATATATCCTTCCCCGTTAATAAAACGTAACATGGAAAGTAATCCATGAAGGTTTGAGATAAAAATTGGGCCTTCAAATGACTGACAAAAGTGCCCTTGAGTTAACGAAATCGAAAAAAACTGCGAAATCTAAAAGTGTTCGGCATTCCCATAGGCGACGAAGTTGAGGCAAATTGGTGAACATTTTTCCAGCCGTCCAGTTGACAAAATCCAACGCTGGTGGGAGTTGGCAAAAAAAAAAAAAAAAAAAAAAAAAAAAAAAAAAGGGGGTGGGGGGTGGGGACCAAAACTAACAATCACACCTGCGTTTACCTTTCCCCATACACGATAAAATTGAAAATAGATTTGGTGCGAATATGGAGCGGGGTCCAGAGCCGAGATTCGCGCTATAACTTTCGATCATTTTTTTTTTCTAGTACCTAAGGCATTTTATTTATCTATTTATTTTTATTTATCAATTGCAGGATGAATAGCCTATGGAAATATTTTGTAAACTCTCCTTTTCTTGTATTCCCCTCCCCCCGAAATAAAAATCACAGGGAAATAATTACGATTCTTCTATTTTTCCTCTCGCAATTTTCTCACTATTATTTTATCATTATATATTTAAGGGAGAATAATATATGGCAAAATTCCACAAACTCTCTACCTTATCTTTCCCACAAAAACCAATCTTACAACGAACGTCCTGGGCTGAAATTTACACTCTTACAACGCTTTTTTTTCCTCCCGTTATTTTTATTATTATTATTATTATTATTATTATTATTATTATTATTATTACTACTACTACTACTACTATTACTGTTATTTTTTGCACGAAGAAAAATACATGGGAAAAATCTCCACTCTACTTTCCCTATCCGTCGAAGAATGAAGAAACAACTACGACATGAAACTGATCTTAAGTTTGTGAATTAGCGCCCTGGCCGTTCCTTCGCGAGCTGTCAGAAGAGTTTACCCGCTCACAGGTCCCGGGAGTTTATCAATGGCGGGCAAAAGGAAAGTTGGGGGTTTTAAGGCGGGTGTGAAGACCAGCCGTAAAGAGACGCTGAAGGCTGCTTGAGTGAGGCGAGGAGCAGGGGTGATGGGCCCGGTAATGGCGCTCCTGTTGGTGGTAATGGTGGTGGTGGTTGGGGGGAGGGGAAGGGGTATGGAAGCGGTGTTTGTCGTGGTGGTTGGGGGGAAGGAGTATCTGTGGTGGTGGAGGGTGGTGATGAAAGTAGTGGATGAGGTGGTGGGGGAAGGGGTATTTGTGGTGGTGGTAGTGGTGGTGGTGTGTGGTGCCAGTGGTGATGAAGGGTACTGTTTTTAGTGGTGGGGGTGGTGGAGGAAGAGGTATTTGTGGTGGTGGTGGTGGTGGAAGGGGTATTTGTTGTGGTGGTGGTGGTGATGAGGGGTGGTGGTGATGAGGGGTGGTGATACTGGTGAGGTTAATAGTGGTGATGCTTACGACGGTGATAGTAACAGTTGTTGTAAAGGTACTCCTAAAGTAATGGTGGTGGTTGTAGTAGCAGTTATAGCAATAGTGGAAGCGGGGATGACAACAGTTGTGGTAGTGGTAGAAATGATGGTGGTGGTGGTGGTGGTGGTGGTGGTAGAAACATGATACAGGTATGGGAAGTGTTGCTCTTATGTAAGTGTGATGGTGGTATTGACTGGTGGTGATAGCAGCAACGTTAGTAATGGTGGTAGTTATGTAGGTGGTAGGAAAGAGTGATGATGTCAGCGGTGAAGCTAACATTGGTGGTAGTGATGGTAACTCTTGCGGCAATGGTAACTGCTGTCGCGGTGGTAGTAATGGCGGTGGTTAGTTAACAGTGGTGGTAGTTGAGATAGACAGACAGGTAGGCAATTAAACAGGGAATAGACACGATAAATAGGTATAAAGGGTCTGTCCCGAGGTAAGTAAGGTAAATGTGGTCCTAAAGCAAGGTCGGCCAAATGTTCATAAGCAGGTAAATAAATGAGTGTTTAACAGGCTGGCAGGTAGGGAGTATATATAGACAGGTACGTCAGCAGATGTGAAGATAGCACGAGATTTAGGTTATGTAAACATGCACGTCTACTCTTGATTAGGGGCAGAAAGTGGTAAGGCAGGTAGGTAGGTAAGCAAGTGGGCGGGCAGTTAGGTAGGAAGGTAAGCAGACATATAGGTAGGTCAATGCAGACAAGTACAAAAGTAGATAGGTTGCTCGAGTGGTAGGCAGAAAGGTAAGGAGGCCGGAAGACAGTTAAGTTTGCAGACAAGCAGGTAGCTCGATAGACATGCTGTATATACAGGCATACAGGCGGGCAGGCAGGTAGGAAGTAGGTAAGTAGGAAGCAGGCGTGTAGGAAGGAATACAGGTCGGTAGGCTATTGGTAGGTTGGTGGGCAGGAAGGTATTGGCAAGCAGATTAGTTAAATAAATATGACGGTAGGAAAGTAGGTAAGAAAGTACGTATGTATGTATGCAGATAGGTAGGTAGGTAGGTAGGTAGGTAGGTAGGCAGATAAGTCAGGAACAAGAGCAGGCTAAAGTAGTGTAGGGCAGACCAATACTGCGGCCAGTAGGGGAGACATTTTTACAATACCCCGGGGTAATCCCATGCAAATTGAAGACTGAGAGGGGGGACAGGAGGAGGGGGGACTTTTCAACGACCTCCTCCAATACTCCACCATCTTCCTTAATCTCTCTCCCATGATCCCAAGACACTCTCCCATATTCCCATGCCGTTTCCCATAATTTCCCGTTCATCTACGCGTTGTTTCCAAAGTCTTCACTCAAGCCCCTGTCTCATTTCATTTATTTTTCCGTTCCCTTACTATATCATCTTAAATCCACTTCTCAAGAACCTTAGGCTGTCTCCAATGATCCTGTCTAGTCACTAATACTCTCATTTGTACCGTTTTTCATGCTTTATTCATGTCCTTCTCTCTTCTATGATTTCTCGTTTCGCTAATCTTTGTTTTTCTCTCACGTCTCTGTCCGGTCTCACATATTCTCTTCCGTTTGTCTGTTTCCACGATCATGTTCCTTAGGTCTTTTTTTTCCTTTTTCTTTGCAGTTTACCAAGCGTTCCAATCCCTCTATTCACTCTCCCTTAATCTTCTCTTTTTACATTTTTTTTTCGTAATCACGTGCACCTGTATATGTTCGGTACTTTCATAACAATTCTTTTCGTAATATATATAATTTCATTTTCCCAGTATCTCGTACACTATTCAAGTCTTCGTAATACTCGCCAACGATCTCAAGTGCTCATATACGCTCTTATGCTCTCATTTAATATTAACGTTCTCATTTTCAACTAATTCTTTCCACGACTCCTCTCATTCTGAACACTCTCCCACCTACGAGCTTCTCACACTCGCCAGGGATCCCACATGCTCATATATGCTCTTACGCTCTCATTTAACACCAAGAATCTCCTCATCTTCAACTATTTTTTTTTTCCCACGACCTCTCCCATTTCCCGTAACATTCCACGTACTGCTTCTTATATTCATCCACTGTTCTCATTCGCCTACAGATTCTGATTTCACAATTTCGTAAACTTTCCACATTTTTGGTACATCCACTCACACCTTCCCAAGTCCACCCACATCATCTAACTCAGCTATCCATATCTTCTCCACACTGACCCACACCTTCCTTACGTTCACCACAAGTTCATCCAGTCTCACATGCACCCATACTCACTCACATTCACCTACTTCACCCACACCCGCCCAAACTTACTCACATCCATTCAAATTCATCTACACAGTCTCATCTACATCTATCAAAACCCATTTACATCCACCTAAAAACACACACACACACACACATCACGTACGCACACACACACACACACACACACACACACACACACACACACACACACACACACACTAACCCAAACTCACCCAGACTCATCAGACTATCCCTTACCCTGCCAACCCACATCCTGCACCCAGCCCATCAAAACTCATCCACATCTGCCCAAATGTGCCTTGAACGAACCCACAATCACCCAAAACTCACCCACGTCCACCTAAAAACTATATCCACCCAACCCAACCCACACTCAAGCCAAATCCCTCATGTGCCCACCTAAATTTACTCATCAATTTAGATTCATCACACTTACCTACACGCACCGAAAACTCGCTCCACGACTACTCAGAGTAACCCAAACGCACCTCAAACATACCCACATCTACCTATAATACGACAACCCACATGCACCCCATACCCACCCACACCTACCCACTGTAACCCACACGCACCCCAAACTCACCCAGATCTACCCAAAGTACCCCACCTCCACCCACACCCAGCCCAAACTCACCCACATCTACCCGAAGTACTCCACATTCACCCACATCGACCCCGAAGTACCCCACCTCCACCCACACCCTGCCCACCTCATCCACGCTCCCACACAGGGCCCACTGAGACTTCAAGGCCCCGGGGCTCGACTCAGTCATGCAATTTACATAGCATTAGCTGGCAGGGAAGCAGGGTGTCGTCTCTCTCTCTCTCTCTCTCTCTCTCTCTCTCTCTCTCTCTCGTGTGTGTGTGTGTGTGTGTGTGTGTGTGTGTGTGTGTGTGTGTGTGTGTGTGTGTGTGTGTGTGTGTGTGTGTGTGTGTGTGTGTGTGTGTGTGTGTGTGTGTGTGTGCGCTGCTTTGACATGTGGGTATACTGTATATCGACTGGGATGTGGGTATGACAAAGAATGTGGATATTGCTGTGGCTGTGGATAACACAAACGACATGGCATCGTAATGTGTCGGTATGGCTAAGAATGTGGATGTTACTCAGGATGTGGATATCGCTTGGGAAGTGGACAATGCTCAGAGTGAGATACCAATACGCGTGAGGGTATTACTAAGGGTGTGGATATTGACAGAAATATGCATATCGCTTAGGGTGTGGTAGTATTTAACATGTCGGTAATGGTAAGGATGTGGATAGAGGTAGGGATGTGGATATCGCTTAGTATGTGATGTCATAGGTTCGGCTGTTACAAGGGATGTGGATATTGCAAAAAATGTGGGTATCACTGAGGGCATAGGTATCGCACGGACGGTGGGGAGGGACAGTCACAGAGGCAGGGAAAACAAAAGGGAAACAGAAAAATATGAGATGATGCAAGGGACGTGATACAGCAGACGCGAGAGAGTGAATGGAGAGGTGCTGTGAAATTAGGGCAATGCTCAGATCATCAGTGGCGTAATTACACTGGGAGGCAACGTTCATGGGCTTTTAAGTGCAGTAAATAAGATTCCAAAGTTAAAAATATTCGCCAACTAATACAGCATGGCGTTATTGATTCGTCTGTAACTCTAGTATTCGGTATTTCTTTCAAAACTTGTGATACCTGGGAAAAGGAAGACTATGAGAGATTAGAAAGTGAAGAAAAGAGAGGCAATACTTGGACAGGGATGAGGGTGGCTGGGAGAGTGAAGGGAAGGCGACCAACGCTGTAAGAGGTGTGGGGATAATATGGAAAGTGTTGTGAGGGGAAGGTGATAGAGGCGTGAAGAGGCAAGAAGTGTGGAATGTGCGGAATGTGGTGTTCGTGCGGGCTGCAGGTGAGTCCTCTCCTCCACACACACACACACACACACACACACACACACACACACACACACACACACACACACACACACACAATGTCCCTCCCCTCACCCTCTCTGTCATTTCGATCTATCTCTTGTTTCTCCATTACCACAAATTTCTCCCCCCCATCTATGTCTGTCTGTCTGTCTGTCTCTCTCTCTCTCTCTCTCTCTCTCTCTCTCTCTTTTTCTCTCTGCAAACGAGATGCGGTCCAAATTAAAGCAGGCTGATCCATTACTTATTCAGCTGGAAAAATAGACGTGGTTGAGAGAGAGAGAGAGAGAGAGAGAGAGAGAGAGAGAGAGAGAGAGAGAGAGAGAGAGAGAGAGAGAGATTAAATTAATGAAATGGAATATAATGTATAAACACACACACACACACACACACACACACACACACACACACACACACCAAAACAGAGAACTTAAGACTAACTACCTATAAAAAAGGAAAACCAACAGCAACAGAACATACAGGAAAGACGAGCCAAAAAAAAAAAAAAAATCATGAAAATTAGAGCCTACAGGAAGAGGACAAGAAAACTGAAGGGAAAAAAACAGGAAAATATATATAAATTAAAAATACTACCATGGAAGAGAAATTAAATATATCCTTAAAGCAAATCAATCGAGAAACTGAAAACGCAGAATGCAGATTATCGCCGAAAAAGCCCCAGTAAAAGAAACATAAATTTCAAGGGAAAGGTAAGAGGAATAAGGACCTGTGAGGATGGGGAATGGAATGGAAGCGAGAATAGGAATGGAAGGGAACGAAGGAGAGGGAAAGGGAGGAGGAAGAGGGAAAGACGAGGAGAGAGGGAGAAGGGGAGGGAAAGGTGGAGATCGAGGTGAGGGTGAAGGATGAGGGTCGCGATAAAGCAGCTTCAATGAGTGTAACCCCTTCAGTACAGCGACGTCATTTCAATTTGCTTAAGATGTGACCAGATTATTCTAGTCAACCCAGCAAAGGACAGTCGATGATGCAGGGGTATATGAATGCATTATTTAACACATCATTTTCAAAAGTCACCTCCCCATACCAACCATACTGAATGAAATCGTCTGGAGAGTACTAAAAATAAGCCAATAAAAAGCATAACCGAGAAGATTAAAGCAACACCAGCACTGCAAGAGACTCAATGACAGGGGGATTTACTTGTGCTAAGAGAAGGCGTAATATCAGCACTTCAGTGTTTTATTCTCGTTAGTTTAGCAGGATTTCTAATACCCCTCAGAGATTTATTTTGAGTATTACACCCCTATATTCTTTGCCTTGAAGTACCCCTGAGCGATTTATTCAGAGTATTACACCAATATTCTCTGACAGGTAATGTGTACCTTTCAAATACCAAATTAGCATAAGTAATATCAAGTGAATATTAACGTGCCACGTGAAGATATAACCAGGTAGGGATGAGGTGCGAAGGAGCTTAATAAGGCGACAAAAGTAAGACGGAAGTTTACTTAGCGGAAAAAAGGTAAAAAAAAATATTAATAAGGTAGAAGGACGATAAAAATAAAATGGACCGTAATAAAATATGGAAGGCAGTCATTACACAGCAAATACAGAAAGAAAAATATCTGATGAAATTAAAAAGGCAAGATACAGATATGGAGCAAGACTCAGATATGGAGCAAGACTCAGATATGGAGCAAGATACAAATATGACGCAACTCGAAGCCTGGATGAGAAAGATCAAACTGAAGAGGAAGGTAAGAGGAATAAAGAGGACCCGGTGGGGGGGGGGGAGAGTTCACAATACGAAGGCGGCCAGGCGTGTTACACCAGAGAGAGAGAGAGAGAGAGAGAGAGAGAGAGAGAGAGAGAGAGAAATCCTCCTCCTCCTCTTTCCACACTCCACGCCCTGTTTTCCTTCACATTCTCTTTCTTTCCAGGGTATTTCCCGTTCCCTTCTTCCACATCGGTTTTTCATCTCTCATTTCTCTTTCATTACCTCATTTCCTTCTCCGTAATTTCTCCATGGCTCCACATTCCACACATTACACCTTCCTCTTATTGCATTTTTTATCTCTTCTAGGCCAGTACATTCCCCCCCCCCTCTCTCTCTCTCTCTCTCTCTCTCTCTCTCCACTCAGTTTCT
Organism: Coenobita brevimanus; assembly: GCF_032717465.1. Taxonomy (NCBI): domain Eukaryota; kingdom Metazoa; phylum Arthropoda; class Malacostraca; order Decapoda; family Coenobitidae; genus Coenobita; species Coenobita brevimanus. Next base: position 13,069,840 of record NC_136971.1, on the reverse strand, counting down.
TCAATTCATCCCTTTTCTCCCAAGCACCTTACCCTTCTCATTAATCTGCTATTAAATTCCTCGTTTATCAGGATCTTTTGTAGTTTATCTTGCGCTTCTCCCTCCTCCAGCTCTTTTGTTTTAATATCACGTTTCTTTTTCTCTCTTACCCTCTTATTCCTCACCTACTCTCTCTCTCTCTCTCTCTCTCTCCTTTTCCCCACTACCTCTCTATAACTCTACTTTTTTTTTTCACTCTCTTACGTCTTCGATTTCCTTAAATACTGAACATTTTCTTTCTCCTTTACCTATATTATTTACACCTCCTCTCCACTTAACCCTTTCAGCTCAGCAACACAATTTTTGTCTTATTTCTGTACCCCTTAAGATTTTTTCAACTCTCGTACTGAAGGGGTTAATGAAGGCTCTACCAAACACCTCTGGTTCGAATAATCTCTCCTTTAATAAAATCGTCTATAGAATGCAAGAATTAAGTGTAAAAGATGTCCTCGAGATGAAGGGGCTAAACAGTTCCACGTATCTCCCTTTTTTCTTTCACCCCTCTTCGTTCTCCATCTCCTCCTCCTCCTCCTCTTCCTCCTCCTCCTTTCCTTCAAGCCTCTTAAGGCCTCTTCAAGTTTTCATACAGTTTCTTCCGCTTTCTTTCTTCCTCACTCTGCTTTCTTTCGTCTCATTTTATTCTACTGATTCTCCACATTTCTTCCACTCCTCTTCTCCTCTCTTTTGTTCTTCTATTCTCACAGCCTCTGACCTTCTAATCATCCATTTCTATTCCATCCCTCTTTCTTTTTCCTTTTCTTTATATTATCTCCTGGTTTTCTTTTTCCCTTTTCTCCACCTTTTCTTTTTAGCTATCCCTTTCCTCTTCTCTCTGCTCCTGTTCTTTCCATTTACTCTAGCTTCCACTTTCCCATCTTCCTTTCAGCCCTTCACCTTCCCGCTTCCCTCTTCACTCCACTACACTCCTTGCCCACAATGCCTCTTCTCATCCATTACCCTCTTCTCTCTCTCTCTCTCTCTCTAAATCCCCCTAGCTCCCTTTACTGCTCCCTTAACCTTCGCCACCCATTACGGCCCCTCCCCTCCTCTCTTCCATTCCCATTTCACCCTATTTTTCCTCCTCCCTTGAGCCCCCTTCTAGTTATCCCTCCCCTTTCTACCTCGCAAATGTCTCTCCCTCATTTTTTCCCCCGGCGTTTAATATCTTACGGTTCTCTCTCTCTCTCTCTCTCTCTCTCTCTCTCTCTCTCTCTCTCTCTCTCTCTCTCTCCAAGCATGTCCCCTGATCATCCACCCTGCCTGATTATCAACACCTCTTCCTTAGCCCCAAACTAGGTTAAATTAACCACATTCACCACACCACAGCCTCCTCTACCACCACCACAGCCTGCTCTACAACCACACCACAGCCTCCTCTACCACCACCACAGCCTGCTCTACAACCACACCACAGCCTCCTCTACCACCAAGGGCCACCAAACTTCAACTACCGTAAATAATTCCCTTAACTTTTTCACTACGGTTCGATGACGTCTCTTTTAATTTATTCCCTCCACAGGTGAGTGATTTTATTTACCTTTTGGGGGGTCTATCAGCCCCTCTTCAATTTTTTCTCTCCACAGTCATGATTTTTTGTTTTAGGGGCATTTATTTGTTCCAAGTGGCTCTTGATATGTCGCAACACCTCTTCCTTAACGACTTATTCTGAAGGTAACACTTAAGTATCGTCTTTTCTCTCGATATTAAAGGAATATGAACAAAACTGAAGATAATGTTAAGGCGTATTATGCAGGATAAGTCGCTATGGAGGAGGCGTTAAGAGGCCACCTGTGACACCCCAAACACGGCCCTCAGTGTGTAAAAGAACCCCCATTAAGTCCACTATGTCTTTTTCATTCCTGCTGCTCCCAGACAATTTTCTCAAGCGTAAGGAGACTTCTCGTACCTATGATGTAAAATAAGACTCTACCAATCTCCTTAAGAACAAAAAGTCTCTTACGCTAAATACAAGGCGGAAGCAAGAACACAACACGTCCTCAGGCTAAAGTGGTTAATTGGAGTATGTCAATTTGAACATATATTTTTCAAGCAGAGGTCACTACATGGGTTAATTAAAGCACTGGCTAATTAGGGTAGAGTTCAAGCAGAGACGAGTTAAACTAAGTCATAGATTATACACAGAAGCGGCAACTAAAACAAAAGTTAACCACAGCAGAAGATAATTACAGCAGAGGTTAATTAGAGAAGAGGTTGGTTAGAGCAGAAGTTAACTAGAGCAGAAGTTAACCAGAGCAGAAGTTAACCAGAGCAGTGGTTAATTAGAGCAGAGGTCAATTACGGCAGAGGTTAAATAGTGCAGAAGTTAATTAAAACCCAGATTAATTATAGATGTTAATTGAGGTATAGGTTAATTAAATACGAAGCCAAAATAGGGCTTAAGATTGTACCCTGAGAACCATACCATTCACAACATAGGAAAAAAAAGTAGGACAAATTTGAGGTCATTAATTGCTGACGGATTTCCCCATAATTACTGGTGTGTGTGTGTGTGTGTGTGTGTGTGTGTGTGTGTGTGTGTGTGTGTGTGTGTGTGTGTGTGTGTGTGTGTGTGTGTGTGTGAGAGAGAGAGAGAGAGAGAGAGAGACCAAAACCCGACAACCCCCCCCCCCCCGACCGACCTCAGAAATTTGGTATTGGGCGTAAACTGTCAAATTTCCGACTTGTTGTTTGTTGTGTTTGGGTACGAAGTGGAGGGTGAAGTTAGAGAGGGTCTTGAGGGTGAGGGTTCAGTTTTAAAGGGAAACTTGTCTTCGAGGGGGATTGAGAGAGATGAGAGGGGGGAGAGGGGGAGAATATGTTTGTGAGGTGGTGGTGGTGGTGGTGTGGGTGATAAGGTGGGGTGTGTATTATCGTGGTGGTGTGGGTGATGGCGGTGGTGAGTGGGGTGTTTGGTGGTGCATTATGGTCGTCGTGATGTGTGGGAGAAGGAGGGTGAGGGTGATGATGGAGTGTGATGGTATGGTGGTTATGGAGCAGATGGTATGGTGGTGATGGTGGTGTCTGTGGGATGCGAGATGATGGTGATGGTGTGGGTGATGAATGGTGGGATGTATGATGGTGGTGACAGTATGAACGATCAGGAGTAGCTATGTGTGACTGTGGTGGTATTGTGTGATATGATGGTGGTGTGCGGTATGTGTGGTTGCTCTGATGTGATGGTGTGGGGAATGTGGTGTGGTGTGATGGCAGGTGTGATTGATAAGATGTCGTGTGAAGCAGGATGTAATGTAGCATGGAGGTGAAAGAGGTGCGGTGTGGAAGGAAATATAATGTACTGTGAGGACTTGGCGGAAAACTGCGGTGGTACGGTGTATGCGATGCCCCGGGATATGATGATCTGTACGTGGGGACGAAGGTGAGGTCTGGTGATGTAATGATACGGAGGATGAAATCAGGTTATGGGGTGATGCACAGTACCTTGAGTGCATAAAGTGTGTTTGGCAAAATGGCTTGACTGAGGAACACTATAACCGACCAAAACGATGACACTACACACATTATCAATATCTCCAGCACAATAACGTACTTCATGTTTGTATTCCAGGTAACGCCAGATGATGACATTCGGCTAATGACAGATCCACCACTTATGAAGGAGTTAAATAACGACCATGATGTCTTCTGTATTTGTTCTTAGTGTCAACATTTTTTTTTTTTTTTTTTTTAAGTTGAGAGACTTTTCGAAAAGGAAGGGACAGACACTGCCTTCATAAACCTTTTCAGTACAAGGGCGTTCTCGTACGTATAACAGAACCGTCTCGTGGCAGTAGTAGCAAAATATAAACAACATCGTGGTAGTAAAGATGCTAAATTATCCACGAAAGTTGGACACAGCAACCTCCAAAACCAAAACATGAGCACCACACTATCGCCTGTATCTGGCAAGGGGACCTGGGGAGGAGGGGAGGTATGCACGAGGCTGACATCGGGACAGGCAGAACGAGAGGCGACGAGATAGGGACGGTCTGTGGGTTATGGGATGAGGCCCAGAAATGGTGGACGGGAGATGGGGGGCAGTGGAATAGTGGAATGGGGAGGTGGGGGGTATGGCATAGTAAGGAATGACAGGAGGTCGAAGGGGACGGTGGAATGGTGGAAGGGAGGCGAGGTGTTCTGGTGAAATGAAGGAAAGGGGGGTAGTGGAAAGGAGATGGTGGGGGTAAAGTCGCGGTGCTGGAGACGGTGCAAATGTGTGTGACGGGGAGACGAACCCGATGGCGTGGTAATGATATGAGCCGCAGGAACACAGGTCTGGAAGTTATGGCGATGGGGTGTGGATGTGGTGGTGGTGGAGGTGGGTGTTCATGCAAAATAAAATGGTCTCCTTGAGGTTTCTGTCACACTTTCATCTACAGTCACTAACGCCAACCAACTTCGTTTTCTGTTTACATCTGGTTCTTGTATTTACACCAACACTTAGTTCCTTAAATTCACTAACATCAGCAAAAGGAAAGAGGTTTTTTCATGTCCTCAACCCACTGCTTAAGGTTCATCATAGCCAACAAACTGGTAGCGGGATGTTTTATGATTACACAAGGTACTTTCACTGCTACTGCGCGTCCTTGTGTAACAGTTAACGCCATGGTTCAGCAAGGCCAACTAATACAGAGGGATTCCCTTTTAAATTCGCAGACGTCTACATATGCCGCTTGACCTCACAGCATACTACGGTTCATTACTGCCAAGCGACAGATATAGGATTCTTATCTTTAAATCAACGTTTTTTTTTTTTTTTCACGCCCACATGTGGCTCTTTTACACAAACGCCAAGGTTCATTATTACCAACCAGTGGTGAAGGAAAAGGGTTCTTCCTCGGCTACATAAGGCTCTTTACCAACAGTGAGGTTTATTAGGCAAAACAATAGAGAAGGGTTCTTTCTCTCCTACTCTTCTGGCTTTTCCATAATTACGCCATGGTTTATTAATGCCAAATACCGAAGAGGGACTTGTTTTTTTTTTCCAAGAAAACGCATCGGCTTCTTACGCTTACAGTTCAAATACTCTAGCGCACAGGCTGATTAAGGCAACCAACGCAAATTGTTTCTTTCACCCACACATATGGCTTTTACACGCCTTTATATGACATTTGACACCCAGCAAAAAGGTTCACTCATGTCAGCCAACCAAGAACGGGTATTTTTACGAACACGCACAGCTCTTTCAAGTCTGTGGTTTTTGCACAGTGGCGATAACGTTCATCAATGCCAACTAATGACCCCCCCCCCAAAAAAAAAAAAGCTCTTCCCCGAATACGCTTGGTTCTTTCACTCATCCAATATGCGATTCTTTAACACCAACCACCGAAGAGAAAGCCTTTCAGGAATAAGCATGAGTCTTTCACGTCGACATCTGGTGTTTTTACGCCTACCTATCGTCAAAACAGGTTCAGCGTCGAACCGAGATGACGACCCTGGCTTAGCTTCGACATCGGTTAAGAAATAGCCAAAAGCGCGATGCAAGTGAGTTATAAGCAGATCTAAGTCTACAGTAACACCTTCACATGGAGAGATTCTTTCTGAGGTCAATTAAATCCTCTGACTGTTGTGGGAAAATAGAAAAATCATAATCGTAGCAGAGGGATTGATAAAGGTTGTTTTTAATCCCTTCTGAAGCAAAATTAAGTCGTCCAGAGGTACTGAGAAGAAATAAGAAATAAAAATAGAGCTGAAATCTTGTTGGGACTAAAACTAGAGAATCCATACCTGGCGCAATCTTTTAATACCCGTAACGTCACTGGACACTACCATCAGCGAACAAATCACTTTAAGGTTTACGACTTGATGGAGGGGTGTCATTGTTCTTTATATAGTTCCTCACTCATGTTCACTGCGCCAAAAATATCCGCATCAAACGTTATCATCCATCATCTCATTAGTACAAGAAATCATTAGCGATATATAATATAATTTTTCCCGCCTTAACTCCTTCACTATAATGACGTATTTCCCATTTTACACATGCTACATCCATTCGACTTCTTTTCAGATTAGGAAAGACCTCTCGTGGTAAACGCGATAACGAAGGCCTCATCTAACTTCACTTCGGACACTCCCTTTTGATAAATTACTAACAAGAACAACATTAAAAAATAAATAACCATATATCTGACGTTAACAGCGCTAAAAATATCCTTATCAAACATTACCACCCTCAAAATATCCCTACCAAACGTCATCTTCCTAAAAATATCCCTACCAAATGTTATACTAAAAATATCCCTTCCAAACGTTATCATCCTTAAAAATATCCCTTCCAAACGACATCTTCCTTAAAATATCCCTGCCAAACGTTATCTTCCTAAAAACATCCCTTCCAAACGTCATCTTCCTAAAATTCTCCCTGCCAAACGTCATCTTCCTAAAAATCTCCCTGCCAAACGTTATCTTTCAACATCTCTCTCCTTACTAGAGACAACCACCAGGAACTGTAATTTTTTTTTCTTTCCGCCTTAGTGGGTTGTAAAAGGTAGAGATGCTGTCTGTATTCACACACTGGACAAAGAACTTCCATCCATACGTTATCTCCCTTCAATCATGGGCGAACGCGTTTCTTTCTTCCTTTAAGGGCGCACAATTTTCTTCCTTAAGGGCTTTGAGAGGTGGGATGTAAGGGGCAGTAGGGAGAAAAGGCAGGGATTAGATGGGACACACACACACACACACACACACACACACACACACACACACACACACACACACACACACACACACACACACACGTACTCCTGACCGACATCACCAGCGCCGCCAAAACCTCCCTTGCGTCACCCCTCTTTAAAGGTGACAGTCCCTTGGGGGGGATGACGGGGGGTGGGGGATGGAGAGGAGTGGGGGGTCGATTTTGTTATGGCACTTCACTGTCACTCGGTCAAGAAGTAAGACGGGAGGGTCGTATCCCGAGAGGCTTTGGAAACTTCCCTAACACTTCTACCTGATCGATTCCTTCTGCACATTACACCTCCATATCCTCCTCTGTGTCAATAATACAAACTATGATAATATTAGAATGAAATAAATAACATGCAGGAAAACTTTGATGAGCCCGATGTATACAAAATCGCTTAGGAAGATGTGTTACGAGGTGGTCCTTTGACACCCCGAATACAACATGGTAAACAAAGAGAAATCTGAGACAAGAACAATCCTAGTCCCACCTCCGCCACTGAGGGGGAAATAAAAGCGATGAGCTTATTACATACGGGAACTTCACATCTTTCTTCATCCTCATGTGCTCAAAGATTCCTTGTCTGTAATTAATCGCTCTACAGGTAAGTTAAGATATTAGGTAAAAAAAAACACACACACACAGGTAAAGATATGAGCCCAATACTTTAAAAACCAGCAAAAATGTCAATTCCATGAAGATATATTTTTCTTCCTAGTAATAGTTATGATTAGTCTCACTGAAATCAACAGAACGACGCATTCTACCTCCCGTACCGCTCACTTCAATAGTTTTTATAAAGTAACCCCGATTACCTAAACTAACACAAATACTCCCTGATTACACGCGTATTTCTGGGTAAGGCAGGTATAGATGGTATCGTAGCAGAGGGGGATTGGCGGAATGTAGGGTAATAGGGGGGGCCGACAGGGATAGAACAGCCGCTACCTAAAGAACAAGAGGAATTAGACGCTATAAGAAGATTGGCAAAAACAGGGAACGATACTTATTCCTCTCTCTCTCTCTCTCTCTCTCTTACATATACGTTCAAACACAATTACTTTTACACACACACACACACACACACACACATTCCCAATTTGCATCGGATACAACCCCACCGCGACGCAGGCAAGGGGTGGGCAATGTCTCCGGCACTCACCCACTTTCGCGAATTCGGAGGCAGGTCGATACCGGCTGGATAATGCACACGTCGGCTACATGCATTATTAACTCGGGTTTGTTATGGGTCGTGTAGCCCCTGGGAGCTGGGTGCATACCTGAGGGGTGGTGGAGCCGGGGGAGTGGACATGGACAGCACTTTGTACCTACCCTAACAAAGACTAAATTGTTTACTAATCCAACTCATCCTAATCTAACCTAATCTAACTTAACCTAACGTGCTAACCCAACATGTACTGACCTTGTCTAGCTTAACCTAATCTAAGCTAATCTAACCTAACTTAATCGTGGTCTGTGGCTGAGTTAGGGGGGTGGGAGTGGATATGTGTCGCACTTAACACCTTCAACCCGAGGACGTAGGTTTTTTATTCTTCCTTCTACCAGACGACTTTACTTTACTTAGAAATGGCCTCGTACTGAACGGGTTAATGAAAAATATCTAATCCCTCCACTGGGTGAACAAAATCGTCCGAAGACTGAAAAAAAAAATACTGGAATGAAAGGTAGTCGTCCTTCACTCTTAGGACGTATTTTCTGCTTTTTTTTTTTTTTTTTTTTTTTTTGCTACCTCCTCGCAATTTTCTTCAGCTTAGGATAGATTTTTTCGGACCGGATGAGTTCGATACAACTTTCAATAACCCATCCAATACAAGGGATAATTCATAGAGGAAAAATAAATCGCCCGGAGTTAGCAGGAACAGAAAGCATAAATCCTCCATGCATCGCCCAGGCACACAAAGGAACGTCGTATCGAAGCCTGGCAAGGGGCGGTGGAGGGGAGAGAAGAGAAAAAAAGTCATTAGATGTATTATTTACCCATGGGCACTTCGCTTTATGGCCGGAATTCACGTAATACAATACAGGGTTCCCGGTACAACGAACGTCGGGTGCAGGGGACGTGGCGCACTGTAATAACACGAACAGGCTCGCTCAGTAAAGGAACGCGATAACGAAAGGTACACAAAGGATCGGGGCATGAAATACGAATAGACTACAACAACACGAAAAAGATAAAAACACGCTAACGAAATACAAGGCAGGGGATGATAGAGCCACAATCCGGAGCAGAAAAGTAACAAAAGTATACAGACGACTGGGACCAACAAACTTCACTCATCCGAAAAAGGAAAAACGAAGTAACGAAACTGACTATATTAATCCGGAAAGGAACATTGTAACGAAAGTGTGTAGAGGACTAGAGATGAATTATGGTCACACAGTACTACACGAAAAGGCTGGGCTGGTGAAGGAACACAATAGAGAAAGGAACATAAAAGGACCGAATGAAAGAAATATGGACCCACGTACCTCATTTTACGATTTCAGAGAGAGAGAGAGAGAGAGAGAGAGAGAGGAGGGGGGGGCAGCACGGGCTGTATGATCTTTAAGGCGATCACTTGTTTGTTTACGCTATTTCACCGCTAAACGCTACACTTTAATCCTCTCATGGCCGGGACAACTCTAGTATTCCATTCTAGCCAACGCCAGACGATTTTCTTCAGTTGCAGAGGGATTCATTAAACGCCAAGGTGTTAGTACTGTCACCAGTCACCTCTTCAGTACGAGGACATCATATATTCCTGTTATGACTTAATTCTCCTCTATTTTATTTTTTTCTTCCTTTTTAATGGGGGTGTTAGATGTAGCTTTCTTTAATTCCTTCAATATTAAAGATCTGTCTGGGGCTGAGTAAAATTGTCTCTTCGTATCAAGCTAATATTAACAACAAGTCAATCGCATGAAGGGGTTAACTCTCCCACTGTCGGAAATCTCGCACTAATCTAATTCCAGCTTAACTCAGGCGATTTTATTCAGCTGAGTGAATTACAAAGGCCTTTAAGAGTGTCAACATCTTCACTGAAATGTCGTCTTTCACTACAGTGCTACTGCCACCTTCAGATGTCTTTCTTCAGCTTTAGTGGAGAACTCTCGTGGTGATGGGGCTGGCACAACCTTCCTCTACCTCTTCAGTACAATATCGCCTTCTTAATCCAACTGACAATACAGATTCTTAGTGGATTTCTCGCAATTAAGGAGTTATCATGGGAATAAATCTCGTGGTTATACAGCTAATAAAACAAAGCTCTCACAAATAGGTACCCTCATCCTGCTCCTGTTTTATTATTAGAACGAAAGTGACTCAAGAACGCTCGAAAAACTGGTGGAAATCGTACAAGACGCTTACGTAACGAACTGCCTTTTTTTTCCCTACAGTGAACACGCATATGAAAGCAACACAGAACCTGATAACGCTACAACGACCCACTTTCAACTGAGGTCCATTTATGGATATGAGAGGGGTATAAGAGTAGAGGAGTGGATAAGTTGACTTGAGGACTGACTTTCGTAACATCACGCTCACTTTACGAAATATGTGTCAAGCCGCATGGTACTCGTTATTTAAGTGACAATGTACCGATTATGACGATTAGAGAATTTTACGTAACTAATTAACACCACACTCGCTTAACGAAATACAGCTTATGCCATTCACCACTATAAACCACGTGAATATTTACTGATTATGACGATTAGAGAATTTAACGTAACTAACATCACACTCGCTTTACGAAAAATTAGTCATATAACCGATCATGACGGCTAAAACTGTATAACGAAGGCAGGAAACACATCATAAATTCAATGGCCATGGGATAATTTTTTAACAACAGCGCTCCCCTGATACTAGGATACCGGTACTATTTCTTCACACTATTATAGCGAACAGCGAATATTACGAAACTGACATCACACTCTGTTTATGAAGTGTGTGCCGTAAGCAAGGTGACACTGTACCGATTACGACGATCGGGAAATTCAAAAAGTACCATCACACCCACTAAAAGGAAATAACGCACCGTATCGTAGGCGAAAATGAGCCGATTATGACTACCAGCGTCATAACAGGGGGGAAACTACCTTTGAATACAGGAAAGGGAATAGGATCTCTCTCTTTAATACAACACACGCTCCTCTACTACTACGGTACTCCTACTAATTCTTCATACCTATTATGACCATCAGTGAATAATTTTTTGTAACACCACACCTGCACTTTACGCGATGTATGCTGCACTGTATCGCAAACCAGGAGACAATGTGCCGATTACAACCACTGGTGAATATTACACAACTAAGGAGGGAAATACGCGGTAACCTAGGACAAGGGAGCTTTGTGACAAGAAAGAGCTTTTATTTTCCCGATAACTGTACTATTATTTCACAGAGTTAGTTTTCTGCGTAAATCATAAAGGCCGTCTGTTCAAAAGATCATCATCAGGCAGACACACAGCTGTACTGACGAACACAGAATGCAAAACGAACGATGTAAAATGATGTGGCCAAACAACTCGAAAACACTGACAAAATGAAGAACCCGAGTATAAAAACAATGGCTTTTTGGTTCTTTCACACACACTGCCGACGCACTTTGTTAATTTTCAGACTATTATATCAGGCTTTGAAGACACTTTCGAAAAGAATGAATAAACCGTCTGGAGGTAGCAGGAGTATAACAACATATCATCGTAGTGGAGGACGCAGTGCTAGTTGACGTTGGGTGGTGCATGATGGTAAGACTGGCAGAGATCTTGTGATGGTGGATAATAGTTGAATGCTGGTAACGTTATGAAGTGTTTCTCTGTCATGTTTATTGCGGTGGTGAGTGTAGTGGCTGCTGTAGGGCAGGTAGTTGCTGTGTCTGTTCATGATGGGGTTTCTTACACATTTAATGAGGTGATAACTGGTGACCGCTGTTGGCTGGATGCTTACTATGACCGCAGAGAAGGATCAACTAGGGTAAACGTGGTACGCAAAGGCAGCCATAATACTGGTGGTCGGGAATGACAGCTTGTACATACCAACAACAATTTTTAGTAAAGTTCTGAACGGTGACCATGAAGGAGGTAAGACTCTGAATAGAGGTGATCATGAAAGAGCGAGCTGGCAGCTGACAGGGACCTTGAACGGACACTGACAGGTGGTATGACTGTATGACTCAAGCTGACGGTCACTAATACACTCTTCACTTTAACTTGGCCTATAACTGACATCTCTCCATCTTGAATGCTGGGTAAGAAGGCAGTAACACTTGATTATGATACTAGTTAAAAGAGATGCTGCGGGAATGATGTAAGTCGTAGTACCGCCTTGTTCTGCCCCTGAACTACGGGAAACATGCTGCATAAGAACAAACTTAAGAGGGACGAACTACAGGACTGGTAAAAGGTGACAGTGGTTATACGTATGGCTGCTTGGATAAGCTACTCCAAAAGCGAGGTACTGCTTTCACAATACTAGTAATTAGGTCAGCACCGGTAACTACTGTATAACTGATAAAACTCTTAGACAATGAAGACAGCACAAATTTTAACGGTGGCGGCGAAATAATAATAGTGTTATGGTACAAATTTCGTAAAAGGTGAAGCGAGAATACGTGGTGATGTGTGTTTGGTGACGGGGAGAGTTTCGACGACGGTGGTGATGGCGTTAACCCCTTTAATCCCACGACGTATTTCTTACCTAATTTAACCTATCTCCACACGCCTTTTTTATTCAGCGTAGGACAGCCTTAACTTAGTGGAGAAATTAGATATAGCTTTCACTGACCGTTCCAAGTTAGATAAAGCTTTCATCAATCCCTCTAAGTTAGACACAGCCTTCATTAACCCCTCCAGTTCGAAAGGTGTTCCTAAGTTAAACAAAACCGTCCAAGGGTATTAGGACTTTGACAGAAAATAGGTCATTGAACTGAAAAGATACCGGATAGTGATAGTGAAGGAGGTAGACAACGCTGGTAAACACAGCACTTCCGGCAATGGTGATAATGATGATGGTCCTCTAGTTACAAAAGCGGTGATCATTATAAGTTGATGTGGTGTTAATGAGTGTTCTGAAGATGGTGATACGTTCGCACAGACGATGATGACACAAGTGACAGATAAGTGTGACAAATGCAACGCTCTTGGCTAAATAATAATAATAATAATAATAATGGTGAGGATGATGCTAGTACAAACGGGTCTGGTGAAAGGCGCATAACAGACAGGTGTGATGATAGAGGTAGTACTGAAGACGACGACGATGATGGTGTTAATAAAGACGATGGCGCAGCAAATGATAGACAGGGTGGTAATAAACGCAGCCTTTTCGTAAACAAGTGTGGTAATGGAAGCCGGGTATGATGACAAGCCTCGTTTTAAAGATGATGACGATGGTGGTGTTGGTAAAGACGATGGTAGCGAAAGTGATGGACATGACTGTGGTAAATGGAGCACTTTCGGCAATGGTGATGAAACTCTGCCAATGGAGACAGGCTGGAATGTTGATAGGGTGAGATTACACATGATAATGATGATGATGATGACTGATGATGGTGTTATACTCATTCTACGCTAACTTGGTCTAGGGCTGCCATCTCTCCGTCTTGAACGCCGTTTTAAAAATAGATTAACACTACGGTCCCAGTCACAAAGAAGTGCTATTTTAAGGATGTAGAGCCGTACCATATTTTTTTCCACAAAATTAAGTGAAAGTAGTTGCAAAAGGACAAAAATCTGGACCAAGTTAGAGTAAAAGGAGTATAGGAATGACGATGGTAGTGAAAATGATAGAAATGTCGATGATACCTACAGCACTTCCAGGGACGGTGATGTGGCTTTAAATGAGAGTAATGACAGGGTGAATAGTGAGGCTCCATAGTCTTAGGGTACAAATTACGTGGTTTTTATTCATACCAGAACTCAGATGAAAGCACGGATAATCTCAGCAAAATGATGTATAATTTTAGTTCACTCTTCACTCTACTTGAAGATTCTATTCAGCTTGATACTCTCAGGCAGATGACTTGTATTTCTTATTCTTGCTACCTTCAGACGATTTAATTAAACTTAGGAAAGGTCTCTCGTATTAAAGCGGTTAAAGAGGGCTATACCTACTTCCAATATACTCTTACATATAGTATCTCCATTGCTGAATGAAAATGTGAGATGTAGCAAGAATTAAAAATAAAATCACTTCTCTGGGCTGAAGGGATAAAATATTGGTCTGCCAATGACCCGATTTTCATGTTATTTTGATTAACCTCAGACGATTTTCTTACTTTTATGTTCGAGAAACCTATGACACCAGAAATGCCGAAACCTATCACAACGCTTTGGCTGGATTAAAAAAAAAAAAAAAAAAAAAAAAAATGGAAATCGTATTTTATTCCAGCTTAAGACATACTATTATTTTCAGCTCACAGAACTTCCCAGGAACAAAGGGTGAAGAAAAGGACTAGAATCCCAGGCTACCTAATAAAACAGTTGCTGCGTTACTGTTACCAAAACTATGAAACTACGAAAAAAGTATCACTATTAACAAAACAACGTCACTCGGAAAAAAGCAGAAGCTATAGGACTACTACTAAAAACACGCAGCAAAAAGGTCTTGTGACACCGTAATCAAAAGTTCAAAGTTAAAAGGAAAGTACAAACGCCACTTTGCCAGAACTGTCGCTTCTATAGAGTACCGTATGTCATCCAGTCCTTTATGGCTCCCTCAGCTGTGTAGGGGATTTAGGTCAAGCTACTTCGTCCAGATATTTAAGACCAAAGACCAGGTCGCCCCTAAGACGTACTATGTAAGCAATATTTCCTAACCATGTACCTGATGTAAACCCTTATAGTTCACAAGCAGCTGAAGAGCCTTAACCCACACCAAAATACAGTAAGAGAATCAACTATCTTTACAATTCCGTCTGAAGAAAATTTGCAACTGGCGAAATACAGTGAAAACCCTACCTCTACTCATGCGTGCCTCATAAGGTTTGATTTTTCCGCTAAGTGTTTGTTAAATTTGGGGAAGGTACTTGTCTCTCTCCGTGTACATAGCTAAAATAACAACACACAGCTTTTGCATCACGTGACCGATTGACATATTGACCAAAATCCCGGAGGAGAAGGAGGAGGACAGCGAACAGCCAACACAGGAACGCATTCCCTTTACACACACCCCGCAACCCCTCACTGACAGCAACAGGAGTGACGGGAGAAGCAAGCTGTCTATTTCTGGTGTCCGTCACTCTGTCACCTCGCCTCCCCCGCACCCAGGGAGCTCAAGATCCGCATTCCTCCCCGGATAAGAAGACTCCATAGCACTTCGTTACTAGTTTATTTTCGCAATATGGTAAGCTAATAAATTCCTCTATACATTTGTTTTAATCCATTCCGATACAAAAACGATACAAGTAAAAAAAAAAATAACAAATAGAATAATATCCCGTAGTAATTTAAATAAGGACGAAGTGCAAGAAGGTCTCCTGATTTGACAAGAATACGCGCTCAAGGCCAAGTATATTTTTGCCAGGCCATGTGGGTTCTCTTTAGTTTTCCGGGGACGGCGGCGTGGAGGTATCTGGGATGGACCGTGTTTGTTTATAAAATGGACTTCTAGGATCATCCGATTTAAATTTGCATTCTCTCTTTATATACCACCTCTCTCTCTCTCTCTCTCTCTCTCTCTCTCTCTCTCTCTCTCTCTCTCAAGCTAGATAGCCAAAACAAACAAACAGCGGAATATTTATACGTCAAGCGCGCTACTCTACGATAAGGGGCCACGATTATAAGAACATGATTCTCTCTCTCTCTCTCTCTCTCTCTCTCTCACACACACACACACACACACACACACACACACAAACAACTACATCCACACCAAACACACACCTACACTCACACCACACACCCACACATACGCTCCCAGCACAGACTATTAAAGATGCTTCAGCTAAAAATACCATATCGCCCCTCCGTGTTCCCTCACCCCTGCAGGTCGATGCTTGCGCTGTATGCTTCGCGTGACTCGTGATCGTCGTTCGACTTCTCCAGTGACATATCGACGGACAAAAACGCTGACGTCACCTCTGTTTACACCCAGGCACGCGGGACGAGGGAAGTGGAGAGAACAGAAGGGTGGAGAGGAGGGAGAGACCTCTGCCTTACCTCACCTCAAGAGGTCTCATGAGGGCCTGCTATCGTCTGACGTATATTTAGATCCACAACTAAAGCGTCCTTCCCCCTATGCAGACCTCGGACTCCTTACTCAACTTCCACCTTTCCGAAGGATTTATGGCAGGTTTCTCTGTGATATCCGCGGGCGTTACGTGGAAGGGTATGTGGGTTTACTAGTGAATTAGACCACAGGAGCGTTTTGATAACATGGACGGCGAGAGCGGCGTTGCGTGCTATGTGGCAGTTTGGCGAGGAATTTTGCACCCACCTCTCAACCCTGTCCTCTTACGACTGTAGCTGACTCTAATGGGCAAATTAGGGTTTACTGATGCAATTATCTATCCACTAAGCCTGTAAGAAAGATGGACAAAAACGATACAACGCATAACTGTATAACGACGTTACGTGCCACTGTGCATGTACTGGTTTTGATAAGTTTGACACTAATTGGCCACTGATGAGTAAACGATATGAATCTATTTCCCAACGACAATGGTATATCTCAGTAAGAACGCAGGCAAACAACTAAGAATGCTCAATTATCTCTGAGGGGTTTTGTTTATCCTACACTTACAAGCGAACATTGTGGATCGTTATCTGTGGCATATAAACGACCACTGGAGGTAGAGGATGTCGAGTCTCCCATCATCACACAGCGAGCCTCTCCGTATTGGTGTATGTTGCATTTCGGACGCGTGTTCTACCATTCCGCACCACTACGATGATGTCTCGTACTTTTTTTCTGGTTATTTCCACATGCTTTTCTTCTACGTAGGAATGGCTTGTGGTGTTGAAGGGGCTAAGAATGCTACATCTAACCCCTCCACTTCGAAAAGACCACCCTGTAGGCTGAAGAAAAACGTCCTGAAGATACCTAAACGTAAAAAACATTCTCAAGCTGGAGTCAATGCTATACTTATTTTTTTTAAAGCATTTCCTCTTGCACTGTACTCCTTTCCTCTTCTAATTAGTATTCCTATGCCAAGAGTGGCTTGGCATGTTTCTCCGCCCATAAAGGTTTCTCTCTGATTGGATGCGTCAGGGAAGAACGTTACGGACTTGACCTGTGAAGCAGATGCACTGGATCAGTAAGCAAACTTCTGTCCCTGACTGTACCTTATCGTTAAGTTTGTGGCCGCAAGTAAGATGCACCTTAAAAGTATTGGGCTGAGATTTTCATAACTTGCGATCAATCTTCCTCTCCTCGGATGTGTTCTTGCCGGGAGAGCAGACACATGGGAGATGCGGACCTCTCCTTGCTCTACCTCCTTTCAGCATTAAATAAATAAATAAATAAGCAACCTTAGTTTGTGAATCTGCGTACCGGTTACCGATGAATCTTAAAATTCAGTTCCGGCATTGCCATCAGCCGCGCCATACTCAGTTAATGTTAGCAACGAGGCGGCTACTATAAAGTCAAGATGCACCATGAGAGTACTTGATGTTTAGTCTATGGTACATGTTATTTTCCTTTGATACTTGGCAGCCGTCCCTACGATTTCTAACAGCTGCAAGTTATTCTCTTGTGATACTGTCTGCAATCTCTACGTAATTCTGAAATTGTTATTACTCCCCAGATTCCTATTACTCTTCTCCACGTTTCCTTCACGCTGCAGGTGTGAAGTCGGTAATCAGACCTTGGCCCAGATTCACAGACAGACTTACGATCAGCCGTCTCCCGCAAGGAAGATCTGTTCTGGCAGGAGGGACAAGAGCTACGGGAAGCTTTGGCACTCTCCATTTCTTGTCCCTGCTAAAACAAATCTTAATTACGGCAGAGTTTTCATCGTAAGTCTGTTTGTGAATCTGCGAGTTGTATCACTGGTTCTGTGTTTCGTAACACCTCTTCCTTAGCGATTTATTCTATGCACTGAACCTCAATATTTTCTTCTTATGATAATGAGGCAAAATATGTTGATACTAAAGCGACATAAATAACAAAGAAATTAAGTGGTAATATGCAAATTAAATTGGTAAGGGAGAGGTGCTACGACGGCCTCCTAAGCCACCTGGAATACGAAACGTCCAAATCTGCCCTGACCTACCCCACGCACACCGGGCCTGTTTCCGATGACTAATTTTGATCCTCCCGATAAAATTACCGATACCTCGGCTAAGGTCGGGTGGAAGCCCAAGTCCGATTAAGGGCAAAGATGCGGCCAGGCGAAACAACAGCCTCGTTTCACCGGATAGGCTGTTATTGCTGTGCCGCAGTAACTGCTGTGCTGCGTGTGTGTGTGTGTATATGTTTCTGTGTGTGTGATGAGTGCGGTGAGGGTGCGGGAGGTGTGAGGGGGTGAGTGTGTGTCTTACTGACCTATAACTTTAAAATATACCCTAGTTCCCCCTCCCCCCCTACCGACCCCTCCCCTCCTCCTTGGTTGGGTAGTATGGTGACCTTCTACTATCCCGGCCCACCCCGCCCAGTCCCTCCCCGCCCACACGACCTACCCCACACTCCCCAACCCTATCCTGCCCCGAGAGCCCTCGCCCTGTCCCGCTCCGCTCCTGCAGAAGGTGGTGTAGCTGTAGAGGTGGGTGGGGTGGAGGTATGTGAACCATACTGTATGTCACACGGTGTCCCGGGCCGCTACAGGTTACCACAGGCTGCCAGGTAGACCGGGCACACTGCCATCTTTAGTTGGGCATCACTACCCTTCCAGGAAGGACCCAGGGCGGGGCGGGACCTCACGGGGCGGGGCAGGTGCACGCGGCGGCCACATGGTCTCGGCTGCATAATTAATTCGAGATGGCCTGGACGTGCTGCAGCCACGTGGCGTGTGGCACCACAACTAGGTCGTCCCTGCCTTGCCCTGTCGCGGCCGCACGGCCCAGCATGGGCGGTGAGGGACGGCGGGGCACCAACGGCGGAATCCACATGTTGCTTCGCGGAGCCACAGGTTCCTGGGCTACAGCCAGGCGAGGCGGCCAGAGCACAGGGGGCGGGAGGGCGGGGCGGATGAGGGCGGCGTGGGGTGGTGTGGTGATTTACCTGGTTGAGGGCGGGGTAGTGGTAGAGGTGCGGGCGGACCTCTGTGATGAGCGCCATGACCTGAGCCCAACGATGCTGCTGCTGTAGCTGTCACGAGGCCGCTTGGCCTCACGTGCTGCCAGGGATGGCGACGGTCGTCGTGGTGGCAAGTGCGGGCGGTGGCGGCGCTGACGACGGGCGGCGGTGGCGATGTCGGCGGCGGCGGGTGGTGGTAGTGGTAGTGGTGGTAGTGAGGGCGGCAGGAGGCACAGTCCACGCACACAGACACAGTCCACAGCGGCGGGGCCAGCACGCGACTACACTGGGAGGCGGGGCGGGACCCGGGCCTCCCGCCGCCACCCGAGGACACGCCTCCGCCCCGCCCCGCCCAATCACCGCGCAGCTGCCTCAGTCCGCGCCGTCGCCATGGCAACCACGCACACGCCGCATAAATCTGATAATACACACTTTTCTCCCGGCCCTGCACGGATGCTGCAGGGAGGGCCTGCCTGCCTGCCCTCCCTGCCTGCCTGCCTACATGCACCCACCCGTCCTACTACCTTCCCTGCCAACCATGTCTCCTATTCTCCCAACCTACTGCCGCTCCTGCCATCCTCCTCCCCCTCCACCCCGCAGCCTCATGCCCTGCCCACCCAGCCACACAGCACACAGTATGCACTATGCACTCTTACCCTGCCTGCAGCCTCCCTTCCAACTCTGCTTGCCGCTCTGCCTAAATTCCCGGCCCGCCTGCCTGCATCTAAGCCTCTCTGCCTGAATTCCTCTTGCCTGATACCCTCCCTGTCTGGCTACCCGTCTGCCTGCCATACTGCTGCCCTCTCTCTCTCTCTCTCTCTCTCAAGTACGGTACTGGAAAAGCCAACCTGGTCCAAACCAATTACTTGTTTGTCTCCTCACCTCCCTTTTCCCTGCCTTCTCATCCTCCTTATCTGATCTCTCTCTCTCTCTCTCTCTCTCTCTCTCTCTCTCAATCTCTGGACCCTTCCTACCATCCTTCTTTTACCGTACTCCACCTGCCTTATAGGGTCTTGTAACTCTTTCAGGAAAAAGGCATATTTCATTCTAATCCTGCAGGCATTATATGATTTCTATTCAGCTTAGGATCTTTAGCTGTCATTAGGGTAGTCAGTGGTGTATCCAACCCCTCCAATTCAAATATTCTATCCTGAGATGAATAACATCGTCTGGAGAAAGGAAAAATACAAAAATAAAGATAAAAATAAAAAAGGGTATTCGTCTAAAGGGTTTTAGGCTGTGCCATCTCCCTTCACCTTCATCACTCATAAAGTAACTCAGTAAACGACAGTTCACTTTCGTCATCATCATCGTCATCAAAAGACAAATGCATCACTAATCTAAATAATCCATGAATGATGCCATGCCGATTCTCTCATATACCGTAAAGCATGTCTGTATATATACTGGATATAATTAATGGAGGTCAGTGGCAGCACCAGTCTAGAAACCCTTCCAGCCCTTACCCCCCAAAATAGTATGTATACAAACCACAAAAGCTAAACAACACACACACACACACACACACACACACACACACACACACACACACACACACACACACACACACACCGAAAGCATGACAAAAGCATCAACAACAACAAAAAACAAGAAATGAAAAAAAAAAAGTCCACAAGAACAATAACAAAAGAGCCCCGAAAACAAACACACATTCAGCAACCAAAAAACAGCCAAACGCAACAATATCACGCAAAACCCCCGGCAACATCTGGCAACTCTGTGTTTTTTGTTTGGGTTCATTCTGCGAGCTCTGTAAAGGCTGGTCGATTTTTATAACAAGTCAACGCTAAATTTTAAAGAAAGCACTACGGTCCGGTTCGGTGAATGGAAGCCTGGGTACAAAAGTGATTTAGAAATGAGAAATTATGGTAAATCTTAATCTAGCCCGATGATTTAATTAACCCCTCTCGGCTCGATGGCGCATTCCTCATTTTATACTCAATAATATTAGACGCTTAATCTGAAACGACTTTCGATCTGGGAAGCTAGTTACATCGTTACTTATTTTCTTTACTACTACAGTGTATTTAAGCTGCTGAACTAAATCATCTTGTGGTAGAGCGTTTAACATGAAAATGTAAGTTACCTGGCTGAAGGGACTATGAGCTATAACCAATCAATCAAACTATCATCGCGTGCAAAATCAACAGAAACACTACATTAACTCCCTCAAATCTTGGACTTCCTTTTCACTTTGATCAGGCAAACACCAGACGATTTCATTCAGCTTAAGGAGGATCTCTTGTGGCGAGGGGGTTAGTAAAGGCTGACTCTTACCCCTACAGTTCGATGCCTCTCCAAAGCTGAATACAAACGTCTGGTGGTGGCAAGAATGAAATAAGGAGACGGCACCGTAGTGAAAGAGTTAAAATTTGTCTACAGTCACGCATTTCCCAACAACAACGCCCAAGAATCGTTCAGTAACCCCTTCAATCCGAGGGCGTATTCATTAATTCCCTTTGCTATCTCCAGACGATTTTACTCCCTTGCAATGGACTTCTCGAACTAGAGGATTTAGATAGTCACCAACTCCAGTACAAAAAGTCCTTCCTGAACTTAATGAATTGTCTGGAGGTAACGAAAGAAAAGAAAAAAAAGGGGGGGTGGATCACTGAAATCTGGGTGAGAACAACTACTAGTACAAACAGATCACTGCTTATACAAGAATATATTATGTCTCGGATCTAAATCACGATAAACTGCCTAAATAATAATGACTAAAACAACAACAAGCATTAACAAACACCCACAACAATCACAACAGCACGCAAAACAAAGCAAACCACAACAAAGTAATCCACATGAACTTATACCGTTACTACCACCACCACTACTACAACCACTACAATCACCACCACAACGGCGACAGTATAATCCAGCCGCTTACAGCATACGACCACTCATCTCCAGTACAATCATTCCACTAATCACATCAACAATCACCCAAACAGAACAAAGCAAACCACAACAAAGCCATTCATTATCGACCAACACCACAACTATCACAACAACACAAACCACCCACTTACATCACAACGCCACCCACCTACAACCACACGAACCACCCATTCAGAACAAAGCAAATCACAACAAATCACTTGAACATAGACGAACATCACAACTACCTCAACAAAAACGACTCACTGACAACTTAACACCACCCATCTACACCACACTTATTCCACTAACAACCACCCATGCAGAACAAAGCACACCACCACAAAGCCATTCAACATGGACCAACACCACAACTACCACAACGACAAGAACAGAAACCACCATCTCACAACACAACACCCCCCACCTACACCACACTTATTCCACCAACAAACGCACCAAGCATTACCCTAACAGAGCAAACTAGTCAACGTGAACCAGCCATCATTTTCTTTTATTTTTTTTTCCCCCTCACACAAAGAGGATTCGATATTCTTCCGCTTCTTTCATCTATAATTATCAAAGGCCGGCGTCAGTCAAGTAAGAAAAGAAACTCGCTGAAAATTCCCCTAACGACGGCTGTAGTGAGGGTGCTATACAATAGAGGGCGGTGTAAGTTTAGACACAGGCAAAGAGAGCAAGGGGAGAGGCAAAAAAAAGATGGAGTGTTGTTTTCTTTTTTTCTTACCATCGGAGAGGTGTTTGGCTTTACAGGTGTTTGCGTGTGTTTGCGTGTGTGTGTGTGTGTGTGTGTGTGTGTGTGTGTGTGTGTGTGTGTGTGTGTGTGTGTGTGTGTGTGTGTGTGTGTGTGTGTGTGTGTGTGTGTGTGTGTGTGTGTGTGTAATCACGTACGAATGTGTGTGGGGCTGTGTATACGCGACATTGGGAAAAATCTACACACCGTCGATTACCCAATACTCGAACCAATATCATTAACGCTATGTGTGTATATGAGTCATGCAATCCACAGAAGCATTAGGGAATCAAGTGGCATTACAGAATACACGCACGACTGGCAAAACTGGGGGCACATCAATACCAAAGCTGCATTTACAAACACAGAAGAAACACCGAAGCATATACACATCAACACACGTGCGGTACAAAACAGATTAAACAAATATGACACAAAGACAGGAACATAAACAACATCCTAACAAGCATATACACAGCACTAACAAGTACGTATAGAACACACACACACACACACACACACACACACACACACACAATATTTCATCCATCAATCACACTGCTATCTGCACCGTCAGATCGTTGCAGTAACAAACACACAATACAGCTAACAACAACAAGTGAATAAGCAGGCAAATAACTAAAGATACACAAGAGTACGAGCAAGAGATGCAAAGGGCAAAATAAGCACACACGCATGCACACACCACGGCACACACGTACGCACTCGCGCGCGCACACACGCACTCTCTCTCTCTCTCTCTCTCTCTCTCTCACACACACACACACACACACACACACACACGCAGCAAAATACCCGTGTGTGTGTGTGTGTGTGTGTGTGTGTGTGTGTGTGTGTGTGTGTGTGTGTGTGTGCGCGTGTGCGCGCGCGTTGCAAGCCTCGAGAATGCCTAATCCGATTTCCTGTTATATTTATTGTTCATGTTGTTGTTGTTGGATTTAGTTGATGCTTTTGTCTACGATGGACCGGAAATTATTAACGTCATACTGAGTTTGTTTCAGATTTATTTACCAGCCCTTTCGTAAGTACTTTTATTGCACTCTTATTACTTTCTGCTGTTAGCCTTTCCTGTTGCCTCGACCATTTTTATTACTGGTACTGTTAATGTCACTACGGACGCTATTGTTACTATCGCCATTGTTTTTTGCTGGTATTGCTACTGCTATTATTATTGCTACCACTGACGCTACTATTGCTAGTCCTGATGTTCCGACTGATATTACTGCTATTGTATGCTTCACTATTTTGCTGCTATTTTTATTACTATCGCTAAAGTTATCGATATTACTGTTGTTCCACGCATAATCGTCAGTGGTAATAGCTGTCTGTCAATGCAATAAGGAGATGTTTTTCGTTTCTTCTGGCTAGGGAAGTTAATCAAGCTGGGACAGACTGTACTTAACCCCTCCCGCTGGAAAAGTCTGCCAAGACCTGAAGAGGCTGATCAGTATATATAGCAAGACTGTGATCAAAAAACGTCCTTTAGCCGAAGAAGTTAGCATTACTATGACTACCCTTGTCGTTGCTTTTACGGTGCTTCCTGATGTAAATTCTATATCGCAAGTACCGTTATGAGATGGCAAAAACATTAGAGAGGTGACGTTCTCAGACTGAAGGGACTAAAGTAAACACAATCGCAAAGAGATGACAAATAAAATGAAAAAGTAATGTTGGTGATGTGGCTAACGGTATTATGTCAAGGCCTGTTTTTGTGTTCTTCGTGTTGGTGCATTGTGGAGTGACCAAGTACCAAGCGATGATGCAAATGCGAATTATTCTGATACCAGAGCGTAAGTCTAAAAAAAAGGAGAACTCTCTGGGCCTCTATCGTTCAGGAAGAGATGTAGGTTTTGTCAGGGAAAGCTACAGTTTTATCAGAGAGAGAGAGAAAGAGAGAGAGAATACCAGACAGTGAGAGTCACTGGGTGTGAGACAGCAAATACGATAAAAGCAGGTGTGTGAGGAACAGAAGCAGGTGTGTGAGGAAGGGAAGGACACAGAAAGGGACGAAGAGGATAGAAGAGGATGAGAAGGAGAGAGAGGAGGACAAAGTGAGCATGAGGAATGAGAAACGAGCGCACGCGCGCACACACGCACACAACATCAGAGAAGATAACAAACAGACTTGCATCTAAAGCAGAGAGAGAGAGAGAGAGAGAGAGAGAGTGTGTGTGTGTGTGTGTGTGTGTGTGTGTGTGTGTGTGTGTGTGTGTGTGTGTGTGTGTGTGTGTGTGTGTGTGTGATCTCTCACCACAAACAAACAGGTGGAGACAGAGAGGATTGCATGGATTTAAAACCTGTCCTGACACGTTAAAGGCTGTGCGACAAAGGAGGAGGAGGAGGAGGATTACACAGGAAAGCAAACAGCAACAGACCATATGGTCTTTTCGAGGCTGCTTGTTACAGAGAAGATTGACTACAAGATCTAACTCTACATGCTGAAGGATAAGGATAGTAAAGCAACAGGGCTGCCCCCACCCCAAAACCCTCCGGTAAGAAGTGAGAAAAACCACCATGCAGCATGAAAAACTGACATGGAAATTTCACAGGAAATACCGGAAAGGAAAAGTCACAGTCTATAATACTTTATCTATAGGCTACCCGTTTGAGTAACCTGAAAGAGGAAGTCATCAAATAAACTAATAGTTAAGGGAGGAGGAGACGGAGGAGGATTCTTTAGGAAAGGGATGACGAGGAGAAAAATGAAAATATTTAAGACTCCTAGCGTTCACTAGGTTATGAGTGTACTATTCAACCTATCCAGTTCGAAAAATCTTCCCAAAGTAAAATAGTTATAGAGACAGAGCACGAATAAACTTTTCTGAAGTCATCGAGGAAAAGGTTATGTGAAAAAAAAAAAAATCGCAAAATCGTATGAGAATCACTAAAAATCACAAGATAATCTCTCTTTCTCTCTCTCTCTCTCTCTCTCTGCGTTAGTGACTACCAGGCCCGATTCCTCTACCCCTACAATCTTCAAAAGTATTTTCCACCTTCTTTTTGCTTCTTCAAGACGATTTTAATCATCCTTGGGGAGATTAACTGAACTGAAGGAGTCTGGTATAACCTTCATTATTTCTCATACGACTGGGGCTTTCCAAAAATAAGATCATCTTGTACCGGCAACAATGAATAAATGACGTATTCGGAGTGATGTGGTTACCCTTTCAGCCGAAGAACATTTTTAATCTTTTTCCAACTACAAGGTATTTCAAATTTTAAAGATTCATCCGTAGTTTCGAGGTAAATAAAGGCTATATCTAAATCTTCCAGTTCGAAAAGCCGTTCCAAAAACTGAAAACAATGCTGAGAGATTATATGACAACTAGCAGTTTAGTCTCTTTTAGCATATATATCGCCTGGTACGGGATTATGTGACTTACTTATAGCAGTCTAGTAAAAGGAGATAGTATGGCGAGTCCTGTGTGTTCTGTATCCTAAAAAACCCACCTGGCATGAGGTTGTGTGTTCCTTATACGAGTGTCACTTTGGAATGGGGAGACTGGAGCTAGATGCCTACTACAACGAGTCCCTTACCCCCCTTCCCTATCCCCTGCAAGAAGGATAGTGGATAGCAGAAGGGCAACTTCGCTCTGAACTCACCGTGTTAATATCCAGATCATGTCCAGATGAGCCTGGGACGACGACGACCATCACCACCACAACAAGAGAATACACAACTACTCCTGTGTTTCCCTTTATATATCCTAACCTGATATGACACTAAGTTGCCGCCTTATCTAACAGTCTGGTAAAACGATACTATACATAGATTCTTCTGTTCTACCTTGTATAACCCCATCTCGTAGGGATTTGAGTGGCTTCCTTATATTAGCTTGGTAAGAGAAGACTACGTATCAGATGACGAGAGGACTGATGGAAGGTGATGAGTTACTGGGAAAGAGAGACTTGAGGTTAAGAGGTAAACTAAGATATATGACAATACTGAGAAACGTGGGAGTAGAGAGCAGGGAATTTTTCAGTAGGGCAGGAGTAGCAATGTTCAAGGTACTAAAAAACAGAACATACACACACACACACACACACAGATCAAGACGCACAAACTCAATCGCAAAACAGACAGACAGACAGACAGACAGACACACACACACACACACACACACACACACACACACACACACACACACACACACACACACACACACACACACACACACACACACACACACACACACACACACACACACACACACACACACACACACACTCTCCCCCTTCCCACACACACACATTCCACCTCTCTCTCTCTCTCTCTCTCTCTCTCTCTCACACACGGACACACACACACACACACACACACACACACACACACACACACACACACACACACACACATTCCACCTCCTCACCCAAATCAAGACACGCAAACCCACTCTGCAACTTGGGAAAACAAACACACACAGGTAGGAAGCAAAACCCACACACAACCAGCCACCGCCTTCGTTAAAACCCGTCCCTCATTAACAGTCCCCGGCAGCATCGAAGCCCTCCTAATACCTCAATGGAACGGTGAGCCAAATCCGCAACCACCCCGCCCCAGCCCCCTATTACTACAGAAATAATGGGGTCCTGTTAATGGGTGAGCAGGGTGGACAATGGGGGCGGTGGACTCACAAAAGCGTAGCGTCTTAAGTGAAGGATAATGAAGGGGGTTCCCGGCAAAGAGTTCATTTATCTTCAGATGATTATTTTCCAAGAGGTGGTTCTTTACTTCCTTCTTCCAAGAGGGCAGCGGGATTAAGAAATGAGGGGAAAATAACAAGCCTCGGATCACGGATATGTTCTTTTGGCATATGCATGATGATTAGTTAATAAATTAACATATAAACAAAAAATTAATACATAGCATTGGCAGGCAGCAGGATTATGGGCCGTTTTCACAGTCGTCCCTAACGGCGCGTCCACACGTGTCCTCGAACATGTGTTGACAACACAGCTGGCAACATGTTTGGATACATGTACGTAGCAGTATTTGGACTGATTCATGCAAACATATTACAGTGAAGCTTCAAACCTGCTGGCAGCAGAGGTGATGGGATAAGTGTGTCCATACGAGGAAACTGAGACTTCATCATGATGTTGACAACATGATCTGGGCACTGATGTTCCCAGCATGTTTCCAGCTTGTTCGTTATTGTTTTGTTCAGGGCCAATATACAAGACACAGCACAACAATAAAATAAATAATTAAATAAACAGGCAAATAAATAAATAAATAACGAATTATATACAAAGTGAAAGTCATGCCTGACCACACGACGTGAATTGGACAGTATGTCTTGTCAAACCCAGGTCGGCTGTAACATCTTCAATATGATAGCCTTTTATATTTCTTGATTATTCCAGACAACTTTAACCTGAGAAAACGCTTTCGTAGGCGTCTGAGGCAGTCTCCACTAGCAAAAATTCCCTACTACTACTACTACTAATAGTACAACTAATACGATTACTAATGCACTATATTATTACTACTATACTAAATTACTAGTACTAGTACTATTACTACTACTGCAACTATCAATAAATCCTCCTCCACTACACAACCAGTCACAGATTGCACCTCATCTCCTTCCCCACACAATACAGCAAGGGATAAGGCCTGCGACACAACCATCCCACCACAAACTACCCTCGACCCATCCTTTCATTAACTGGCCAAACGACATGTGATCCATTTACTCTTTCTCTCTCTCTCTCTCTCTCTCTCTCTCTCTCTCTCACACACACACACACACACACACACACACACACACACACACACACAAGCAAATTCTGTCTTCATTTACCTTTATCTCACCATAGGAAAGCAATCTCTCTGTCTCTGTCTGTCCGTCTCTCTCTCTCTCTCTCTCTCTCTCTCTCTCTCACACACACACACACACACACACACACACACACACACACACACACACACACACACACACACACACACACAAGCAAATTCTGTCTTCATTTACCTTTATCTCACCATAGGAAAGCAATCTCTCTGTCTCTGTCTGTCCGTCTCTCTCTCTCTCTCTCTCTCTCTCTCTCTCTCTCTCTCTCTCTCTCTCTTACACACACACACACACACACACAGGAAAGTAACGCCACTGATAGAAAGGCCAAGGAAAGTGCCCGGCTTTGCACTGGCTTTGCAGGTCAACAAGAACGCAAAGCCAGCCAGCCTCGCAAATGGCCATCGATTTTTATAAAGCCTGAAACCGTATCGGAGTGAGTGCGGTTATCAATAGACTGCGTTCGGCTCCATTTAGCTTCGGTCACACTCCACTATACCATTATGTGTCAAGGGGAATTATTTATCAAGGGGTACGATGCCCTGTGGAAAGTGACTCTGTTTATAAGCATCCCTCTTTTTTTCAATATATACCTGAGTTTGGCGATCAAATTCCAGATGAATCTATTATTTAAACCCTAATTACTGTGCAATATGATACTCCAAGCCTAATTATCATACACCATTAAATATCAGGCCTAATCATTATATACTATCAAATTCCAGATAGTCTATTATTCCCAGCATATCAAATTCCAGGTCTACGTATTATTCCAGGCCAAATAATTAAATATTATTATAATTTCCAGGTTTATCTATTATTCCAGGTCTAAATATTGCCCTTCACCAAATTCCTGGTTTATCTATTATTTCAGGCTTAATTATTATCCAAAGATTCCAGGCCTAATTATTATACGTTATCAAATTCAAGGTCTTTTATTCCTTCCCTACATCTCAGCCACCATCAACTTTCAGACCTATCTATTATTTCACGCCTAACTGATTTATATTTATGACATTATAACCCATTCAACCTTAACCTAATCTAAAATATCAAGGCAAGGCATTGGTCTCTCCGTCTCTCAGTGACTCAAGAAGGAAGCCACACAAACTGGGTCTGGGGAGAGTTAGAACAGACTCTGGGTAATTGGGTCTTGGTCTTTCTGTTTGTGCATGAATGACCTTCGACACGGTATGTCCACTTCCTCGTACACGATTTTCTTTACGTTAGGCAAGAGGATAAACCGTTTGGTGTGTGTGTGTGTGTGTGTGTGTGTGTGTGTGTGTGTGTGTGTGTGTGTGTGTGTGTGTGTGTGTGTGTGTGTGTGTGTGTGTGTGTGTGTGTGTGTGTGTGTGTGTGTGTGTGTGTGTGTGTGTGTGTGTGTGTGTGTGTGTGTGTGTGTGTGTGTGTGTGTGTGTGTGTGTGTGTGTGTGTGTGTGTGTGTGTGTGTGTGTGTGTGTGTGTGTGTGTGTGTGTGTGTGTGTGTGTGTGTGTGTGTGTGTGTGTGTGTGTGTGTGTGTGTGTGTGTGTGTGTGTGTGTGTGTGTGTGTGTGTGTGTGTGTGTGTGTGTGTGTGTGTGTGTGTGTGTGTGTGTGTGTGTGTGTGTGTGTGTGTGTGTGTGTGTGTGTGTGTGTGTGTGTGTGTGTGTGTGTGTGTGTGTGTGTGTGTGTGTGTGTGTGTGTGTGTGTGTGTGAATAACAGGACCTCATGAACGACCTCCCCACCTTCTTACCTCACTCAGAAGCGGAAATAATCTGACTCACAGTTACCTAGTCTACATAAGTAATTAAGTTCATCTAATTTAAAGCAGCCTAGCGTTTAGTGAGCATTCAAAAGCTTCTCTGGTACTGTCACACTTGTATTTTATTCTAACTTATGCTAAACAATTTTCTAGCAGTGAATGAAAAGTTGATCTCGTCTACTTCAACCAGACCTTCACAACCATTTCAATTCACCTATTACATCTTAATCTAATTCAAACATGAGCCTCAATCATATAACCAGAACTGGGCCAATTCCACAGCCTTGAAACTTATTCGTGGTTGTATAAATTGAATATCTTCGTTAAGGGGTAGGCATGAGTCACCTTGATTACCAGTCAAATCAAACCTCCGATCCGACTTGACTATGCCTTGCCTTCAAATGACCTGAGAGGGGTGAGGGATCTTCTACAGATTAGAACAAATCGGTTACATTTACATCACCTTGCTGAACTGATTGGATCTGGGTGGAGGCGTGTCGGGAGAGATCAAGTCAGGACAGCACATAGCAAGACAAGGCACGAGAGGTCAGAACAGGCCACCCAAAAGGAGAGGTGAGGACAGGTGAGGGAAGGTCAGGTGAGGATAAGTCAGATGAGGACAGGTGAGGGGAGGTCAGATGAGGACATGTGAGGGAAGGTCAGATGAGGCTGAGGTAAATCAGATGAGGCCAAGAGAAATCAAGGCAAATCAGGTGAGGGAAGGTATGAAAGGCTGTAGGTGTTGAGATTCGGCTGGGCAGGACTGGGCGAAACTGCTCTCAACAACATTAAACATGCAAAGTTAAACATGATGTGGACCCGCTCCCAGCATGGCTAACTGACCAGGAACACCTCACATCTGCATACAAACATACATATGTAGAGAAACGATACATACACACATGCGTATAACACCCACATGGCTTACCTACACGATATACAAATGCAACTACGGTATACAAAGCACAACATGAATAGCATGCACATACACTACATACATATATACATACTAACATGAACTCTGCACATACAAAACTACCTGGCACACAGACATATAGGTACAGATCATGACCCCTCCAAAATGCACGACATACTGACTCGTGCGCCATTTAAACAAAACCAACACACACCATACACTTAAGCAGAGATCAATAAGTAAGCCTACACATCATCATCATCAGTATCAATCATCATCATCAGTATCAATCATCATCATCGTCGTCGTCGTCTTCGTCATCATCATCATCATAATCATCATGACCTTTTCTCACGCTTGGGGATAGGAAGAGGTTCATTATTCTGACCAATTTTCCCCACACACGTAAACATAAACTAGAACAATGGATTATTACTGCAGACTAATCCATTACAGCGCACAAATACGTCACCCATGCTGCATATAAGAATACGCTAATTAGTAGAATATTTAATATAAGCCCATCAATGACTATAACAGATACCCAACCTTACCTACATTCCTACTTATACAGCACACACAAAGATATACACAAAACACCTTTGCGGGTACATCGGTATAGTTAATGTGCACAAAAAATACATACCTACAGCTTTCCCAAAATGACACCTTAAATGCATTCCATTAAAAAAAGGGAATTACTGTACCGGTACATGCATACTGTATATAATTGCATACTGCGAACATTACCGCACCCTCTCCTCCCACTCCTCGCTGATCTTCTACCCCTCCTCTCTTCATCCTTTTTCTCTCTCTTGTCTTAGTTCACCTACCATTCCTCTCCCTTTTCCCCCCTGCTTGTTTTCCTTCGCCTCTCTCCCCTCTCCATCCCTCCCTTCACGTCAAACGCCCTCTCGACTCTCATTCTCCATCTTCTCACCCTGCCTCTCCATACCTCTCTGCCTTCCTCACAGCCTCGCCACACCCTCTACCTTGCTTGTCTTCACTCCATACATGCCACCCTCTCCCCCCTCCCTTCACTCTCCCCCTTTCTTGCCTTCACTCAACGTACCCAAACAATGTCGTACCTTAGTTATTTATTTGGTTATTCATTTTACTACTTTTTCTTTCAGGTTATTCAAACTGGTAGCTTACAGATAAAGTATTACAGATTGTAACTTTTCCTTTTCAGTCTTTCCTGTGAAAGTTCCACCTCAGTTTTTCCATGCTACATGGTGTTTTTTGTCACTTTTTCCTGTCAGTTATAGCTGCAGGGTTTGATCTCACAGTCATAGTCTACTTTGTAACAAGCAGTCTCAAAAGGACCATAAGGTCTGCTGCTGTTTGCTTTCCTTAATACTCCCTTCCCCCTGTCAACCCCTCCCCCCTCTCTCCCGTCATCCACTCCCTCCTCCCTCCTGTCAGCTACTCTCCCCTCCCTTCACTCTCCCCTTTTCTTCCCCCTCCTGCCCTTCCCCCTCCCTCTTCTCCCCCAGACCACAATCCACGGGTGGTTAGGGATGGAATGGACTGCTGTTGGGTGAGGATAAGGTTGCGTGGCAGTCTTTTGTCGCAACCAGCCTGGGTGAAGATAGGGGTGTGGTGCAGACAGCACACAGACACGGAGACAGGCAGCGGGAAAGACGGAAATGAATGGAGAGAGAAAGAGGCATAACTGAAATAAACAGACAAAGGCAAGATGGAAATATAGAACTACAGACAAGGGCACGACGAAAATATACAAAGAGACAAGACAGAAACAGAGGCAGAAACATTAATAAAATGGAAATACTGTATACAGGCAGACATAGAGCCAAGAGGGAAAAATATAGGGATGACAGACAAAACGGAAACATTAATACACAGAATCAAGATAAAGAGATATTCAGACAATGAGAGACAAGACGGAAATATACAGAGACGTACAAAGAGGCAAAACATAATAAATATATATATATATATATATATATATATATATATATATATATATATATATATATATATATATATATATATATATATATATATATATATATATATATATATATATATATATATATACAGACAGTAAGATAAAAAGGTTTAAGAGATTAAGATAGACGACTGAAACACACAGACAGATGGGAAAAGACAGATAAATTAGATATGTACATGGGCAGATTAAACTGAAATAAAAAGACATACAAAAAGACAGACACAGAAATATGGTGATATACTGTGAACTGAAACACACAGATGGAAAAAAAACATCGATAATCAAACACATATAGACATATAAATATAGAGACAGATATATGTAGATACAACTGGAAAGGCCAAGACAACGCTAGATAAAAAGACGAAAAAATAGGAGAGTGTCTGATTGAGAAAATAGCTATAGACAGACGGATTAGGATATGGGCAGACCCAAGGGCGGATGAATGTAATTCGAAAGGCAGAGTGACAGACAAAATACACAGACACAAGGTAAAAACATGGTTAGTAAACAGAAAAAATTTGACAGATCTGGAGAGAGAGAGAGAGAGAGAGAGAGAGAGAGAGAGAGAGAGAGAGAGAGAGAGAGAGAGAGAGAGAGAGAGAGAGAGAGAGAGAGAGAGAGGCAAATTTTGTACATGTGAAACAGGTATGCAAAATACTTCCCGGAGTTACGGAAATTTCGTATACCTTTTACTTACTCGCTCTCTCTCTCTCTCAATTCTTTTTTTTTTTCTTTCCTTCCTCATCCTCCCAGTCAACCTTTGATCTCAATCAGTCTACCGTCAAACTTCCTTCTCTCCATATTTCCCTTCCAAATCCTTCCTCCACTTCCTCTCCTCAGTATCAGACTTCTCTTCCTCTTCCTCTTTAGCTTGATACCTCCACTTGCCTCTTCCTCAAACTTGTACCTTTCCTTCCCTTCCCCCCTCTGATCCACTCATATCCCTCCTCCCCCCTCCCCTCCTCAGTTCTGCTACCCTTCTCTTACTTAGCTTTCATATCACTGATCTCCCCCCCCCTCTCTCTCTCTCTCTCTCTCTCTCTCACACACACACACACACACACACATATATACACACACACACACACACACACACACACACACACACACACACAACGACCTAACCTGAGCATATAAAGACTAACGCACGCACATAATATATACTGTATATATTCCACACACACACACAAATCTCTCTCCTCCCCCCACATGAATCAAATACTATCCAGAATATTCAAATACCTCCGATATTGCCCATGTCCAATATTCTCTTGAAGATTATTTTTTCATCATTTCCCCGTCCCAACTTACGACTGAGCGAAGATATATGACGAAACAATGAATATTTTCCGACGAGCGGGTGGAACGGGAGGAGGGAGAGGGAGGGAGAGGGAGGAAGAGGGGGGGAAGGGGAGAGGAAGAATTGGGAGAGGGAGGGAGAGAGAGAAGGGAGGAAGAGGGGAAGGGGGACGAGGAAAGGGAGACTGGGGGACGAAGATGAGAGAGGATGGGGGATGGAAGAAAGGAGGGGGGGGAAGGAAGAGGGGAGGAGAAGGAAAGGAAGAGGGGGGAAAGACAAGGAGGGGAGGGGGAAGGGAAAAAGAAGGGGAAGGAGGGGGGAAGGGAGCATACAACACAAAGCCTAAGCTGCCAGGAGTTGCAATATTTTTCGTTCCCAGAGTCAGTAATATCGTCTGCCACTGTAATAGTCGGAGCGCAGTATTTAGACTTTTTCTCCACATCCTCAACGCCCCCTCCCCCTTCCCTTCTGTCTTTGGCGTGTGTGTGCGTCGGATTTTCCCCCGCTGCGAAGTTTAGCATGCCAGCCGATCGTGTGCCTGGTTGAAGCGTCTATTTAGGTCGTATTCGCGTGAAGTTATGAGATTGTTTGCCAATGTCGCAGCACCAGGAATGTTATCAGACAATATTTCTCTTTGCCATATGATCTCACTAACATCTGTGATAAGTTATTTTCTTACCAAAGCCATCTCACTACCATCAATCATAAACTGTTTTCTTTGCCATGCCATCTCACTTCCATTTATGATAAGCTATTTTCAAATCCAGCTTCCTTGATTTATTAATAAAAACTCATGGTGTTATACGTTCCAACGTTCAATTTCCAAGGACAGGTTGATCGTATCCATAGAGTCTTTGCACTCCTTACTCAGTATTTCGCCAAAGTCAGTTACTTGATGGCTGCTGGGGATTACTAGTGATGGGTTGGTGGAGCTTGTCAGAGTGGGTTAGGGGAAGGGTTGAGTAGATACCTCGCAATCACTGACTTCTGCAATTCTGAGAGGAGAACAATTAGTGTGATCCCTGCTTATGAAACTGCTTAGTATGGCTGTAACTAGCTAGTACACTTTCAATGATCACTAAGTAACAAAAGATTCAGTGCTATGACACGGTAGTATTCTCTCGAACACTCGTAGCATTAAGAGAGGAACACGAACAAAGTCTACGGCCGACAGAAGTATATAAAAAAACAGGAATACAGGATGGGAACATATGAAATTCTGTAACATCCCAGGAGCCGATTAACTAGTCTTTCAACCACTAACATTACCACTTACCAAATACCGTATCAAACAAAAACGACATACGGAAAACTCAGGCACAACTGTTTCACCAATATTACATTACCACGGAGTATCGCCACTGTTTACGGTGACGAGAAAGTAGTTATCTTTATACATATGCTTGCATTATCTATCATCTCTCCCCTCCCGTTTAATAATTTCTTTGCACCTTCCCATCCTAACCTCTTCTCCTTTTCCACTGTGCTATCCTATACACCACCAGTCATCTCCCCAATACCATCACATCCTAACTCAGCGTACAGTATATCATTAACCTTTAAGGTGTTTTCTCTTTCTCTCTTAACTTTCCTTCCTTCATCATCATCTATCAGTCTCTTTATTCAACTCGTTCTTCCCTCCCAACGACACTTTCCCTTCCCCCCCACACCTACATTTATAACCTCCCGTCTATTCCATCTCCTCTTAGGCACATTATTTTCCCACGTTCATTTTCTCCTTCGCTCACAGCAACTTCATCCCAACGCCACCTTCCTGCTAACCATATTTTCCTTCCCACTCGCAAACTCTTCGTCCTATATTTTCTTCCAAGCAACCAACTTTCACCCATCTACAAACTCCATAACAACCAACTTCTATCCACCCTCTTTCCTATCTTCCTAAGTACATGCCTTCTCCTCCCATCTACACACTTTCTTCCTCTCTACGCACCACCTTCCTACCAACATCCTCCTCCTTCCTTCCCACCTGCTTATTTTCCTCTCTATCCACTTTCTCCACTGGCATCCACAATTCCTCGCTTCCCGGCTACACTCTCTCTTGCTCCCCATCCAATTTTCCTCCTCCCCACCCACATCTCCCACCATTCCCAACCACAACTTATCTCTCCCCCAGCTGCATTCCCTTCTCCTCTCCCCATCTCTTCCGCTCCCCACACGTTTCTTCCATTCTCCTTATTCAAACACCTTCCTCCCCATTCTCAGTTCTTCCCTCCTTAGCTGAACCCCTTCTTCCTCCCCACAGATTTCCCCTCTTCTTCCTCACCTTTCTACCCTTTTTTCCTTACCAAAAACTCTTCCCTCCCTAGCTGCTCCCTCCTCTTCTCACCATCTCTCCTCTTCCCTACCTTCCCACTTTCCTCTCCCCTCAAAACTCCTCCCCCACAGCTTAATCCCTACCTTTCCCTCCTCTTCACCCAAACCTCTTTTTATCCCAGCTTCACCCCCTCCTCCTCACTAATCTCTCCTCCTCTCCACCCACAAATTTCTCTCTCCACCCATAACTCATCCCTCTGCAGCTACACCCCATCCTTCCCACTTACTCTCCCCCACTTTATTTCCTTCCCCCTCCCCGTCCCCAGACTCTCCAACAACCAATATTCGATGTCCAAGTGTCCTCAGGGGCAGGGCAGGTAAGCAGGGGATCCGGGGCAGGCAGGGTAGGCCAGCAGAACACCCAAAGCAGGGCAGGGCAGGGAAGGCCGAGTTAATGAAGGCAAGGCCAGTAGGACAGCCAAGACAGGAAAGGGCAGGCCAGAAGGATAATCTGGACAGGGCTGCATGGACAGGACAGGGTAGGGCAGGAGGGCACCTGGGGCAGCGATGCAGGACACCCAAGGTAGGCAGAGCAGGGAGGCAGGACACCCAGGACAGGCAGGCAAGGCAGGACGCACGTAATGACCGAGAGACGCCACTCCTGATTTTTATTGGCAAAGTTTTGTGGCGTTGTTCCTGTTCCTCTGATGAGATTTGATAGGTGAGGATGGGGAGGGGGAGGGGTGGAGGAGAGAGAGGCACGGGAGGAAGGAAGGGAGGGAAGAAAGGGAAGCAGAGGGAGAAAAGGAGAGAGGTTAGGAGAAGAAAGAGCTGGAGGAAAGAGAGACAGGAGGAGAGGGAAGGCTGGAGAAGAGATGGGGGAGGAAAGGTTGAATGTGAGAAGGAGGGAAGGTTAAAGAAGACAGATGGAGAGAAGGAGCGAGAGAGCGTTGAATGAAAGTGGTAGAGGGGACGGGGGAATGTGAGAGAACGAAGAGTGGGTAAGAATGATGTGGAACTGGATGGCAGAAGAGAAGGATGGAGGAAAGGAAGAATGGATATGGGAGGGAATGATAGCAATTTGGACTAGGGAATGAGGGAGAGATGAAAAAAAAGGATGGGAGAATAAGGCGGGGGGAGGGGAGAGGAAAGGAGGAGCGAATGAGGAAAGGAGAAAGGAGTATAGGAGGAAGGAAGAAGGATGGTGAGATGACTGAGGAAGGAAGGAGCAGAAAATGATAACAAAAGTGCAGAGATAGAAAACGATGGGAAATGTGGGAAAATATCCAAAAGGGGACAAATAGAAAATGGATCAAGGAAAGACGAAATAAGGAAGACTAGAAGGAAGGAGAAATGAGGTAAGAAAAACAATGTAGAAAAGGTGGGAACGTTGTGCAGAGGGGGAAGGAGTGTAGGGATGGAAAGGGAAATGCAAGGGAGCGAAAGCTGGATTGGGTAAGGGGGAGACACGTGACGAAAGAGAATAAAGGAAAAGGAAGGGGAGTGGAAACGACAGAAGAAGGCAAAGGGAAGTAAATGGAGAATGAAG
Source organism: Coenobita brevimanus (assembly GCF_032717465.1). Lineage (NCBI taxonomy): Eukaryota > Metazoa > Arthropoda > Malacostraca > Decapoda > Coenobitidae > Coenobita > Coenobita brevimanus. Next base: position 13,031,707 of record NC_136971.1, on the reverse strand, counting down.
ATGAAAAGATGGGGAGGAACAGGAAATGGAAGAGGGGGAAATAAGAGCAATAATAAGGGGAGGGGGAGGAAAGAGACTGGGAGAAGAAGGGGAAGAAAGAGAAAGGACAGGAAGAGGAAAGCAAAAAAAAGGAAGGCAAAAATCAAGAAGCAAAGAGGAAAATATAGAAAAGAACAGGAAAAAGATAAGATAGTGAAAAAAAAAAAAAAGAAATGAGGGAAAGTGGAGGAAGGACGTGAAAGGTTAACAGAGAGGAGAAAGAAGAGGAACGGAGAGGAACAGTGCGGAGAAGTTGGGGAGGAAGGGGAAGAGAGACGACGAATGGGTAGAAACAGCAGGGGAAAAGACTGGACAAGAAAGGGGAGAAGAGGGCAAAGGGGTGAAGAAGGATAGAACAAAGGGTAATGAATGTGGTACAACGAAGAGCAAAGGAAGAGAAACGATGGAGAAAAGGAAACAGAGGGGAAAGAGGAGGAAGAGGAAGAGAGAGAGAGAGAGAGGGGAAGATGGCGAAGTGAGAGGGAGGAAAGGGAAGTGCGAATGGGATGAGGAAGGGGTGACGATAATGGAAATTGTAAGGGACAGGGGTTCAATGGAAAGAGGAAGGAAAGGGGTTGAAGGGCAAAGGGAAAAGAAGGGGTTCAATGGAAGGGGAAGGAAGGAGAAGTGGAATTTAAAGAAGAGAGGGGGGCTGAATGAAAAGGGGAACTGAGGGGGGACTGAATGGAAAGGGAAAGAGAGGGGGTTCACTAGAAAAAGAAAGAGAGGAGGTTCGACAGAAAGGGGAAGTGACGTGGGTTGAATGGAAAGGCGAAGAGAGGTGAGGTTAAACTGAAAACACAAAACGGAGTACAGTATTAGAAGGAAGGAGAATGAAGGAAACAGAAGGGGCATATAATGAGAGGCAGGTGGCGGTGGACAGATCAAGCTGGACAGGATGAGAGAAGGAAGAATGGGATGGGAAAGATCAAAAGAACCTGACAAAATAAAAGTCAGAAATGTGCAAAAGTAACGACACACGGAAGGGGAGAGGAGGAAAAATGGGATGAAATAGAGTCTAGAGAATGAAATAGTGTAAAATGGGATAGGCAGGATGGGGAAAAGTAGGAAGTAAAAGAAAGAGACTGTAGGAAAGAGAAAAAGTATGTGGGTAAAAGAATTAGCATGTGAGAGTAAAAAGCAGAACAAATGAAGCAAAACAGCGCGTTATATTAGTCTTTTCCAAGCTTTTTGTTACGGAAAAGTTTATCACCATGTCACCTACTGTGAGTCTAAGGCTTCTCCCATTCACCGAAGACGGCAGGAAAAAGTGAGAACCACCATGCAACACAGAAATGCATAACAGAAAAGCATCACATAAATTTCACAGGTTTGGGTGAATGCCAGACTTATTAAATACTGCCAAAATTTGCTACGAACAGGAACATTAAGCGCATAATAAAGGGAAAGAATATGTGAAGAGAAGAGTATGTGAGGCGGATGGGTAGTCTAAGTGGGCTGGATTGGGGAAATGTGTGGGGGGAGGGGAGATGGATGGAGAAGAAACGTAGTGAATATGAAAAAGGAGGCAAAGCAGATCTGGTAATGAAGGAGGCGAATAAAAAGGATATTAATAAAGGGAAGTGGAGCGAAAAGTGAGGTGAAAAAGACGGGAAATGATGCATGAAAGGTGGTGAAAAAGAAACGTGATACAAGGCAGGGAGGGAGGTGCGGCAAAGAGATACAGCAAGAAGGGAGGTGAAGCAAGGAGGTGAAGCAAGGAGGTGAAACAAGAAGGACGGTGAAGCAAGAGGGAAGGCAAATCAAGAAAGGAGGTGAAACAAGAAGGGAGACGAAGCAAGTAGGGGATAATATTGCAAGAACTAATACCAGGCAGGGCGGATCAAAAGGACTGAGGGAGAGGGTGGAAAATGAGGAAGGAGCTGGTATGGGAAGACGATGAGATAAGATAGGGAAGGGGAAGGGAAGAGATAAGAGATGGTGGGGGAGGGATGATGAGATAACTGGACAGAGGCGAAAGAGGGTGGGCATTTTAAGAACGGTGGATAGGAAGAACGTGGAATAATATGAGAATGACAAATGGAAAGAAAAGATGGTGAGAGGATAGGGAGAGAGGAGCCTTCCTTCTTTACACTCTTTATCTTCAACCAACAGAATTAGATACCATGGTTTCTGAGAGAGAGAGAGAGAGAGAGAGAGAGAGAGAGAGAGAGAGAGAGAGAGAGAGAGAGAGAGAGAGGTTGTCCTTATGATATCTATTTTATAAGACAAAGGTAAGGCAGGCAGACACGGAGGGATCTGAAAGGCAGGCAGGGATATGTGGGGAAGAGAAACAGATGGACGGCAAGAAGGCACTACAGTAATTAATGTAACCAAAATTAATAAGAACAGGAAAAGAAAGGGTAAAGGAGAAAGTTGAAACGATGGGTGTGGAAGGAAAGAAGGAAGAGAGAAGAGGGAATGCCTAAGGAGAAGGGGAGGCAGAGAGAGCGGACGGGGAATGGGCTGAACGAGGAAGTTACAGTTTAGTGAGGGTCGGGATGGGGGTGTTGGAGAGAAGAGAGGATAGGCAGGATGAAAAGAATGTAGAAACCAGGTAGGGATGGAGGAGGTGAGGGTAAGGCCGTGGAGAGAAAAGAGGATGCAGAGTGGGGGGAGTGGACGAAGCAAGCAGAGTTGAAGGGGATGAGGGGGAGTCAGTAAGAGTAGGGAGAAGTAAGGGGAGGCACTGTGAGAGGGAAGGCACTAAGCGGGAAATCATTCTGAGGGGAGTGGAGGAAGCAGGTATGGGTTGGAGGGGTGAGGAGGAGGCACTTGAGTACGATTTACTGTCTGCTTATCCGAGACGAGGCACCATTACCGATATATATATGATTCTCTTGTTATCAATATCCTAAGTTATCTTATGTAAAAGGCAAAACACTTTACATAACACTAACGCAGATTCCCCTCCCCCCAAAAAAAAAAAAGAATCACATTAAGAGTATCTGAGAAACAATTGTAGAAAAAGAAAAAGGAACTGTAGACATGAAAAAAGAAAGTATTAAGTATTGGTATATGCTTAAATCTAAGAGGTCACTGTCAATATGTTTCTCTCACTGAGTTTTTTTTTTTCCCCCCCCGATAAATACGATAGTGATCTGAAATACATATCTACATCACACAATTATTCAATCTACTGGCACTCAACAAAGGAAAATAAGGTACTGATCTCAGCCTGAATTTTAACCTGCGTCGCAAGACACCTGGTATAAAACCAACGCCAGCTTGTTAGTTATCATATTCAAAACTCCCAGACACACAAAAATATAAATTACAGTAAAAAATCACTCACGCCCTTCTCCTGTTTCTGGATCCTGACCACCCTTTTATAAGGATGGGTAAATCTGTTTAAAGCTTTCCTTCAGATGATAATATCAGGTCCTACAAAGGATCTCACATACAGAGAGATACAGATCCATATACATAAGAGTGATTCAGATACAGATATAGGACGACAAAAACAACAGCGAAGATGACCGCGACGATACAGATGACGATAACAACGACTACGATAATGAAATGCAAGTACACACTAATATATGGCAAGGCACCTGTATTTCTCACACCACTGCTCCTCTGAACATCACACCTTCGTATAACTATGAAAGCGCGCCAGTCAGTTGCACCACAGTGAACAACCACAAGCACTTCCACCTCACAATTATAACTCCAACAGAAAGGCCTTGGAAATTACTGGCAAATCAGTTACAACAGAGCTATGATTCTGTCGCCAAACTAGTAAACAACACGTCGGCCCTCTGGTGGCGTGTTATTGAAGTACGTAACAACACATTCTTCGGACACACAATATCTTCCTCTCACTGATATCCTGAAGGTTTACTATCGACAAACATGGTATCCTGGCAACAGAAATGGGGCACAGAAACTTTCATCAACCTACCAAGTGAAAATTCTCTCTCTGTCCCCGCCACTAATTTCTCTCTTATCTTTTACAATGCTTCCCCTCTTCCTTTTTCTCTCTCTGACACTGTTTTCTCCCTCTTTCCTCTCTCTCATTTTCATCTTCCATATTGTTGACTTCCAATCTTTCCTTCCATATTGTTGACTTCCAATCTGTTTTCTCTTACTGTCCCTCACTCCAACTATTCTCTCTCTCTCTCACTGCTTCCTACCTGCTCAACTCTCTCTTCCTTCTTCCCCCCCCCCTCTTCCAGTTTCAATCTCTCACCCTCCCACCTCAATCCCTCCCTCTTCGCCTCCCTCACTGCTCTCCCCATCCATTTCCGCCTCATTCCGAACAGTGGGGAGGCTCGCGAGGGATTTGGATCGTGGCGCTTTCAATCCCTCGCCAGAACTCTAGACCGGTGACAGGACGACGAGAACTCCTGTCTATGTTTATCCTGGGAATGAGAAAATGACGATGGGGTGTGGGGGGAAGAGCGAGGCAAGATGTGATGGTGGTGGAGGGTAGGGGAGGGAACACGAGGGGGGGGAGGGAAGGGAGACATAGGGAGGGGAGTAAAGGAGACATGGGGGAGAGGAGTAAGGGAGACACGGGGAGGGGAGGAAAGGGAGGCGTGGGGGAGGAGAGGGAGGGGAGACACGAGGGAGGAGAGGGAAGGGAGACAAGGGGGAGGGGGGGAGACATAGGAGAGGGGAGGGAAAGAAGACACAGGGGAGGGGAAAGAAGGGAGAAATGGGGAAGGGGAGAGGATGGAGGATATTTTAGAAGTGAATGGGTAAGTCTAGGAAATGTGAGGGGCCAAGGGGAGACAGGAGAGAGGCAAGTAATGTAAATGGGGAAATAAGTAATCAAGAAGGGATTGGAAGGGGAAAGTAGGAGAAATTGAGAGAAGAAAAAAGGAGAAATTAATAAAGTAAAGAAGAGGAAATGGAGTGGGGAAAGAAGGGGAAATGAAGAGGGGATGGAAAAAAGGGGGAAGTGAAGAGAGGAAAGAGGGAGAATGTGAAAAGAAAAGGAAGTAGAAAAGAGAAGAAATGGAGGATACTATTGAGGAAACAAGACGTGGGGAGGGGGAGAAAGGTGGGGAAGGGGAAGTGAGGTGGGGGAGGGGAGAAGAGAGAGGGGAAATACTAGGAGGGGTTCTGGGTGAAGGAGGGGAGGGGAGGACTATGGTGATGAGGAGACGAAGAGAGGTGGGGGAGGAGAGGGGGAGGAAACAGGATTATCTATTTGTTTATGGCAGAAGCAATGAACGTTCAGTCTTAAGTTTGGTGTGTGTGTGTGTGTGTGTGTGTGTGTGTGTGTGTGTGTGTGTGTGTGTGTGTGTGTGTGTGTGTGTGTGTGTGTGTGTGTGTGTGTGTGTGTGTGTGTGTGTGTGCGCGCGCGCGTGCGTGTGTGTGCGCGCGTGAGTGTGTGCGCGCGCGCTGTATGAGAGAGAGGGAGAGAGAGAGAGAGAGAGAGAGAGAGAGAGAGAGAGAGAGAGAGAGAGAGAGAGAGAGAGAGAGAAATAACCGCGATATTGGTAGGCCAGAGAAAGATTGACGGAAGTGGATGAAAGACAGGAGGAAAATGAGATAAGATGGACGAAGAAGGAGTCGGTGTGGGATGAGATCTTGGTATATTTGTGGGCTAAACAAAGGAGATTCTGTTTGTGTTGATCTCTGCAATAAGAAAATAGCCAAGGAGGTGGTATTGGCGTGGGAAGGAGGAAGAGGGAGGAGGAAGGGGGATGGGGATGAGGGGAAGGGAAATAGAAGAGGCGGTGGGGGAAGGAGGAGGAAATGAAAGGAGGAATGCAGGGGAAGAAGGGATGGGGAAAGGAATGAAAGGGCATACGAGGAAGAAGGATAGGGAGAAGAGGAGGGGGAAGGAGGAGTGAATAAAAGGGACAATGGGGGAGACGACAGGAAGCGGGAGGAACGACAGGAAGGGGAGGGAAAAGAGGATCAGGGGAAGAAACAAAGGGGAGGGGAATGAGAGAAGGGGAGGTGGGTGACATGGGAGATGGAGATGCGAGGAGGAGGAGGAGGAGGAGGATATGAAGGCCACACAGGCAGATTTGAAGAAAGATGGATGGAGAAAAGGAGCAATTTAGGGAGAGAAAAGTGAGTATGGAAGAGAGAAGAGACTGACAGGGATGAGATGTAAGGGAGGAGGCGGAGTGAAGATAAGGGAGAGGAGAGGGATGAATTCAGATTAATGAAGAAGTAAATTTATTATTTCATGAATGACTCGATGAATTAACATTTGACTGAAGGAATGACTGCACTATTGAATGAATATATGAACAAGGATATATAACTGGATTAATAAAGAATGAATGAATAAAAGATGAAAGAATTCAAGTGACCGAAATGATGAATAAATGATTGGATGGATGGATGAATGGATGAACGGAAACTGAATGAAATCTTGATTGAATAAGTGAATGAATGAATGAATGAATGAATGAAAGAATAAATTAATGAATGAGTCAGTGAATGAATGAACGTACAAACAAATGAATAACAATTGCAGGGTGGACTGCTGCATAGTTTATTGCGTGAAGTGCATGAATGAACAACGAAGAATGAAGAGAAGTGGGAGGGAGGTAGGAAGAGGGGGAAAAGGGGCAGGCAGACAGACAGACACCGACATATGTGAGAGGCAGGCAGAAAGGCAGCCAAGGGTGAGATATGTCATGTAGGTATGAAGGAAGGGAGGAGGCAGGTGTGAGGCAGGAGGGAGGGAGGGAGACCGGTGTGGGGTGGGAGGGGAGGCAGGGACAGAGGCAGGTGTTAGCCAAGAGGCAGCGAGAGAGGCAGGTGTAAGCAGGATGGCAGGGAGGCAGGCAGGTGCTAAGCAGGAGGGACAAAAAGGGCGGAGGGAAGGAGCTGGTATAAGGCAGGAGACAGGGGGAGAAGTAGGTAGAAGTGAGGCAGGAGACTGATGGAAGGGACGAAGGTAGAGAGGTGTCAGGTAAGCAGAACTGGCTTAGAGAGATAGCAAGAGAAGAAAGGTGAGGTCAGGTGAGGTGAGGCGAGCATACATCTTAGAAGAACAATTGGGAAAGTTAGGGAGTATGAAGAAAGTTGACAATTTACAGGCACATTACAGGTGCAGTCAACACATACAATACAAACGCTGTACAAAGGCAGACACAACATACAAAAGTAAATTTACTGGAAGGACACAGGGGGAGGACACTATTACAAACAGGTTCAAGCAAAATCTTGTAAAATATAATCAATTGGTAAAATTTCTTTAACAGGTTAAACAACACGCTTGTTTAGGTAAAATCGAAAAGGCTACAAACAAGCTTCAGGTAAGATAATACTGTGTGAACCAGTCCCACAGTACCCTTTGCGAGATGCAGGTACACTAAGTTCAATTACTGCAGTCCAGGTCAGGTATGACCAAGTGACGGGTCTAAGTCCCTACTGCTATAATAGGTTACTTTACGATTAAAAACTACTGACCATACTGACCTGTGTAGATCTTTTCACTGGGAGGCAGTTTTCCAACTGTCATGATTCTGAGCCACTTCTCTACTCAAACCCTTATCCCGGAGATCTCCATTTCACTCCACGTGTTCCTCGATCTGCTCCAGGGCACTCTACCCTCCACATTCCTGTCTATGACCTTCCTCACACAGTCACCTTTCCTCTTCTCTCATGTCCAAATCATCTTAACCTACTGGTTCGCATCATTTCTCTAACATCTCTTATGCCAAGTCTCTCTCGTAATATATACAGTGTTTTCAGTATGTCATTCAGTGAGGCTCTTGTTCATACACCTCAACATTCTGATTTCCGTACATTCAATTCAGCCTCTATTATCTTCCCTCGCTGGCCAAGTATCATTCCCATACAGTAAAAAGAGAACTCCTGTTTATTCACGAGAGGCAACAGCTCTCTAAACTTGTTTCATCCACATCTCATTTAAGCACTGGAACAGACGACCACAGTATCTTTCATTCCGCGCGCGCGCACGCATATATACACACACACACACACACACACACACACACACACACACACTACTGTTACTTAAATATCAGTAAAGATCCAGACCTGTCACTCTACATGTCTTCGGTCCCTGGAGGTACAGGTCATAATGAAGTTCAAGTGAAATCAGGAAAATTGCAGGTGATTTCCTTCTCGTAATGTACAAAAATATGAAATTACAAGCTAGTTCTCAAACACGCTACAAAATCAAATAGTTCACAAAATCAAAATAGTCTACAAACAAGCTTTACATAAGTTCTTCGGTGTGTGTGTGTGTGTGTGTGTGTGTGTGTGTGTGTGTGTGTGTGTGTGTGTGTGTGTGTGTGTGTGTGGGGGGGTAGGCACAATCAGGCAGGAGCAGCAGCACAGCATAGCGAGCGCTGGCAACTGTGGCATGTAAACAAAGCGAGTTCATCTGGCCGGGAGTGATGGCAAACACGGGGCCTGCATAATGACGCCGGCTGCTCTTGTTACCGACTCATCATCTAATTAGTATTGATTCGCTTCGCTGCTGACTTATTGCAGCCTATTTTCATGGAGGACTTGATGATGACGTTATATGCTGCTACTGTGTATTTTATTGCTGACTTACTGCAATCTTGTTCACGAAGGATTAGATGTTATCTCCTGTCACAAGTGAATCCAAGCAGCTATCATCTGTTTCGCTCCAGCTGAAAGATCTGATGATGTATGTAGCTGTAGTCTATTTCGCTGCTGCTGATTTCTTGCAATCTTATTCATCATAGGATTTAACGACGTTATTTTCCAGCCTCAATAAATCAATGTAACAACTATGCATATATGGTTAAATGATTTATATATTTTTCAGTAGCTCAATTTGCGTATCTGAATGCACAGTTTACCGTACGTACATCAAGTTTCTGGGTTTATATTATTCTAGTTAAAGGGCTTATGAATTTTCAGTCTGGGCTAACTTGCATATTGTTCTAGTCAGAGGTTTTATATCAGACTTACTTTACGACAATCAGATGATGTTTAATTATGATCGGTGGTTCCTCACGATGTAATGTGGAATACTGAAATGACTGTGATAAAAGTTGATGTATATCAAGTTATGCAAGCGTTCCACATACAGTATACTGGTACATAATGAGTTGATAACTGAAGGGAAGAAAGTGAATTAATGAGTGGATGAATGAATGAATGAATGAACATGGATTGATTGACGGAATGAATGAGTGACTGACTGAATATATCAAAGAATGGGTGATAAATAAATGATGGAATTATCAAATGGGAGAATAACGATTAACTGACTGACTGGCTGAATGAATGAAAGAATGAACAGATAAATTAATGAAAGAATGGATAGAAGGTAATTACAAATCCGAATCGTCGAATCGTGAAACTGAAAGTATTTTTAAGTACCGTACCAAATCTGTGTACATGGGTATTTTACTTTCAAAGGATTTTTCTCCCTTACACTAAAAAAATAACGATGGCTACTTAAAATAATAATAATAATAATAATAATAATAATAATAATAATAAATAATCCAGTTCTACCAAAATAGGTCGCTCCAGATTACCTGCAAATATGACGAAGTATCCCGCTAAGAACGACAGTACCGGTATTTATTTTCACAGGCAGAGCCATCTCAAGGGACGGCCCTGTTCGTGTGTCACCCACTTAAATTCTTCAGAAAATAGGCACTTCACGCCCGCAAACTTTAGCTACTTTAGCAATGCCTCATATTTGGAGGGTGATTCCCTTGCATCAATATAGATTTTTTTTTTTTTTTTTTCAGCTACTGCGAGACGACTCTGTTCAGTTTGGGAAGAATCCCTATTAGTGAATAAAGAAACTACCTAATTTATTTCCTTGGCTGACGACGATAATATATGGTGAGAGAGAGAGAGAGAGAGAGAGAGAGAGAGAGAGAGAGAGAGAGAGAGACCACCAGCACCCATATCATTGCACTGCGCAATAGTGTTCATTGCCTGTTTATCTCCGCATCGGGTAAATATTAATAATGAATGGTGATTACGAATACGCTAAACCTGTGGCCAAAAAAAAATAATAATAATAATCCTTGTTGATTATTGCAGATCCCTCGCTGCAATTTAATACTCCCGTTATCGCCACGAAATATGGCTAAACTATTGTGTTTAAAGGTCGGTTATGCCTTTCAGTACGAGGACGATTTTTTATTTAACCTATCTTCAGACGATTTTATTCATTTTATCTCCAGACGATTTATCATATGGGAGAGGAAGATTATCGACAGGGAATACGTGTACAATATAAAATCAGAGGGGCACTCACTGGAGCGCATCTCTCCAAGGGCAAGGTAATTTCCAAACCACTTTTTATAATGGGATAGGGTTTCCCATCATTAATTAGGGTTTCGCAGAAAGTGCTTTCCGGATCCAGAATCTGTATTACCATCCGGATCGGTCGCAAAAGTTAATCGATTATGCCCTGGGACATGGGCTATCTGCCCACCAAATTTGGTCCAAATCTCGCTTTAGTTTTTGAGTAATCCTGCTAACAGACAAACAACAAGCAAACGAACATAAAAAGGTGAAAACAGTATCCTTGTCGGAGAGAATTAGATGTTAGTTAACCTTTTCTCTGTGATACGTCTTTTTTATTGGATTATGTTTGCTGCCTCCACACGATGGGAGTTATCGTTAGTAAAATTTAGCTAGTACACAGTCAGAATAGATGTTCACTTGATCCTCTCTGACACGATTACGTTTGTTGTATTTTGTTCATGCTCTCCTCAGGCGATTTTTTTATTCCATGTGATTTTTCTAAGTGGAGGGGTAAGACAGAGCCTTCATTAACCTCTCCACAACTACAGTGGTCTAAGCTGAAGAAAATAGCTGCTAGCAAAAATATAATAATACGTCCTTGGGGTCTCCAGACGATTTCATTCACCGTACGAGAGACCTGGTACCGTGAATGGGTTAACGATGGCTATGGATAACCTAACCATCTCGAAAAGTTTCTCCAAGATGAGTAATACCTCTTAGTAATGGCAAGAACCGTGTATAAATCATCACTTTTAAAGGTTAACTCTCCCACTTCAAGCATTACATTCTGGCAAATGCAACATGAGCTGTGTTTAGCGAGAGAGAGTCATAGAAGCCTAAGTGTTAACACGGACATAATATTAAAAACTGACGAGCAGGGCAAACAACACTGGCCATTTCCTTCTCCACTACAACGACGTCAATATGTTTACTAATCACCTCCTCGGGCTGAACGGGTTGTATGCATTAACTGTGTACATGCAGTAACGTGATATTTCTCCCCCACCAGTGAGAAATGAGGTAATGATATCAGCTACTCTTCTTACACCAATGAAAGATGAACACAGTGACACATCTATCATTTTCCACCAAAGAGAGAGAAGAATTGCAACGTCATCTATCATTTCCCATCAATAACACGGGCACGCACTATCATCATCTATCTTCCTCTATTTTCCTCTTCACAGTAACTTCATCTGTTTTCCTCTTCACGGTAAGATCAGTCTTTCTATTCACAGTAACAATTACTCTCCTTCATCAGTACGGGAAGTACTGTGGCATTATCCAACTTCCTCTTCACAGTAACGTTACCTATCATTCTCGACCATTAAGGGAAGAAAAGAAAAAAGTCCTGTCTTTCTTCTCACAGTAACGTTATCTCCACCAGTACGGGACCACGACACCAGTTCATCTCCACCACTACGACACCACTATAACGTCATCTATTTCCTCCCACAATAACGGAATCCTCAAATTAAACTCTCAGCACTTACCATCCACAAAAGTACGAGACACCAACCTTCACCACGATCTCCCCGTTACCCTTACCTGCAAAAGAAGAAAATACACATTATTAAACATTCACTATAAACTATATTCAACTATATTAATAGACCAACATAGGACTTGGGAATCTAGTAATAAACTGATAAAGACGTAAAATTAGAATATTAGTAACACACAACCACAGGCTACCCTGAACCGGGATTGAACGTGACTGACATCTATTTAAAAGGTTACATAAGATTCAGATAACAATATATCAATATCTGAACCTAAAATGAACCTGAAGCGAACATTAATCAAATTTCGGTGATGATATCTGGGGTGAGACTTAACGGATTGCAGGATTAAAACACGATGCTGAAATAAAGGCGACTGAAACATGGAAAGGGGTATTTCCTAAGAGACTAGTTAAAAGGAAAATGAAGAAATGGGGCAGAATGGCAAATGATGAACGATTAATTACGGACATGTAGACGGTTCCGAAAGAACGTATGAGGAGGATATGGTATATTTTCACCCATTCACCATATTACGTGCGGTATTTTTCACACTGAACCGACCGCCATCAAATTATTTCATGCAACGTACAGAAGACATCTTTTCTTTGAAGGTGTTAAGGAAGGCTGTGTCTCGCCCCTCATACTCAAAATGTGTCTCTCTTACATCAAATAAAATCGTCTCAGGATAGCACGACAGAGAAGGACGTCCTCACAACGAAGGGGTTAAACTAGCAACTTATACGCCTTTCATTTATTTATTTATTTACCTACTTATTTGCGTATTCATTTCGCATCACAGTACATTTTCAACAACGCTGAGATATAACTACATCCTTCAGGTACACGGTTAATATTACAGGTACTTGTAAACTCCAGTACCGGTATATTGTATTTCGTGTCGCCAACTCACTCAACCTCTGTCTGCATCTGACTATTAGGATCACCACCGTTTACTTAATGTTTCTTTTGCCCTCCTCTCTCTCTCTCTCTCTTCGTTGATTCATTTACCGAGCAGGTATTTGTCTTCAATCAATGAAGTCAATATTGGGTGATGGGAGAAGGAATAGAGGACGAAGTACTAGAACATATAGTAGTGAATGATAGGAGGGTATAGCTACTCTCTTTCTTGTCTTGCTTATTGTTGTATTTACGAGTTTCTTTTGTCATGGAATTACTTATCAATAAACAGGCGTCACAGTACAGGTGTGGAACGTGTCTGAGCGAGCTAGGTTATATTTTTGGCCCTTTTCGGCAACAACTGGATCTTTCTGGAAATTTTCATGACGGTTTCAGCAAGGTACGAAATACTACGGTTAGCCAAAAAGCTGTGGAAAAAAAAAAAAAAAAAAAACTCAGGCAAATATATCTTTCCTCTCTGCTTCTTCCTTCCCAATACCTCCTAATAATACCTAATACTCAGAAAACCAAAAATCTACATAAACAAAGCAGAAGAGGAAGGACGCAAACAAATCCTGAAATCTATGTAACTTCCTCTTCTACTACAACTCACCGTATTCTGTCTCTCCGTCCCCTAATGTCTCTCTCACTTATTTGCAGTTCTCTCTCTCTCTCTCTCTCTCTCTCTCCTATTATTTGCTTCTTGTACTGAATGCAAACACATTTAATAAACCAATACACGAGGAAGGAGAGAGGGGTGGAGTTAGTTCCCTCTGATTTTCTTGTAATTACCTATGTTTAATCCATCTCCCACAACTAATATTTACATCTGAAAATACACACAAAGCTATGAAAATTAAAAACAATATATAGATGAAAAATTAACAGATAAACCTTGCTCTCCCGGATTCTACAGTAATCCCTCTTAATTCCATCTCCTCGTAATCATTAACATTCACGACTGATCATACACATATTAAAATTGAGAGAAGTATATAAATCTTCCTTTCCCCCATTCTCTCTCTCTCTCTCCCTCTCTGTTTCTTCTCTCCGTCCCTCCATAACCTAATATTTACATCTATTACAGAAAATAAACTCGTACACAAGACAATAAAAGAGAAGAGAGAAGGGGAGAGAGATAAACAAAGGGAAGAGGAAACTCACTCCCTCTCTCTCTCTCTCTCTCTCTCTCTCTCTCTCTCTCGAAATAAATGCTTTTGTTCCTTTTGTGGGGGAATAAACAACCCTACGCCTCTCTCTCTCTCTCTCTCTCTCTCTTGCAATGGAGAATGGAACAGGAAAGAGAAACGTTAGTTCAAGGAAACAAGGGAGGGAGGGAGGAAGGGAAGGCAGGCAGGAAGGAAGAACACGAATGAAAGAAAGAGGGGGGTAAGGGTGGGAGAGAAGAAAAGGAATAACGAGGAAGAGGGAGAGAAACAAGGATCAGATAAAGTAAACGTAACGGGGAGGAAAAAAAAATGGATGTGGTAGGGATGAAGGCAGGAAGAGATGGAAAGGAGAGATGGGGAAATGGAAGATGAAGGAGGAAGCATGGGATCGAACTGGGAAGAAAGGAGATAAAGCGAGGGGAAGAGGGAGAAGTGAAGGTGAGGGTGAATATTGCTTGATGAAGAATGAAGGTACAGGGAAGACGGAAGGAATGGATGGGCAGAGGGAAGGGCAGTGTGACAGGAGCACGAGAACGTATGGAAGAGGAATTACAGAGAGATATAAGAGAGATACAAGACTGAAGACATAAGGGCAGGTAACAAATCTCTGTCAACACCATTACGTGATATCCACCCAGTGTTAAATATAGCCGCCCGTCAGTTGCTGTATTAAAATGAGAAAGACCTCATCCTATACAAGGGGGATACAATTTTTCGAAACCTAAACGCAGATTCTTGCTAATAATTCACAACACATACAAATATACGAACATGTGTGTGTGTGTGTGTGTGTGTGTGTGTGTGTGTGTGTGTGTGTGTGTGTGTGTGTGTGTGTGTGTGTGTGTGTGTGTGTGTGTGTGTGTGTGTGTGTGTGTGTGTGTGTGTGTGTAACAGGTATGCATTCGAGTTGGCTGGGGCACATAAGAAATTTTTTTGTCTACCTTGTGAGACAGAAGGAAAACCAGAACCAACAAATGCCAATAAATACGCTGCACTGTAAACACATGCCCCCCTCCCCTTTCTCTCTCTCTCTCTCTCTCTCATACACACCACGTCCTCACACACACACACACACACACACACACACACACAAACCTACATATGCCCCCACACACAAAAACACAAAAGCGCGCACACATTCACGAAACTAAAAATTCCTATCACAGCCGGGGGGAGGGGGAGGGGGAGGGGGTAAGAAAGACAGGGAGAGAAAGGGAGGAATGCAGGGAGGGGAAAGCGAAGGATGGGTAGAGAGGAGAGGGGAAACAAGGAGGAGAGAGGAAACAAGGAGGAAAGGAAAACAGGAATGGGAGGGGGAAACTCGAAGGGAAGGAAGGGGAGGAAGGAAGGGAACAGGAAAAAGGGGACAGGGAGGTGAAGGGAGGTACCGTAGGTGAGAGGAGGAGGGGAGCAGGGGAGACAGGGAGAAAAGAGGGACGGGGGAAGGCAAGGAGAGGCAGGGAGGAATGGGCTGGGGTGGGAAGGGGGCGGTGTTCCCTCATACAAGCACTCTAAATGAAGCCTCAGACCAGATTGGACCCAACTGGACAAAAAAAGGCAGGAAAAAAGTGAGTGAATAGCCGTGCTCCTCCACTCACTCACCTGTCCCCACTGCTTCGCTATCTCTCATCCTACTAGCTCTTCATTTTCAAGGCACAATCCTCTCATTTGCACATCGGATTCTTTATCTTCTCACTACCAGCTATAATTTTTTACTATCTCCTCACTTTATCACTGTTATTTTGACACTACATAATATATTCATCACTCACATTTTCATATCACTAGATTCATTTCCACACAGTACTACCTGCTTTCAGCAATCTCACACAGTCGCTACCTGTTCATCTTCATTATTACATCAACTCTGCCAGTCTTCCAACTCTCCTGTCACAGTCTCCCCATCTTCACAGTACTATCCTCTCACTATCTCCTCGAAAGATCCAATAAGCCTGTTGCTGTTTGCTTTCCTTTATGCTCCTTTACCTTTTTTCTCGTCTCTGTTTCTTCCATTCTCCCTTCATGCTTGCTTTCATCTGCCATACTTCTCCCTCTACCTTCCTTTCTTTCCATTCTGCTCTCTTCCTTCCTCCATCACGTACCAAGAATCAGGAGGAGACAGGGAAAGGAAAAATATAAGAAGCCGAGATAGGAGGAGCAATGACAGCAATATAGAGAGAGATAAGGAGGGAGATTAACGAGAGAGAGAAGTAGAAGAGATGTGGGAAGGGAAGGCGTGATAGGAGAGGTATGATGAGAAATGAAGAGATATGGGAAGGGAAGAAGCGATGAGAGAGAGAGAGAGAGAGAGAGAGAGAGAGAGAGAGAGAGAGAGAGAGAGAGAGAGAGAGAGAGAGAGAGAGAGAGATGAAAGGGATGATATAATCAAGAAAGAAACAGTGTGAGGGAGGAGGGAGACTGGGAGAAGGAGAAATGAGAGATGACCAGAGAGTGTAAAGGAAGATGATCAAAAGGGAGGACTGACTGAAGCGACGAAAGATTCATTGACTGGAGAAAATAATCAACAGTACGACTTGAACCCCTGAACATGAGCAAATGACTGTAAATGCGTAGGGGAATGAGTGAAAGTGAATGCAAGTAAGTGAGAAAGGTCGACTTGGCCCTTAGACGATCAACAGGACTGAAGTGTGGCCCTTGGGAAGGATTGAGTTCGACACCACTGCATTAATAACTGTGTGGGTGTGTGAATGAGTACAAGTAGTAGAACGACTGAGTGTTAGTGAGTGATCGAGTGGGGATGTGAGTGAGAGCAGCTGTGTTTGACGAGCAGTTGAAAGTGAAGAACTGTAAATGAACGTAAATGACAGAACGAATAGCAAATCTGAGTATACTGTTAAATCAAGAACGAAAGCATCAATATGAGAAACACACACACACACACACACACACACACACACACACACACACACACACAGGTGGTTGACTGACAGAGTAGGCGAGAGAGCGAGTAAATGAGAACAGGCGAGTAAGTGAACACCTGAAGGATATCTCAATCCAGATTCTTCACTCCTAGCTTCATTTCCACCAGCCCAGCCCAGCCACTCGAAATAAAGCAGAAATAGTGTCCCCTCCTCCTTCTATCCCCACACTCCTCTCTCTTCTCGTCCCTTCCCCACGTTCTCCCTTCTCTGTCCTCTCCTCATTTGCCTCCTCCTCTCCAACACTCCTCCCTTCTTATCCTTCACCACACCCCTCCTCCTCTCACCCGACACTTCTCCCTTCTTTTCCCTCTCCATACCCATTCCTTCTCTCCCCCTTCTCCCTCTCCACACCCATTCCTTCTCTCCCCCTTCTCCCTTCTCTTCCCTCCCTACAACTCTTCCTTCTCCTGTTAATCTTTTTTTCTTCTTTCTCTCCACCCAATCCGTCCCTTCTCCTCTGTCATACCCTCACACCTATCTGTTTTCCCCTCTTCCTTTCTCCCTCCCCCATCCCCCACCTTTTCCTCTCTCCTACTCCTCTTGCTTTCCCTTCTCCTGACCTTCCATCCCTCCCTTTTCCCTCTCTCCTCCTTCCCTTCCCACTCCCTGCCCTTCTCCTCGTCTTTGGATTTGCAAGCGTCTGGAAGAAGCGGTTCACCAGGGACCTTCATTCATGCATTTACGGATATACGCTTTTACGCCTCCAACACATTCTCTCTCTCTCTCTCTTTCTCTCTCTCTCTCTCTCTCTCAAATAAGGAGGCGTAATACTGTATATTAGGCATAATGTGGAAGGCCCTCGGGTGGATGGGAAGGAGTGCCCAGCCGAGAGATTTTCGATGGATGGGAAGTAGTGTAGTGAGGCGGAGGATTTTAGTGGATGAGAATGAATGTGAGCATTAAGGATGGATGGGAAGGAGTGTACTGAATGAAGTAGTTCCGGTGAATAGGAACGTTAGTACTAGAGGAGGAAGGGGGGGGGGTACTTTCGGCGGATACGAACAAATATATTCTGTACAAACCCTCTCCTGGTCGGGACAACCCCAGTATTTCATTACAGCTAAGGCCAGGCGAGTTTTTCCAGCTGAGAGCGAGTCTTAGGAGCCTGATAGGTGTTAATGAAGGAAGCTTAGTAGGTGTGCACGAATGAGCTGGAGGAGGTAATTTTGAGAGGAAGGAACGAATGTATGGAGGAGTTCTGTGGAAGAATGAGAAAGAGTGGGCTGGAGGGAGGAGTTTGAGTTAAAAGGCATGAATGCATGTGCATTGATACAAGACACCGACATACATACTGTATATATATATATATATATATATATATATATATATATATATATATATATATATTACGAGAGAGAGAGAGAGAGAGAGAGAGAGAGAGACCACAAAAATCCTTCCAATTCCAAGATTTCGAGAACGGAAAAATCCGACCTGTCCAGAGGCGCTCCAATAGGCCTTGTAACTGGTAATGTGACCCTGTTTTCGGGATATTAAAGCAAAAAAAAACATGTCTAAGGTCACGTTGTGTGTGTGTGTGTGTGTGTGTGTGTGTGTGTGTGTGTGTGTGTGTGTGTGTGTGTGTGTGTGTGTGTGTGTGTGTGTGTGTGTGTGTGTGTGTGTGTGTGTGTGAATACAGGCTTACATGACCTTTTGGAGATATGGAAGGATGTGTGTTCGGTTAACACGAGCAATCGGAGGTAGAAAAGAATGTGTATTAATATATGTAAGTATGTTGGTATGTACACTAGCCCTAAAAAGTATGGCGTATGAGGGCTCCAGCGATATCCGAAATGGTCAGTGCAGCTTGTGCCGTACCAGCAAGACTAACTTTATACAGATATAGATAGACATATGACAATACTGAGGAGGAACTGTCACAAGAAAGGTATATGATGCATCCCCATGAAAATAGGTTTACCAGTGTGGGGTGGAATTATTGGGCATTTGTTTGAAACTGCCTTTGCCTGTGGTCTCTCTCTCTCTCTCTCTCTCTCTCTCTCTCTCTCTCTCTCTCTCTCTCTCTCTCTCACCCCTACAATGCAGCTCTCTCATCTTCGCCTCCTCTCTCAAGTTCTTCCTCTTTCAAGTATTCCGTAATTTATTCTTCCCCTTCCTTTGTTCTCTCTCCCTCTTGTCTCCCTCTCTTCTCTCACTTTCTCTCTTTTATCTCCCCCTCTTCACTCCTATCTTCGTCTCTCATTTCCTATTCCTTCTCTGTTGCTACTTCCCCTCTTCATTAAGTTATCTTCAAATCCTTCCTTCCTCTTGGTGGATTTTTATTTCTCTCTCTCTCTCTCTCTCTCTCACTGCACATCCAATCACATTTCCTAGGTAACCGATTCTTCACACTTCACCTTCGTCCTTCATTCGTATTTTCAAACCATTTCTTCTCTTTCCCTTTTTTCCTCTTTCTCAATTCTTCCCCTTTCTCACTTCTCCCTCTTTTCTACCCCTTTCTCACTTCTCCCTCTTTCCTTTTTTTTTTTCACTTCTTCCTCTTTTCTTCCTCCTTCTCACCTCTTCCTCTTTTCTTCTTCCTCAAAACTTTCTACTTTCATCCTTTACTTTCTAAACATCACTCAAACTTCCTCATACCTTTCATTCTGTATTTCTTCCTGTTCCCCCATTTTTCCGAGGTACCAGTTTATGCTTCCTCCTTTTCTAGTTCTTCATCCTCCTCCTCACTATCCTTAACTCTTCATCTTGAACTTATCTTTGATTCTCTATCGTTTTTCCTTATTCATTTTATTTTTAACTCTCTCCAGTGTCTCTTGTACCTCCTCCTGCTTTTCCACCCTCTTTATTCTTCTTTCTGTTTCCCCAATTAAGTCTCCTGTTTCTCTTTTGCTCGTAATTTTCTTCCTTTCTTTCCTTGCTGCTGTCCATCAACTCTTCTTTCTCCTCCCTCTTCCTCTTCTTTCTCTGTCCTTCCTTTGCTCCTCTGTTTGGTCTCACACAGTTTCCTCCTCTCCCTCCTTCCTGTTCCCATATTTCAGTATTCCACTTTCTATCATCATCACCATAGAGGTAGGATACCTCTATGATCATCACCATCTGCTTATTCCTGTACCCTCCACCTCCTCCTCCTCCTTCCTCCTCATCCTCCTCCTCTTCCTCGTGGTGGTGGTGTAGAGCCGAGATAAGGAGGTAGGAAGGAGAGGTGAGAGCCTGGGATTAACTAAGTCCTCAGGTGAGTTACTCCTTCCTTCCCTCCTTCCTTCACCTTCCCTCTTCTTCCCTCCTCTGACCTCTTCCTACTTCTTTCCTCTCCTTCCTCACTTTTTCCTCCCTATTCTTACACAGTCCTTCCTCGCTCTTCTTTCCTCCTCTCTTTATTCTTTGTCTCCCTTTCCTTTATTCCCCTTCACTTTTCATCCCTCCCTCCCCTCCTTCCTTGCTCCTTCCCACCCTCTCTCCTTCCTTCCCGCCTTCTCCTTCCTTCCTTACTCCCTCCTTCCCTCCCTCTCTCCCCTCATCATTCTCCTTCCCCTCTCATTTTTCCTCTTCGTTCTTCTTCAATATCTTCTTTCTTCTCCTCCCACTCTCCCCTCTTCTTTCTTCTGGCCTTTTCTTCCTCCCTCCCTTTCTCTCTACAGAACTTCTTTATCCATCTCCTTTCCCCTCCCTCCTTAGACATCCTACCTTTTCCATTCCCTTATTAACAATTCTTTGTTTTCCAGATAAATACATAATTATAAAACATAATAAAACTACATCATGCCAGTTATAACAGAGAGAGAGAGAGAGAGAGAGAGAGAGAGAGAGAGAGAGAGAGAGAGAAATCCCTCCCACAAGAAATTTGAGAACAAACACCTTTTTACTAGTATAACTTTGGGACACGTTTTGAACCGTGTGTGTGTGTTTGTCCTCTCTCTCTCTCTCTTTCTCTCTCTCTCTCTCTCTCTCTCTCTTTTTCTCTCTCTCTATCTATCTCTTTATCGATCTATCTATCCAACTTTTGTTCTCCACTGTTTGTTCATGTTTGTTATATTCTTGCTCTTTTTTCTCAATGCCCTTTCACTTATTGGTCTTTTCTTTCCTCCCCTTTATTTTTTTCCTTTTTCGGTGACAATTTCTCGTTTTATTTCCTCCATTTCTGAACGCTCAATTCCACCACTTTTAACTTTTAATATATATTCCGTCCCTTCGTATCCTTTCAATTTAATTTTTCATTCAAGTTTCCAGGTTTTCGTTTATATCTCTAATTGTTCTCACTGGTTTTTGTCTCTTCCTCTTTTTCACATTTTTCAACTACTATTAATCCATCCATCTGTCTGTCTATCTCACCCATGTATGCATATCTATTTGTCTGTTTATCTGTTATTCTTCCGTTCATTTCTATCTA
The DNA here is from genome assembly GCF_032717465.1 of Coenobita brevimanus. NCBI lineage: Eukaryota > Metazoa > Arthropoda > Malacostraca > Decapoda > Coenobitidae > Coenobita > Coenobita brevimanus. Next base: position 13,010,616 of record NC_136971.1, on the reverse strand, counting down.
TCTATGTCATCCTTCTATCTCTCTATATCTATCTACCTATCTATCTATAGCTATCTTTCCATCCATTCCATTTGCTCTGATTTCCAAGCCAAAATCCCATTAATTATATTTTTCTCTTGCTATATTTTATCTTTAGTAATTCTCCATACTGTAAGTTTTAAAGATTTTTCTATCGTTCTTATTCTCGCCAGCACTCTTGTGTTCCTGTCTCTTTCGGTTTCATTCCTTTCGTTTTATAATTCTTTCTCCAGTCTGCCTCATTTCCATCTTTTTTATTTTTCCCCCAGCATTCACTTCCGTCCTTGCACTCACTTGTACCTGATCGGTCATTTCCATCACGATATTCATTTCCTACAGCAGCATTATGTTCATCACTGCTGTCATTTCCATTCCTGCCTCCATTCCTACCACAGTGTCATCGGTGCTTTCATTTCCCTCCCTCCCTTCATTCCTACCTCAGTATCATCGCTGCTTTCACCTCCCTGCCTCCCTCCCTTCACTCCTACCACAGTATCATCGTTGCTTTCATTTCCCTCCCTCCCTTAATTCTCACCACAGCATCACCACTGTTTTCATTTCCATTCCTCCCTTCATTCCTATCACAGCAATCATATTTACCCCGCCATGGAGGTTATGCGTTTGGGTCTGTTTGTCTGTCACTGTCTGCCTGTCTGTCTGTTAGCAACATAACGTAAAAGTTGCCGGCTGGAATTGCATCAAATTTTGAGTGATGACTGAGCGCCACGAGAGGAGCAAATGATTAAATTTTGGAAGAAAAATGTGCAAGGTTAAGGTCAAGGCCATGGAAAACATATAACACTGGACGGAATTGCATTAAAAACTGGGACTGTGACTCAGGATCGTCAGAGAGACAAGTGATTATATTTTGAGGGAAAATTAGAAAATATCAAAATCAACACGAAAATCCCTAAATTATCTGTATCTCACGAACATAACAAGATAAGCGACATGGAACTAAGACCCCAATATCCTTACAGAAAGATCCCAATTGAACTAGAGTCAAAGTCAAAGGTGGCCCAATTTGATGAACTTTGAATCCTTGGCAGAGGTATGTACTTTCGGAGGGTTCTTATCCTCTCACTTCTACCTCGGGATTCACTCCCTTCCCTGCCTTTACCCGCGCCACGACACTCATTTCCATCCTGCCACTAACCTCTATCCCTGCACTCGCTTCCACCACTGTTTTCATTCTTGCATTCACTTTCCTCCCAGCACCCATCTCAAGAACGTTACTTTCATCCCCGCAGTCGGTTCCATATCTTCATTCATTTCCACCTCTCCACACATATCAACAGCATTCACATCCATTCCTGCACTCATTTCCATCTCTGGACACGCCTCAGCAGCATTTACTTCTATCTCTGCATTCCCTTCCATCTCTGCACACGTCTCAACAAGTCACTTCCATCCCTGCATTCATTTCCATCGCTGCACACGTCTCAACAGCATTTACTTTCATCCCTGCAGTCACTTCAGTCACTTCATTCATTCTTACCACTGCCTTCATTTCCATCCCGACATTCATCTCTGTCTGTGTGTACTCCGGTCGGGCTCCGGTTCTCCTCTAATTTGCATCCTGTGTTTGCTCACTTCTCTCTAATTATCTCTCTCTTTGTCTCCTCGTCTCTTATCAAGTCATTCCTCTCTCTTACTCCTTTGTTTCTCCTCTCTTTGTTCGTGTATCCTGCTTAATTTATCTGTGTAGTTCTTCCTCACTTCGCTCTTTCGTCGTTATTGTTCTGTAATACCGTTTGCATTATGCTGTAAATCTGTTTTCTCACGTCTTAATTCTCTCTCTGTCTGTCTGTCTGTCTGTCTGTCTGTCTCTCTCTCTCTCTCTCTCTCTGCCACAAGAACCAACACGGCTGTTTTGTGCTCCACTTGCAATAAATTTCTGACCCGCGTTTTGCCTCCTGTTGACTTGTTGTGACAGAGGAGTGGGAGTGGGAGTGGGAGTGGGAGTGGGAGAGGGAGAGGGAGTGGGAGTAAGGTTGGTAAAGGGAGAGGGTGTGAAAGAGGGAGAAAGAGAGGGAGAGGAAGTGGAAGTACAAATATGAATAAGAGAGCGAAAGGGAGAGGGAGAGTGTGGGGGTGGGGAGAGTGTGGGGGTGGGGGTGAAGGTGGGAGTGGGGGGTGAGGGTGGGAGTGGGGGGTGAAGGTGGGAGAGGGGGATGTAGGTGGGAATGGGGGGTGAAGGTGGGAATGGGGGGTGAAGGTGGGAATGGGGGGTGAAGGTGGGAATGGGGGTGCGAGTGGAGGTGGTGTTGGAAGTGGGGGATTGGGGTGGGAGTGGGTGTGGGAATGGGAGAGGGAGTCGGGGTGGGATTGGGTGGGGGAGTGGGAGAGGGAGTCGGGGTGGGAGAGGGATTAGGGGTGGGAGTGGCGGTGGGAATGTAAATAGGAGTGAAGGTCAATGTGGTGAGTAGCGGCGGGAAAAAGAGTGGGAGTTGGAGAGGAAATAGGTGTGAGGCTGGGAGAGGAAGTGGAAAAGGAAGAGAGTGTGCGATGAGGGAATGGAATGGGGGGAAGGCAGTGTGGTGGAAACGAATGTTGAGAATGGGAGTGGTGGGACAGGCCAAGGGTGTAAAGTAGACGAGGATGTGAAAGTGGGAGGGGAAGTAGGAGAGGAAGAGGGTGTGGGATGAGGGAAAAGGAGAGGGAGAGGAGGTGGAATGAAGTGAATGTGGGAGAGGGTGGGAGGAAGACTTATTTAAAATCAGGAAGAGGGAAAAGGTAGAAGGGAAATTGGAGAGAGAGGGATAATGAAGGAAAACGAAAAGCGGAAGTAAGAGGGAAAAGTGGGGGAATGAAGAGGAAAAAAGACCAAGGGAAAGAAGGAAAAAAAGAACGACAGGAAAAAAGAAAAAGAGAAAAGGGGGAAGGTAGGAGTATGAATATGAATGACTGATAAGAGGCGGCGAGAATGAGGAAAGTAAGATGGAGGAGGATAATAAAGAGGTAAATGAGGAAGGAAAAGAACGAGAGAGAGAGAGAGAGAGAGAGAGAGAGAGAGAGAGAGAGAGAGAGAGAGAGAGAGAACCAGGGAAGAAACGAGGTGGGAAAGATGAAGAGATTATGCGAGACACAAAGATGAGAGGTGATTAAGAGAACAGGGATGAAGTGAAGGCTGTGTGTGTGTGTGTGTGTGTGTGTGTGTGTGTGTGTGTGTGTGTGTGTGTGTGTGTGTGTGTGTGTGTGTGTGTGTGTGTGTGTGTGTGTGTGTGTGTGTGTGTGTGTGTGTGTGTGTGTGTGTGTGTGTGTGTGTGTGTGTGTGTGTGTGTGATCTATAATCTGAGGTGGTCGCCGCCTGCATAGTCTCTCTAATGCCTCGCTTAATTGACTGACTGAGAGACCTGCACCTGCCTACCTCTCTCCCTCAATTGTTGCGCTCTCTCTCTCTCTCTCTCTCTCTCTCTCTCTCTCTCTCTCTCCAGGAGCTTCATTCCTGCTCCTAATACTGCTCCCCTCTCTTACAACTGTTGCTCCCTCCTTCCCCCAACTGTTGCTTCCTCTCTCTCCACCCTACCTCCATATAATACAATTTTTCTCTCCCTTCCTCGCTTCCTGTCTGCTGCTCCCTCCCTCCTTCCTCTGGTTGCCTTCGTTCCTAACCTTTCCCTTCCTCGTCCTGCAAATCCTGCTCCCATTCTATCTCCTCAGCCGCTTCTCCCCCTCTCCTCTCTCTAGCTTCCTCCCACCATCCTCACTCGTTCCCTCCTCCATCAAATCTTACTTCCTCGCTCCCTGTAGTGCTGTTGCTCCCTCTCCTCCTCTCGTGACTCCTTCCCTCCCGTATGACTGTCTCAAGAACAAAATAAAATAACGTATCTATGAAATAATTAATCCTGCCTTCTTCCAAGCCTTCTTCTGTGCTGATTCCTCCTTCCTTCCTCGTTCCTCCTCCATTCCTTCCTCATTCCTTAAATCCTTTCTCTTTTCCTCCACCCGTTCCTCACCTTTCCCTCCCTCTCTCCCTCTTGCCCACACCGATTCTGCCACTGGATTTGTGATCGGGCACTATGAGGATTTTTTTTTCTGACTCTAGACGCCTTTATTCAATTAACGGAGACTTCTTGTACAGCATAGGCCGATGAAAGTTCTTTTTAATTCCTTCAGTTCGGAAAAAAAAAAAAAAAATCTCCCCTAAAGCGAGTACGATCATCTGATATTAGCAAAAATGAAACAGTAAGGACGTCCTCGAGTTCAAAAAGTTAAATACTAACCATATCTTCAGGTAGATGTGATTAATTTTAACCACGTAATCTAATCAGGTATAATTCCTTAAAGGAAAGCAATTAATATTGTTAAGTATATTTTAGATTACAATATTTATGCTCAGTAAGTTAGTTTGTTTACTCATTCACCTCAGCATCTCTTACATATCATACTTATGTTACTTGCAGATTATACTCAATTTACAAAAGATCTCTTGCACTTGAAGGATTAATGAACGGTGCATCTGACTCTCCCCCTGTTCGAAAAATTTCTCGTGAGCTAAATCTGATCTTATATAGTCAGCAAAAAATAAAAAATAAATAAATAAATAAATAATAATAATAATGATAAATAAAAAACCATCGAAGTGAAGTGGTTAATTTACATGTAGTCGGCATAACAACAGTTTCTTTCATGACTACTTGTTTCCCTTTCTTAAACCTTTACTTAATGTGAGTTAACCGTGCACTGTACTTAAATTTAGGTACCAATATACTCCAGGGTAAACTGCAGCAAGGTTTGGAAGTAGAGGAGCGACATTTCCTCTCCCTTCTTCCTCTCCCACACCATCTCTCTTCCTCCCCTCCAACACCTCCCTTCCTCCCCATCCACACCTTATCCTTTCCTCCTCTTCCACACCTTCCTTCCTCCCCTCCCCACACTTTCTCCCCCTTTCTCTCCAAAATCACCTCCCTCTCTTCTCTCCCACAACTCTTCCCTCCCTCCTTTCTTTCCATGCCTCGCACATAAAATCACCTCCCTCCCTCTCTCCTCTCCCACAACATCTCTCTCCCTCCTCTCCTACATCACCTCCCTCACTCCTCTCCCACCCTCGTTATAATCCACCTCTCCTCTTTCACGCGGCTCCCTCCTCCGCCCTCCTCCTTTTCAATTTCCGCATCCGTCTTCCCTCCTAAACGTTTACCTCATCATCTTTATCTCCTTCCCTCCACCTCCTCATTAAATGATTCTCTCCTTCCTCCTTTCACGGTTCCTACATTACTTTCTCTCTCTCTCCCTCTTTCTTTCTCTCTCCTCCTCTTCACTTTCCTCTACTCTCTGCTCCTCCATTACCCCTTTCCTCTTTCTTTCCCTCAGTTCCTGCTCTCTTTCCTTGTTTCTCTACCTCCTTCTCCTCCCTTCTCATATTTTTCTTTCAACTTCTTCCTCTCTTCCTCCCTCACCCTGTTACTCCCTCGCTCCACTTTCTCTCCCCCTCCTCCCTCACTCTTCATCTTTTCTCTCTTCTCCCCGTCTTCTCTTCTCTCACCCTAATACTCTTTTTCTCCTCCTCTCTCTCTCTGTTCCTCCCTTTCTCTTCCTCTCGCTCCCTGATTCTTCCTTTCTGTCCTCCCGTCTCCACCAGACTTTTCTCTCCTTGCATCGCCCTTCCCCCCCCCCCTCTCTCTCTCCTTCTCCTAGTTCTTGCCAAATCCTCTTACCAGTCTTCTAGGAATGTTGCTCATTATCTCACCTCTCTCTCTTCCTCTCTCTCTCTCCCCCTTTTCTCTGTCTGTCTGTCTGTCTGTCTCTGTCTCTGTCTGTCTCTCTCTCTCTCTCTCTCAGCCACGCACCTTAATCACTTCTTTCCACATCCATGTTCCCAATTTAATAACCAATCAGAATGCCGAGCCGCCTCCTCGACTGGCCAATCACACACCTGCTCACCCGGGCCTAAGCTACTCACACCGGCCCAATCCCCTCCTCCACCTCACAGCCAATTAGAGGAGACCTGGGCCCTGGGAACAGCCAATCAGGGTGAGATTTGCGTTGAGGGCACGGAGGAGGACCAATCACAATGCACGTGTTAGCCTAATCAAACCCCAATCATGCCAGACGAATGGAAACCCAATCAGGTCATCAGCCAATCAGAGCAGGAGTCAGTCGATTTACAACCCATTAAGCATATACGTCAAGAATTAAGATCAATAAGAATGCACGTTGTCATTACCAAATCCAATAAGAATACTTATCACCCGAATCAAAAGCCAGTACGACTACAAATTACATTCCCATTCACGTCTGAAGGATCAAAGCCCAATCGGAATGCACGCCTTAAAAGCCTAGAATGCACGCTAAAAACCCAGTAAGAATGCATGTCAACCAACTCGAAATACAATACCAAATCATTCGCCCACGAACGCGTATCGTCCGCCATCGTAAAAAAAAATAGATCAGTAATCCTCTGGCAATTGGAGGCATATCATCGCAGCTTCGTCAAATAAAAAAAAAAAATAGTTTTGGGATTTCGCCGTTCACTCCAACTAAGTATTACGCTAATATTCAGAAGCCTCAAGTCAAGGGTATTATATTGGTGAAGGTCACCGAAGAATTTCTAATGGTTACCATTTTAATAGCCGCTCTCTTCGTTAAGGGTAAGATAGGAAATGATGAATAAAGAAAAAGTTAGAAGGCATTTTTTTCTTGCAAAACCCTCTGGCAATCGGAGGCAGATCATCGCAGCTTCGCCAAAATTATTAACAAACAGACCATATATCTCAGGGTACTTTCCACAATGTCTGGATACACTCTGCCCAAACTTTTTGGGCAGTACCCCAAGATACTGACTTTGAGATATTTTGGGAACAGCCACACACACACACACACACACACACACACACACACACACACACACACACACACACACACACAGGCGGTAACATTATTGCCTCGCTTGGTGGGCAATAACCAGAAAGCACGTCAAATACCCAATTATAATGCACGCCAAACAAATAAAAATGCACATCACAAACCCAATCAAATGCTCAAAAACCAAACCAAAATATAATCAGGAAGCACATCGCAAACCCAATCAAGAGGCACATCAACCGAATCAGAAATCAACAAAATATGCAAAGTCCAAGAATCCAGTGAGAATACACGTCACTCAATTCAACACCAATCAAAATGCAAGTAACTGAATCCATGCCTAATCACAACTCAGTCAGCATGTGGATCAAAAGACTTCATACCAATCAGAATGCACATCAAACGAGTCAATATTCAATTCTAATGAGCGTTAACCAAATACCATCCAATCAGAATCACACAGACCACATCAAAACCCAATCCCTGTGGCACTGATTGAGGGTCAGGATAATAGGCCAATCGGAATAAGTCTGACCAGTCAACACCCAGTCAAACCATCTGATCACCCAATTAAGTGATAAGTAGAAAAGAAACTGGCCTCACAAATATCCAATCAAAATGCAGATTCCGCGCTGGCCGGCCCTCACCTTAGCCACTCAAAATGAAAGCTGACATGTTATCAACTGAACGAAGGCTGTGTGTGAATGAACCTGTTAATCGGAATGAAGTGTTTATCAAGAGAACGCTTCAACACCAACCAAGGAAAATACGCCTTGCACGACAGGGGACTTTCACATATTAATAATCACCAACCCACTTCCCACGTTCCCTCAGAAGACTCGGGGATCTATCTATTTTGGGGCATGAATCACAAAAGATGGATATCCCTGTTAAAGGAAGGCAATACCTAACATCTCCACTTCTGAGGTCTAAAAAACACATGCATTCGTAATGAAGAGGCTAAAACGGACATTCAGAGCGTACAGCTATATATGACCTGACATTTAAAGCAAATAATCGAACAAAAAGCTTTATAATATCAGACATTCAGAGTAACAAATCAGCCAGCCAGTTTAGCGTGAATAATCAGAAAAAAACAATCCAACACTTACAAATTCAAGTAAACAAACACAAAAACATTGTTTAAATAAGAAAATATTCAACACAGCAAATCATGGAGTGGACAGCCAGAAAAATCATGCATCAAAATGCACAGTACATAAAAAGGCTTTCAAACAACCCAATGAGAACACGAGAGCAATAGGTGCAAAATACTCCATCCAGCTGATCACACAGGCCGCTCTATAAATGACACCCTCCAAACCTGACAAGGAATACGCGGCCTTCACAGTGGCGTTCTAGTGAAAATGTGATAATAATGACATCCGAACAGCCAATAAAAATGAATTCATAAGAGGTATTCGAACCAGCAAATGAGGATGCGAGTTCAGCATGGGCGTTTGAACCAGCCAATTAAAATGCAAGTTCAAAAGAGACATCTGAACCCACCAATGAAAATGAGAGTTCAACAAAGACATATGAACTGGCCAATAAAAAAAAAAGAATAAAAAAAGAAACAGAGGCGTTCGATCCAGCCAATGAAAATGTACAAAAGAGACGGCCACATGAGCCAGCCAATCAGAGGGCGAGTTGTACCGGGAGAGGCCTTTGAGAACCCCGGCCCAAAACACGACATATTTCACTGACGAATCGGCTCCCCGTAATTTTTTGGCGCGCTTACAATCATCCTTGGCGACGATAACAGAGGGTGTAAAAACTAAAAGTATGTTCCCATTTCCAGCCACCAGAAAGTGAATTCAATTAGACTGGTATACGAGAAGGAAGGAAGGAAGGGAGGAAGGAAGGATGGAAGGATAAAGTGACAATAGGAGAGATCTGAAATGGTTTGTGAGGAACAGCGAAAGACGAAGGAAGGAAAAAGGGAAAGATGAATGGATACCAGAGTACTGACAGTTTGTATGGAAGAACGAGAGAGAGAGAGAGAGAGAGAGAGAGAGAGAGAGAGAGAGAGAGAGAGAATGATAAATAATACATGAGGGAGAGAAAATACGATTAAGAAAACGAGACAGGGTGAAGATGAGGTGAAAGGCAGGATAAAAGATAAAAGGAAAGAAAGAGAGAGAGAGAGAGAGCACACACACACACACACACAATATATATATATATATATATATATATATATATATATATATATATATATATATATATATATATATATATATAAAACCTCTGTTCATCGGTCAGTCTGCAGCTTCATAACTATCTTTCTACAGTATCTGTCTATTAATCTATTTACTCAACACCAACGTATATACCGCTACCTATCTCATGACAATATATCTACTTGATCTTCACGTAATCTCTGCCTGGCTGCATACGTACAGATAGAGTGTAATTTGTGTCTGTTTAGCCAAACGTCTATACGTCTAATTATTACTTGTAATCCATCTATGCATATATTCTATTCGCACATTTATGACAACCTATTGATCTCCAGCATCTATCCACCTGACTATCTACTCATCTCCCTATATACCCAGATAACTATCAATATCAACTTATCTTTTTGTTTATCTATCAATTTCTACTGTTGAAATCTACGAGCTCTGCCTAACTGTATACAGTATATCTGTCTCTTAATATTTACTGAAATAAATGATTAATTTCTCTTCTATCGCCTTATTTCTATTCAGTGACAGCTGTGAGAACATCCACCTATTCATCCTTCTATTATATACAAAAATGACCCGGCGAGTAAGAAGGGAAGCAATACAGGTAAGAGAGATTTATGTAAGCATGGGCGAGGGTGAGGGTGAGGGCAGGGCAGAGGTGGGGGAGAAGGTAGTGTGGGGAAGGGTTAGGGAGGGGAGGTGGCGAAAGAGGGATATAAGTGATGAGGGAGGGATCAAGAGAGAAAGGGTGATGAGAGGGACGAAGGGAGATGATGGGCAAACGATGACATTGAGGAAGAGAGGAGGAGGGAGGGGAAGGAAGAGCAAGGCATGGCAGGAAAAGGCAAGGCTAGACAGACTAAGGCAGGGCAGGGAATGGCAGGGTAAGGCAAAGGCATGGGAGGGTATGGCAAGGCAAATGGTAAGACGTAAATAACAGAAACAACGGTAAAAAGGCAGACGTGACAGTAGATACGAGGGAAAGGTGACGGTCAGATATTATTGATGGAGAGGATAAAGGAGAGAGAGGCGAAGGGAAGAGAGGAGAATGTACACAGAAGGTGAGGGGGAGGGGAGTGGAGCAAACAGACTGATGTGATGAAGGAAGGAAAAGGGAAGAGAGAGACGAGAGGAGAGGAGACGAGAAAAATGCGGGGGGGAGGGAGTGGACGGAACAGCCTGAAGAGACAGAGAGAGAGGAGAAGCGACTTGAAAAACGAAGGGAGAGAAGTAAACAGACTGAATCGACACAGAAATGAGAGAGAGAGAGAGAGAGAGAGAGAGAGAGAGAGAGAGAGAGAGAGAGAGAGAGAGAGAGAGAGAGAGAGAGAGAGAGAGAGAAGAGAGGGTGAGGTAGGATACAATGACAACAGAGGAGCCTGCTATTTAAATTATAATCCGAAATTAATGAGAGGCTCTGCAGGTGTGTATGTCCGTGTGTATGCCCCTGTGTATGTCCGTGTACGCTAGTGTTTGTGATTGTGTAAGCGCCTCTGTATATGTTGTCCGTGTGTACGCTTCTCATGTCTGTGTACGCTGTTGTCTATGTATAGCCTACTTTAAGCGCCTTTGTGTACGTTGTCCGTGTGTATGTAGTTGTGTATATTTTTGTATGTCAGTGTCTGTTTGTGTGTGTCAGTGTGTACATTGTGCGAGTGTTCTCGTCATATGTATGCCTGTGTATATGTGTGCCTGTGACATGTATGTCTGTTTATACATGTATGTGTATATGTATGTGTCTTAGTATAGGAGCATATCTCTTAACACCCTGATGTATAGGCTTATGTGACTGTCCGTGTGTATGATTTCATGTACACCAATGTATATCTACGTCTTGTGATTGGGAGTGTGATTCCATGTGCGTATATTCTGTATGTATATTCATGTCCCCTTGGGTGTTCACGGCTGGATGTACATCACTGCAGACAATTTTATTTTTGTGTATATTTCTGTCTTAGTGTAGAAAACAGGATATATATCTGAGCATACTTCATTATATTTGTGGATATAACTGAATTCACGGCTGTTCTTATGCACTTAATTTGTACTGTATATATAAAAGTATACATATTAGTGAGACTTGTAGGTATACCATATAGTGCGCAAACAAGTATGTTCGTATGTGTACGGGGTGTTCTGCATTAGGTGTGTGTGTGTGTGTGTGTGTGTGTGTGTGTGTGTGTGTGTGTGTGTGTGTGTGTGTGTGTGTGTGTGTGTGTGTGTGTGTGTGTGTGTGTGTGTGTGTGTGTGTGTGTGTGTGTGTGTGTGTGTGTGTGACAAAGGCCGTGTTCAAGTAGCGTGTGCATGCATCGGTGTGTGTACATTACTATGTGATTATGCCTGCTTATGCCACTCTAGCGACACCATGTTATGACTCTCTCTCTCTCTCTCTCTCTCTGTTCCTGTGTGTGTGTGTGTGTGTGTGTGTGTGTGTGTGTGTGTGTGTGTGTGTGTGTGTGCAGCTGTCTCTCCGGGGTGTATGAGGCAACAATAGGCGTGAAGATAATGAAGGGACCAGGCATAACACACAGGTATTGATGGTGTCTCCCCCCCCCCCTGCCTCATCCCTCCTTTCACTCTCTCTCCTCTCCCCTCACACTCCACATCCCTCCTCTCATGCTCCTTTCTTCCCTCCTCCCTCCTTCCCTCCCTCCCTCAATCTCTCCCCTCCCTCACCAAATACCTCCCACCCCTTCTCCCCTCTCCCTTGACACCTCCCTTCTCTTTCCTCCTCCTTCCACATCTTCCCCCCTTCTCACCTGTTTCTCTCTCTCTCTCTCTCTCTCTCTCTCTCTCTCTCTCTCTCTCTCTCTCTCTCTCTCTCTCTCATTCACGTAAACGTCATTCATCAGTCTTAAATATGATGTCACCGACCAAATAGGTTTTTCTGTCTGTCTGTCTGCTTGTCTGTCTCTCTCTACCAGTCTTCAAATAATGATACACCCTAAGAGAGAGAGAGAGAGAGAGAGAGAGAGAGAGAGAGAGAGAGAGAGAGAGAGAGAGAGAGAGAGAGAGAGAGAGAGAGAGAGAGAGAACGTAAAACCACCTCGCCCTGCAGGAAATATTATACCACAAGTTTAGTTCGTTCAGTTTAAGTACAAGACAAAGGCTATTTCAAGATAATATACGAGAGAGAGAGAGAGAGAGAGAGAGAGAGAGAGAGAGAGAGAGAGAGAGAGAGAGAGAGAGAGAGAGAGGAGGGGGGAAGGGGAGGTGAGTGAGGGAGAGGAGAGAGGGACATGGCTGCAGGATGAGAGAAGGAGTGAATGGAAAGGATGAGGAGAGGAGAGGGGTGAGAGGAGAGGGGAGAGAGGAAAGGGAGACGGAGAGGAAAGAGAGGAAAAGGAAAGTGAAGGGTGAAAAGAGAAAAGGGTGATCGATGAGTGAGAAGATAGGGGTGATGGAAGAGTTAGAGGACGGGGGTGAGGGGAAAGTGTGACGGGTGAGGGGTGAAGGGAGGAAGAAAGAGATGGGGTGAGAGGAGAGGGACGAGACGGAGGTGAAGCGAAAAGGAGAGGAAATGGATGAAGGCAGAGGTCTAGGGAATGGGATCAAGGGAGAGAAGTGAGTCAACGTGAGTGCAGAGGATAGTGACTTGAGAAGAGGTATATTTGAAGACACGAGAATAAAAGGAGGGCGATGCTACACAAGAGAAGATTGACAAAAGCACAATGGAAGACATGGAAGAAAAGTATCAGGTAAAGGTAGGAAGAGCCAAAACTACTCCACTTTTACACATTTCGAAATACTCCTAAATATATCAAGAGGCTACCGCGACTGGTGTAGGAGCATTTTTTTCCCCATCATATTTTCGCCGTTCCTAGTAAAATCATTCTAACAGGCCTAACTATCCAAACCCTAAACTAACCTCCATCCATCATCCTGTTCTTTTTTGTACCATGAAGAGCGTTGGGGCCCAAAGATAGGCTACTCAGTCCAGATATTTCAGGCGAGAAACCCCAGTTGCCTGTTCACGAGTGGCATGTGCGCAATACAATCCAACCACTTCTCGGGACTTGTATGCTTTTATGAGTCTCACCCGCTTGGAATGCCATAACTCTAATGCCACAAGGCGTCATTAGACCGCCTGATATAACAAAAATAACCCAACCAAACATGGCAAAACCTGACCTTTCTTATTACCAACAGACCACATTGTTCAGTTTATAGGATAGTTTTAGTACGGGAGAGAAGTTGTTCAATGCAGTAAAATATGAAATCACCAGAAGAGAAAACCTGCATTCACGATATGACCCTTTCAATTAAAAATTCATAAAAAATTAGTCAAAATTTGCCCCTGTAAAGCAGCGCTAGGTTTCTCTACTACTGTACTCCTAAAAATTAACTGAAACTTCCTCTACTACTACTAAAAACCAACTAAAACTCCCATTGGAGCCCAGTGTCCCGAGTATTGGACAGAACTGGGATTTTTCAAGTCTTTATAAAGTAGGGAACCCCCAGGTAGGGACCTATGAGCTTCGAAACCATGAGCCGATAGGCGGAGGGCGGTACGCTTAATACCCTCCCAGTGCCATGCCTCGCCCAGCACCCCTGGGATCCAATGGGATATATATACACAATCAATCCCTTAGCCTCCCCCTCCTCTACCAGCTTTCCAATCCCTCCACCTTACCTCCCACTCCCTTCCTCAACCCGTTTATTCTTCTCCACGCAACCCCTCCTACTCCCTCCAATGCCTCACCGTTTTCATCTTCCCCCTCACCCTTCCCTCTCCTCCCTGAACCACTTCACTATGATGGCATACAGTTGTTATTCTTATCACCTATCAGTTGTACGTTGGCTGATAGGGATTTCCTAAATTGGAAGGGTACATAAAGCCGTCATTAATCTCTTCCATTTAAATCGCATTTTCTAAGCTGATAAAACCATCTGAAAGTAGAGAAGGTAATATATAAATTATGTCTCGGGGTTAAAAGGGTTAAGTCAATTTCTACAGCATCTCAACCCCTCCAGCTCTTCAATCTCTCTGCTTCCCTCTTCATCCCTCCTTTCCTCACTTTCCTAATACCACCTTCCTCACCCCTGTACGTCTGTTTCACCTCCCCTAATCCCCCTCTTTTCACTAATCCTTCTACCGCCATCCCTCAATTCCTCACCCTTCCTTAATTATATCCATTCAGGTCCTACCACTCATGTAATGTCTCCTTCAATCCCCTCTACCTTCCTTCCTAGTCCTTACCACAAACCCTTAGCTTCCCCCTCATATTCCGTCTTCACCCTCAACCCTTCCAGTTCCACTATCTTTCCTTTCCGTCTTAAGCATTTCCCTTTCCCTTGCCTCTCCCCCTCATCCTTCCCTTCAACCCTTCTTTCCACCCCTTCTGTTTATTCCTTCTCCAACCCCTTCAGTTTCCCCTCGCGGCTCCACCTCACCCCTTAATCCCACTACCTCCCCCACATTCCCTTCCTTACACCCCTGATACCCTCCCCCCATCACCTAACACCTTCATTTCCTGCCCCCACCTCCATCCCCTCTTATCCCGCCCCTCTCCAAAACCACTCTTCGTTCCGGCACCCCAGGGTAGGATTTCGTGGAAGAGATAGAGGCGGTGATGGCACTGGGAGGCGGTGACGGCACTGGGTGGTGGTGATGGAACTGGGAGGTGGTGGTGATTGTACTGGGCGGTGGGTAGTGGTGGTGATTGTACTGGGCGGTGGGTAGTGGTGGTGATTGCACTGGGCGGTGGGTGGCGGTGATGGCATTAGGTGAGTGGGTAGCGGTGATGGCACTGGATGAGAGGCTGGGTGGTAGTGATGGCACTGGGCGGTGGTGGTGGTGGTGGTGGTGGGAGGGGGGATATGCACGCGTAAGCAAAGAGATGCAAAAGGCGGGGTGGCTCAGAAGATGGCACTTTGGGTTGGCACTCAGAGGAAAGGGTAACATTGCAGGGGGAGGGGTTTGGTGAGGGAAGGGGAGGACAGGGTCTTCTGGAAGGGAAGGTGGAAGGTGTACTGGGGAAGTGGAAGGAGTGGAAGACGATTGGGAGTGGACGCGAGGGGAAGGAAGGGTAGGGGAATGGAAGGGGAAGAGAAAAGGGAGGGGGCAGCTAGAAAGGGACGGTAGGGGAGGACAGAAGGCGAGGGTAGGATAGGGGAGGGTGGGCTGGAAGTGGCAGGGCGGGACAAAGGAAAGTTGGGTCGAGTTTGAAGCACCTGGCAACTCGTGAAAGATAAACACAAAGGTCGCCGTGGCAACTACCCGAGACGCGCTCAGGAGGGGGAGGAATATCTTTCGGAGGCGGAGGGGAGGGCAGGAGAGAGGTGAAGAGGAAGGAGAGAGAGGAGAGGGGGACGGTGAGAGAGGAGAAAGGGAAGGTGAGAGAGGAGAAAGGGAAGGTGAGAGAGGGGAAGGCAAGGGTAGAGGGGAAGGCAAGGAGGAAAGAGAGGGAAAAATTGGAAAGGAGAGATGGAAGAGAAAAAAAGAGGGATGTATATTTCGCAGAAGAGGACAGGCGGGGATGGGACAAAGAGAAATGGGCAAGAGACAAGAGGAAGATTGAAGAGGAAAGGGTAGGTGTGTGTGATGGTGAGAAAGCAACGACTCGAGAGGGATACGGGGATTGGGAGTGGCAGGGGGGAAAAAAGACGGGAGGGGGAGAGGAGATGAATGTTTTGTTCAGGAGAGCGAGAGGTGGGAGAAGGGAGGGGGAGGGAGAGGGGGGAAAGAGGCGGGAAGGGGAAGGAAAGAGGCGGGAAGGGGAAGGAAAGAGGCGGGAAGGGAGGAATCTCTTGCTAAGAAAAGATGGCAGATTGAGACGGGAGTGAGAGGGAAGGAAAAAGAGAGGAGGAGGAGAGGGATAAATGGAAAGAGGAGGAGGCCAAGGGGAGAGGGGCAGCAGGGAGAGGGCAGGGAGAAGGAAAATAGGAAGGAGTGAAGGAAAGGAAGGTGGAAGGATTTATTCAAGACGGGGAAAAAAGTATTGCTTGGGGGGGACGGAAGGAAGAAGGAAAAGGAGAGAAGGGGAAGGAAATTAGAAGAGTGGAAGGGGGCTGTTTGCTTAAGAGGAAGAGGAATGTTAAATAAGGAGGGGGAGTGAAGTGAGAGGGGAGGGAAGGCAGGAAGAACAGAGGGAAAGCCTAAGGAAATAGTAGAAAGATGAAAAGTAGGTAAAGGCGAGAAAGGTAGGAAGGAAGAGGGGAGAAAAAGAATGCTGTACGAAGAGAAAGAAAGGCGAAAGCGATTCATAAGTAAGGAAGGAGTAGGGGCAAGCGGAGGGAAGGCGGTGGCTCAATCGGTGGAGAGGTGGCCTGCAGTCCTAACGGACCCAGGTTCGAATCCCGGCTGGGGCAGGGAACAGTTTAAGGATTTGAATTTCATTAAATCAGGCTTTACTGATCTACCAGAAGACCCGCCGACATGTCGTAAAAATACCCCCGCTAATACCAATACACCAGTCCTGTATGAGACAGCCCTAGCATGTATTCAATATGGACGGTGGGTGTTAGCGCCGAAGTGGTGACATGTAGAGGTGTATGGTATGTAGGAGGACTGCTGGGCCTTGATAGCAGGCTGTGAAGCCTATGCCCAGAGTCGGAAAAATAAAAAAAAAAAAAAAAAAAAAAAGCAATGAAGGCGATGCAAGTAGAGTAAGACCAAGTGGGAGGGGGGGAGTACGGGAGGAAGACGAGGAGGAGGAGGAGAGGGTAGAGAGAAGAGGGGGGAAAGGGGGTAATGAGAGTATACGTATTGGGGAAAGCAAGTGGAGAAATACCGATAAAAGCTGTAATGAAAGGAGAATAGATAACGGAGAAGAGGAGGAGGAGGATAACAAGTGCAAAAAACGTTAGAGAGGAAAAAAACGCAAATATAATGAGAAATGTGAATAGGGAAACCAGCATAAAGAACGAAAAAAAAAGCTAAAAATGGGGAGGGAAGAGGGAGTAGAGAGGATGAGGAAGACTGAAAGAGGTAAAAGGAAGAGGAATGGGAAGAAGAAGGAGAGAGAGAGAGAGAGAGAGAGAGGGGGGGGGGATGTATCAGGCAGGCAAAGGAGGGAAGACAGAGAGAGGAAGAAAATTAGGAGGAGGAAAATGAGCGTCTGTCAAGGAGGAGAGATGAGGAGAGGAAAGATGGAAGGAGTGGAGGGGACAGGGGGGGAAGGACAGGGGACAATATTACGAAGAACAGAGGGAGCAATGATTATGACAGACGAAAAAAAAAAGATGACAACAGGAAGACAAAGGAAAAAGAGCCTCCGTCAAGAAGGAAAGATGAGGGGAAGAAAGATGGAGAGAAAGGAAGAAGGATGGAAGGGACAGAAGGGACGATGTAGGGAAGAGAAGGGAAAGAAGATGTAGGGGAGAGAATGGGGGAAAGATGTAGGAGGAAGAAGGGGTGAAAGATGCAGAATAACGAGACGGGGAATGAAATACTCAATACATAAGCCCAATTAAATCTCACAACTCGAGTAGGTATTTTATTATTAATCCTTACTCTCTTCACATCAATTATTTTTTATCTTCACACGATTTATTCATCCTTAAGAAAAATCTGTCGCAATTTAGAGGGGGAAGGAGCATCTTTACATACCCAATTAGTGCAAGACATTCCTCCAAATATACAGTAATAGTTCAGTGGCAGCAAGACTATAGCGAAAAGAACGTCCCAGGCATAATACCCTGTCCACGTAAACTAGACGTAAAATTACTATCTCTGTATCTTAAATGTTGAGACGTTGAGTGAAGTTAACGATAAAAATGATGCTTGTCACGAAGAAGTGCCATGATAAGGTTGTTGAGCCACAGTATTGCCTTTATCTACCATTGGACTACGGGATAAAAAACTACAAAATGAGGAAAAAAAATCACCGCATAGTTGAATAATCTCCATAAATCCCTTCATTATTAAAAGTCTTAGAAAAAAAAAAAAGAAGCCTGGTGGTAGCAAGAGTAAAGCGGAAATTATGGCCTCAGTCTGAAGGGGTTAAAAGGCTTCCTGATGAGACAGAGAGATGAGGAAATGCTTAAAAAAAAAAAAAAAAAACGAAATATATGAAAAGTGAAAAAAGTCTGAGTAAAATAATGAATGTAATATAGCAATGAAGAATGCTAGTCACCGTCATTATTAGTGGTATTGTATTGTTAGGCTGTTGCTGGTATTAATAATAATAATAATAATAATAATAATAATAATAATAATAATAATTTTATTATTATTATTATTATTATTATTATTATTATTATTATTATTATCATTATTTTTAACGTACTACTATTACTACTACTACTGCTACTACTACTACTACTACTACTACTACTACTACATTTTATGAATATGTAACATAAACATTACATCCACAAGACTTAGAGGAAGGATGAGACAAGCAAAGAACAAGAGACTAGGAAAACTGACACGAAGGGAAACTAAAGATAGGGAGAGGGAGAGGGAGGGGTGGGCAGGGGGAGAAGGAGGGGAGGGTTGGGAGTTGGGGAGGTGGAGGGGGGAGAAGGAGGGGAGGGCAGGGAGTTAGGGAGGGGCAGGGGCATGGGGGAGAGGGATGACAGGTGACCGACAGGGGGACAGGTGCAGCGGGGATATAATGAAGGAAAGATGAGATGACACGCGGGAGAGGCAACAATAGAAATGCTAACTTGGAAAACATGGAGACTAAAAAACTGAGCTAAGTGAGATAAAAATACATCATTAGATTTAAAAACAGAAAGATGAGAACAGAAGCAAAGAGTACAAAGGATAACAAACATCAACACGTCTGCTGGTCCTTTAGTTGCTGTTTGGCATAAGGAAGATTAGAACTAACAAAACTAACGTATCAGCTAATGACATGGATGGAAAAGCAGGCAAATAAGAAAGAATGATATGCTTTTTTAAAAAGTTATAAATATCGTAGTGGAAAAACGAGAGGAAAAAAAATAGTGATATGAAAGGTTATGAGAGATGAGAATAAAGAAATGATTAATGCGAGACAATGAGGGTGAAATAATAAGGCAGTGGCGAGAGAGGAGGTAAGACGGGAGGGGAGGACTGAGAAGGATGGCTTATGAAGGCGGAGCGTCACTGGCTATTCAGAGGCAAGAGGGGAGAGTGCAGGTGACAGGTGAGGGGAGGGGAGATGCGGGGAAGGGATGGGTAGGAAAGGGCAGGGCAAAGTAGAGGTGGGGAGGGAAAAAGAGGGGAGGGAAAAAGAGGGGAGGGGAGGGACAGGGAGGGGTGGAAAAAAGAGGGGAAAGTAAGGATAGGAATGGGAGAACCAGACGAGGTTGGGGAAGGAAGGAGAGTCAAGGATAAGAAAGGAGTAGAAGAAAGTAATGTTGTTCAAGGCATGGGAAGAAAGCAGATGAAGAAGAGAGGAAAAAATCTATAAAAGTGAGGAAGAAGGAAGGAGAGGATGAAAAGATTAGAAATAATTTGAAAGTATGGCAAGAAGAAAAGCTGAAGGAAGGCTGTTAGAGGGGGTGGTGGGAAGAGTGGGGGTGGAAAGGGAGAGAGAGATGAATGTTGGGAAGGAAGAGAACGTTGGGAAGTTCTGGAGCGAAAAGAATGTACAGGGATGGACAGAGTAGGAGGAGGAGGGGGGGGGGAGAAAGGAAAGAAGAGCAGGGGTGGCAAAAGGAAGGGAGACAAAGATAGGGAAGGAGATGGAGAAAGGAGGAGAGAGGGGTAAGTGATGGCATTCAAGGGAGTAGAGTAGAAGGGACGCAAAAGGGAGACAGCAAGAGAAAGGAAGGGGACGAATGGGATGGGGACAGGAATGGAACACTGAGGGCAGGTGAAATGAGATAAGGATATGGAAAAAGGATGGTAGAAGATGATGAACGGAAATTATTGTTAAGGTATGGAAGGAGGGAAAATAGGAGAGGAAGAGGAATGTGGAAAAGACCGGAGAGTGTACAATGACGAGAGGCAACAGCAGGAAGGGAATGAAGAGTGAGGAGAAGTGGGACAAGGTTAAGGGGGAAGAGGAAGGGAAGTCAAGGTAAGAAGAGACGAAAGAAGAAGGAAAAGAGACAGGGAGAGGGAAGAAGGAGGGAAGAAAATTGAAGGGAAGGTGATTCAGGGGATGGAAGAGATGAAAAGGGCGTGGGGGAGGTGACATGAATTATATTTAGCCTGGCTGTCAGGGGTAATTAATTCCTTCAGTACGATGACGTCTCTTGTACCTTAACCCTGCCACTTCCAGACGATTTTACTCAATTATATTATCAAATCAGATTTATTGCGGTGAGAAAATTGGCCAAGATGATGATGCTATAGATAATGATGTTGATAATGACGATGACGATGACTTCATTTATATAAACTTATCAATTATCAAGTCGTATCTTTTTCTGTTTATTTATTTATGTTGGAGGGGGAGTTGACTGGAGGGTTCCGTTTCGCTGGGTGTGCAGACCATCAACCCAAACTCGTATAAAGTTCCAAGTCGGGATTAACCTCACCAAGCCCATCTGAATTACGTGACCTGACTCCTGTAAAAGGTTAACTTCGTAGGCCACAATGCAAGGTCTCTCTCTCTCTCTCTCTCTCTCTTGGCCTATCAGTTTGTTAATAACTATCTATCTCAACAGACTATTATTCTTTTCTATTTCTTCCTATTTTTTTGTCCACATTTTTTCCTTTCCTTTTTGTACACGTTTCTTTAATCCTTACTTCTTACTTCTATTACTCCACTCTAGCTAATTTTTCCTCCTCTACGCAGTTTTATATGGCCTCTTTCATCACTTTTCTCCTCAATTCTCCCTTTCCCTGTTTTCATCATCCTCACATTTTGTTTCTCATATGACCTCCCCGATCGACCTTTCCTTTTCACCCTTTTCCTTCTGTCAAATTATCCAAAATACTGTCACATTCACTGCCTTTAATACTTCCTCCTCTCATTTTCTCTTTCAATGTTTACTCTCCTTTTTCCTATCTCTAAATTTCTCTTTGTCACACTGTCTCTTATTTCCATACTTCCTCCTCTACATAATTTTCCTTTCGATCTTCCTCCTCCTCATATTTCCTTCCTAATTTTTCCTCCACTATCAATATTTTCCATTTACATTCTCCCCCCCCCCCCCAGTCTGTCTGTCTCTATTTTTCCTTCAGTTTTACTTCCTCTTTTGTCCTCATCTCAGTTTTCCCCTCTCTCATTTTTCCCCTCTGGATTTTCCTGCTCTCAATACATTCTCAGTATTTTCCCTTACAATATTCCTTCTCTAAATATTCTCTCCATTCCATTTTCCTCCCCTCCATATTGGTTCGTTTCAGCTTTCCTCCTCTCCATTTTTACTTCCAAATCCTCTTCCCTCAATATTTTTCCTCTCAATTTTCCCACCTCTCAGTGTTTCCTGGTTTATATTTTACTCAATCTCTCCACCTGTCATCTTTCTTCTCTTCATCTTTCTCCTCACTCACTAATTCCTTTCTTATTTTTTTGCCTCGTCTCTCAGGTCTCTCATCGACTTTCCTCAGCTCTCATTTTGTCAATATTTCCTATTATATAATCTTCCCTGCTTGATCTATTTCTTCCTCATCTAATAATTTTCAAACTTTAGTTTTCCTCCCCAGTTTTCCTAGTCTCCATTTTACCTTATTTTCCGCCTCTAGATTTGTCCATGTCCTATTCTCCTCCTCCCTCTCCCTCTTTCCCGTGTCTCCCAAACACCGTCTTCTCATTATTCCTCTTCATTTTTTTCACCTCAGTATTTCCCTCTCCCATTTTTCCTTCACATTCTCCTCCTTTTTCCTCCTCTTCCCCCTTTTCATTTTCCTCAAGTGCAATTTTTCCTCTGTTTTTACTCCATTCTCATTTGTCTTGTTTTTGCTTCCTCATATTCTCTCATATTTCATTTTCTCGTTATTTCCCTTTTCCTCCTCCTCTCCCACGAATCATATTTTTTCGTCCAACTCCTCTTCTTCCACGAATCATATTTTTTCGTCCAATTTTTCTCCCCCAGTTTTGTATTTATCTTTCATTTTCGTCCTCTCCCTCCCTTTCTTTTTACCCTCTCGAAAATCGCGTCGACTCATTATTTCCTTCAGATTTCCAATCTCTCTCTCTCTCTCTCTCACACACACACACACACACACACACACACACACACACTATATATATATATATATATATATATATAAATATATATATATATATATATATATATATATAAAAAGTGGAGAGACAGATAGACAGACAGATATTTCTATATGAGTAAAAAAATAAGGAGGGATAGCTTTAAACTCGAATAAGGAAGCTATTAAAGTACTGACAGCATTTTTATCTACATTATGTGCACTTTGCATGGAGGCCTACGCAAGGCTAGATAATTAATTTCCACCTCTAAATCCAGAAATATAATGTCACGGTTTCAACACATACCCCTCCATTCGTCGTATAAACTATGACGCTACTTGCATCACACGTGCTGGCTTACGAGGGGAAGGTCTGAAGGGTGAGAGAGAGAAAAAAAAAGACAAAAAACACACTACACTTGGACTCTTACACATTTTCCCCGGCCTGTTACAAAGCCTCCCGAAATTCCTTCCTCTACGATTCAGCTTTGTGCCAACTTACCTGTGGAGAAAGAAAACAATCGGAATTAGTCTTGAGTTTAGGACAAGTTTGGAAACGTATGTTCTGCGTAATTACTGTATGATGTACTGTATGATGCTTTAGAAATAGTCAGCTGCTGTACCCTTTTACTTTAACTTGGCCAAGATTTTCGTTCTTTTGCAGTTTATATCAAGTGGCTCAGAGATAATGAAGTACTAAGGCTCTACATCCTTTCCTTTGCACTTCATGATTAGCAACACAATCTACTGTTAATCTACTGGTACGACTCAGCATTCAAGGTGGAGTGATGGTAATTTTAGGCCAAATTATTGTAAACAGGGCACAGTCACCACCACCATCATAATCGCCTATCATCATCATCATCATCATCATCATCACAATCTAATCTGTCACTTATCCGCCAGCTCTTTCATTCCCCCTCTTTCTCTCTCTCTCTCTCTCTCTCTCTCTCTCTCTCTCTCTCTCTCTCTCCAGTTCCTTTCTCTCTTCCATTTCTCTTACATTCACTTTTCCTCCATCATTTCCTCCCACTTTTCCATTGTTCTCCTTTTCGTTCTTTCCTTCTTTTTTCCATTTTTCCTCCTGCTTTCTCATTTTCCCCTCTCCCATATATCCTATAATTTTTTCATGTTTTCCCATTTTCCTCCTCCCTTCGACATATCGCCCTAAGTTTTTTCCTCTTCCTTTCATTTTCCCAACTACTACCACTCCCTCTCTCATCGTTCTTTCCTTGCTCGTTCTTTTTTCCTACTCCCACATTTTTTCCTCTGTTTCTTTCCTATCCGCCACTTTTTCTCTTGTCTCCTATCATTCCTCGAACTCGCACTTTTCTCACTTATTTTTCCTCCTCCTCCTCCTCCTCTCATTTTTCTCTCTAATCTTTCTCCTTCCATTATTATTCTCACTAACCTTTCTCCTTCCATTTATCATTGCATCCCCTTCCTCTCACTCATTTGCTTCCCAATCCTAATTTTCCCATTCATTTCTTCCTCCCAATCCCACATTTCTCCCACATTTTCCCCTACCAATCATATTTTTCTCAATCATTTTTTTTTATCCCAATCCAACTTTCCTCTCACACACTTTCTTCTCCCAATACCACTTTCCTCACTCATCTTCCTCCCATTCCCACTTTCCTCCCACATTTTCCCCTCCCAATCACATTTTTCCCAATCATTTTTTTTTTAAAACCCCAATCCCATTTTCCTCCCACAATTTCCCCACCCAATCACATTTTTCCTAATCATCTTTTTAACCCCAATTCCTCCCAGAATTTCCCCACCCAATCACATTTTTCCCAATCATTTTTTTTACCCCAATCCCACTTTCCTCCCACATTTTTTCCCTCCGTGTTTCCCTCAGACGATGCAGATGGCGAATTGTTCCGGGACCCCGAGTTAATTTTGCTCGTTTATCAGAACCTGATTAGAAAGACGAGGGCTTGTTTTTCGTAGAGGGGGGGTAGAGGTGTGAGGAGAAGGGGGGAGAAGTGGGATAAGAGAGGGGGAAAGGGGAGGGGAGGGAAAGGAGGGGGAGGGAAGGAGAGGGGAGGGAAAGAAGGGAGGGGAGGAGTGGGGATAAAAGATGGGGAGAAGAGGTTACAGGAGAGCAGGATGAGAGGAAGAGGAGGGGAGATGGATAAAACAGGAGGAGGGGAGTTACAGGAGAGAGGGGTTAGAGAACGGGGAGGGGAGGGGATATAAGAGGGGGAGAGGGGTTAGAGGAGAAGGGAGGGACAGAGATGAAGGGATGGGATGTATGATAAGGGGGTTAGAGGAAGGGGAAAGGGATGGGATGCCAAGGAGAGAGAAGGTTTATGATAAGGAGAAAGTGAAGGGTTGAGGGAAAAAGCAGGAGAAAGGAAGAGTGGTGGAGAGAGAAGGGGAAGAAATAGCAGTAGTGGAATGAGACAGAGAGGAAGACAGGATAGAAAGTAGGCTAGAGGATGGGGGAGGGAAGGGGGCTATAGGACAAAGCAGGCAACCTCAAGCTCATCTGAAGGTGAGCCCAGCTGACTGCATGCCAAAGTTGCCCTTTCTCATCAGCCCACCACCGTCCTGTCGGGAGATCCAGTAGGGAGAGGGATGTTCGCATACCCGGGCAGCCCCACCGCTCAATCTTATCAGTGTCCCCACTTGGAAATATCAGACTAACTCAAAAATGAACAGGAACTGATCACACACACACACAACTAACAAAAACATCAGCCAAAACAATAATTAAGGAACAAGATACGCGGTAGGGAGGGGAAAAGGGTCTGATTAGTTCAAAAATGAAAAAAAAGGGGCTGAGGGGATCGTAGAGAAAAATACAGGTAACTTAACACTTCAGCCAAAACAAATTAAACAAAAAAGAAAGTGTGTGATCGTGAAGGGAAAAAAAAAGGGGGGGGAGGAGCAGAAAGAAAAAAAAAAACAGGTAACTAATAAAACCTTCAATTAAAACAAATCAAGGAACACGATCCGCGGGAGAGAGGGAGGGAGGAGAAAGATGAGTAAGAAAAAAACACAAAAAAAAAGAGGTGGGGATCGGAGGGGGGGATAAAGAAAAAAAAACAGGTAACCAAAAAAAAAAAAAAAAATCCAAAACAAATCAAGAAACACGATCCGCGAGAGGGGGAGGGACAAAAGGTTAGATTAGCTGAAAAAATGAAGCAGGAGTGAATAATGAAGAAGGGCAGAGGGATCCCGGAGCTACTTCTGCGGGGCTTCCTCTCCCTCTTCTCATCACCAGAATATTCCAGTCGAGGTCAAAAACATGTTTACCCCTCTCTCCAACCCCCGCCCCGTCCCGCCCCGCTCTGGCCTCTCCACCTGCTCTGGTCTCTCCACCTGCTCTGCCCTCTAATTCATACTACTCTAACAAATCCGTCTAATGTTAGCTTGGATTAAACCGTCTGCCTCCTTAAATATCACAGAACAAAGTCGCTTAATGTCAGCTTGGATTACACCATCTGACTCCTACTTCCTCATGAATAAAATCGTCTGCGAGCTTGCATTAAACCGTCTGCCACCTACGGTTTCTCACCTAATCTAAAAACACTGTCTGCTGCTACCTTGACCTCTAAAGGGTCCTTCTGAGAAAATGTTTGCCTAATCTGGACACTTTTTACTCGATATCCTTTTGTTTCATCTGTATAATCTCCTAGGGTTTCTCTAACAAAAATCGTCTTGTGCTGGCCTCCATTAACCCCTCAAACCGGAAACCTTTTCTTTTTTTTAGTTTGATCTTGCTGTCTTCAAACGATTTTATCAAGACTATCAAAGCTCTCTCGCTCTGAAGGGATTAATGAGGACTAAATCTATCGCCTCAAATAAACAGCACAACATCGCCTGGAACTAACAAGGATAAAAATATGAAATACGTTATTGGAGTGAAGGGAGGAATAAATCCAATCCGTAGAGTTTAACTGAGGTGTTCCAAACCCCTAGCTGAAGGATTTTACACCTGAACAAAATCGTCTGGTGGTGGTCTGAAATACTCGTAAATACCTATGTAAGTCAAAATCAAAACGCTCACAGATGGTGCTTAGCTGTGGCTGAACTACTCTCCTTACTTCAACGTGGCCTACAATTGCCGTCTCTCCACCTTGAATGCAGAGCTGTAACAATGGATTAACAATAGGATAGGATGCAACTCACGATGAGATACTTTGGATGGATGTGGAACCTTAGCAGTGGTTTTTTCTGCCACTGAGCTGCATGAAAATGGTTGAAAAAGGAGGAAAATCATGGCCAAGTTAAGGTGAAAAGAGTATAGGATTCCTCTCGCCCAGAATCAGGTAAAAGCTTCAGTTAAATATCCATGTGCATCCACACGAGTCTATGTTAGCCGATCACTTTTTATCATTTATTTAAGTTAGACAGCTATGACACACTGAATAAAGATGATAAAAGTGTGTACAACCACCACCACCATCACTACCACTACTACAATTACTACTACCACTAATAATAATAATAATGATATAAACTGGGTACCATGCTGAGTTTTGTGGGGCTACTAAAAATGCAAGAGGGAGGCGGTGCAACTTTGTGGAGACGACCAGGCCTTAAGTGGACGCATTATGACCCAGATGATACCAGGCAAGGGGGGGAAGGAGTGGAGGGAGAAGAAGAGAGAGAGGAAGGAGACAAGAAGCGGAGGGCAGGGAAGGAGGTAAAGTAGAGGGGAGGGAAGGCGACAGAGGAATGCAAAGGAGCATGCAGGAGGAGGCTGAAGACGGGAGAGGAGGAGGACAGAAAGGGGAAGAGAAGAAGAGGTGGGGGTTGAGGAGAGATGGGAAGAAAGGGGAGGGGGACAGGAGGAGGAGCGGAAGGGAGAGAAAAGGAGTGGGTAGGAGAAAGAAATTTAGGAGAATAGGGGACGATGAGAAGGAAGGAAGGAAGGGGAAAAGATAAGACGAGAGGAGGAGCAGCGAGGAATGAGAGTTCAGAAAAGGTTGGCGAGATTAGGAGAGGAGAAGGAAGAAGTGCTGGAGGCGAAAAAGGTCGAAACAACGAAGGTGGAGAATCGGAAAAGAGAAAGGGATTAAAGAGAGAAGGGGATGGGGGAAATGGAAGACAAATAGAGGAAGAGACAGGAATGAAGGGGGAGGGGAAACGATCAAGAGGTGTGATGTGGGGACAAGGATGATGGGAGGGGTGGGAGGAAGAGAGGGAGAGACGCTAGGGACGGGAATGACAAGGAAAGACATGAAGTGATGGAACAGAAACAGGGATAGGGCTGGTAGGAGAGAAAGGAAAGAGGGACAAGTAATGAAAGGGAGGGGGAATATGAAATGGGTAAGGAGAGAAGGAAGCTGTAATGGAGGAAGGGGGAAATGATAAGAATGGAGGGGAGAAGATGGGGAAGGAGAGAAGCCCAAAAGAATGATGGGAACTGGGAAAGGGGGGAGGAGTGAAGGAAAGCAGGGAAAGTAAAGAGATCAAGTAATAAGGATGGAAGATGAGATGAAGAGAAATGAAGAGGAGGTAAATGGTGAGAAGTGAGGTGACAGGGAGGAAAGGATAGTAGAGGTGAGAAGAGAAAGGGGAGAGGAAGTGGAGAGAGGAGGCAAGAGGAGGGAAAGGAGGAAAAAAGAGGGAGACGAATGGGGGGGATGAAAGGGGGCATGTGTGTGTGAGGAGGACAGGGAAGGGGAAATGAGGGATATCTGGAGGAGAATGGGAAAGGGAAGAGTGACGGAGAGAGAAAATAGGGAAAGAAGGCAGACGGGAAGAAATGAAACAGGAAGGGAGGAAACACAGCGAAAGAGAACGGGGCGTGACACTAAACCTGGAAGATAATGTGGCCATAACAATATGCACATAAGTATATCTAAATAATTTATAAATTAACAGGGGTTGTGCTTTATTCAAAATAACCACGCATAAAAGACACGCAATTCTGTCATACAATTACATTTGTAATCTTCACTCAAAAGGCATTCCATATTTTGGTAAATCATTACAGCTAGAAATATACAACATATTAAACGCATATACGTCAACACATTAACTTTCCTATTGATACAATATACATGCATCATACAGGTATATACCCATTCATACAAGTACATAGAGTATGCATATATCCAAATCCATTTACCAATACACACATACGCACTCATACCCAAGGACACGCATTCAGACATACAGAAAGCACACTACACATATACAGTGTATATACAGTATAAATATAGGCACTCAATCATGTATGCACATTTTCAGGGACATATATATATAGGTTTACGCTTGTACAAATATGTGCACATATACGTGTGACCGAGAGAGAGGAACAGGGAAAGAGGAAAGACAGGAGTAAATGAAAGCTGACAGAAGGGGCTATTTAAATTTTGAAGAGACCGGCAGAGGAATGAAGAGAGATTATATACATATTAAAAAAAAAAAAAGATGAGGTGAAAACACGAGAATCTGAAAGAATAGTACGAGAGAGAGAGAGAGAGAGAGAGAGAGAGAGAGAGAGAGAGAGAGAGAGAGAGAAATACGCTTCAGGTGTATTAACAAAAACACAGCTTCGGCAAGTTTCAGAAAAAAAAAAGTAATGAAAAAAAATGTTTTGATGCAAGAGGTGAGCCGGCCGCTAATTAAAACACCTGTGATGCACGCACTCAGGTGACATGACACAGGTAAACTTACATGCACTAAGCTGTAATTAACCGTGAACGAAGTGAGGTTAATTAGGTATGACGTCCTCAAGCGATTAAAGGTCAAAGGATATTTACCAGCCACTTATCTGTTAATTACTCCATAAGAAGATGGTTTTGGGATGTTCAGTGACAAACACATTTCATTTTTTTCTTTTAACCTAACCTATACTTTCTTCACTTTAACTTGGTGGAGATGTTACCCTTTTGCAGCCTATATCCCGTATCTCGAAGCCAGAATAAGAGTACTAATTATTTGTTGCAACTCAGCACTCAAGATGGAGAGATGGCAACTTTAAGCCTAGTCAAAGGGCACACAGTAGAGGCACAGTAGAGGACAGTAATTCGCTTCATGTTTCCCAGTATAATACGGCCCTGCGACCTGGTAGCAATTTACAGCAAAGAGTTTAGGAATGTGAATTAAACAGCCATATATAACTATGACATACTGACTGGCTATGGATAAATTTCTTGCATGTAACAGACTAGCTGGCTCCTATCAAAATGGGACACCTGAAGAGATTTTCTGCTGCTGACTATACATATTTCCTGCAAAATATTAATGACAAGTTGCCTCATTCTCTCACCATTTTCAACAGGTAGTGGCTAATTGGATGTAATATCGCAAGGTTACGAGATCATATTTTTCTAGTGGCAAGGACGAGTTTAAATATGAGAATTTCCTTACAAATTTTACCACTGTCTGAGAAGATCCATCTATAAGTTGTACATAACACCTTCACTAACACCACTACACCCGTCGTCACACTGTACATTAGAAGGTTTGGTAGTGTAAGTAATGCCAAGGTGGTGAGATATGAAGGTGTGAGGAATTGTCTGCTGATGTCTGGGTGTACTACTATATTCTTCCCTAGGTGTAATACTGTCTTCTCTTCATCTTTAATGCTGAGCTGTGGCAAGAGATTAATACGAGAATATGAGGCTTGTTACGTGGAAATGCTATGGAAAGGAAGCAGCCTTAGTAATCTCATCTGCCCTTCAGCTACAAGAGATAGAAAGCAGAAGGTCAATTATTTCCGCGAAGTTAAAGTGCATGAACTCTAGGGCTGGTATTTCCATGGGTTAAGAATGGTCCCTAACAGCTTTTCCTACCCCGATTTATTTTATGCACCTTTCTGTCCTCTTCCGTATTTTACATAAATCCTTCCAATATCGCCATCAACTGTATAATTAACGTACAAGTGGACCACATCCAAAAATAAATCGCAAGGGAAGAGGTGTTAGAGAGTTTCCTTACCCGATGAGAATACAAGCTTAGGTCTCTGGCAGGTGATGTACAGAGCACCACAAAGACATCGCCATCTATTACCGATTTATTTATCTATCACGGGACTTCTTACCCTCTCAACATGTATTTCTTTATCCATCTGTGGTGCGGTGAGGATCTGTCCGTTCTCCCCTTGGGGCTAAGATGCGAATAAATGTGTTTGAATGGATGAGTACGAGTAAATGGGGAGTGTGTCGTCCTGTCTCGGTTACCTCCCTTTCCTTGGGGGAAGCAGCCTAGGTATATAGATAGATAGATAGATCTATTATTACCTCTAACACTGATGGTGACAGGAAATTTCACCTCTGTCTATCTCTGTTCACCGGACTACATAAACAACAGGGAAAATCACAACAAACTAAATGGGATCTTTCCTTCCTCTCATCTCATCCACTCCTCTGTCTATACCTCAATGCTCCTAACCCCCTTCCACCTAACTATTTATCCTTCTACCCACCACACTTACTCTCCAAATATATATTTCACTCCCAGTCCCCTTCTACTTAACTATTAATCCTACTACCCACCTTCACTACATAAATACACTTCAACATCACCAACTATTTACCTATTTATCTTTCTAATCACCCCATCCACTCAACCAAAATATGCACCAAAGTATACTCCCTTCTACCACCAACTTGTCCTTCTACTCAACTCATCCACTTCCCAATATTTACCCAATTCCCCCTCTCCCCCTCAACCAACGATCCTCCTCCTGCTTCTCTCTTCCACTTTCCCAAATTCACTTAATCCCCGTCTCCCCTTCAACCAGCGACTCGTCCATCTGCTTCTCTCTTCCACTCCCCAGAATGTACTCCCAATTTTCTCCCCTTCCCAACCGCCCCCCACCCAAGAAATAGTCCCTCTACGATCAGGCCCCAAAACAGGGCATTAGACAACTTGGGCAAACTCCTAACTATTTCCCAAAGTCCTGGATCCACAAACTTGCTAACTATAATCTTTGGCACGAAAGAGAGAGAGAGAGAGAGAGAGAGAGAGAGAGAGAGAGAGAGAGAGAGAGAGAGAGAGAGAGAGAGAGAAAAGTTGAAGGGGTGGGGGGTGGGGGTGGAATCGATCCCTGGAAAGCTTAATATGAAGTTTGGTGGTTAGGGTGGGGGAGGATTGGGGGGGTGAGGGGCTTAGGACAGGGGAAAGAAAAGGAGGTGAGGAAAGGAGTTGGGGGAAGAGAGGGAGCAGTATGGAAGGATAGGGAGGGGGTGGGGGAGGAGAAGGAGGGGTGGGGGAGGAAAGGGTGTAGGCAGGGGAGAGGGTGGTAGAGGGGTGGGAGACGGAGAGGGAGAGGGTGAGCAAGGGGAGAGACAGGTGGAGGAAAAAGTGAGGGGTACGGTGAAAAAGAGGTGGGTTTTGTGTGATCTGGGTTGAGAAGGGGAAGAATGGCGATGGGGTAAGTGGTTGGCTACGGAGAAAAAAAGAGGGTTACGGAAGGAGAGACAGAGGGTGGGGAAGAAGAGGCAGATGAGGAGAAGGAAAGGAAGGGAGGTGAGAGGGAAAGGAAAGGAAGGTCACAAGGAAGGGAAGAAAGGAAGGCAGAGGGCACGGAAGGAAAGGGAGGGAGGCAGAAACTGGAGATTGAAGTAGAGGGAGATAGGGAGGAGAGTAGGGCGTGTGACTCGGGCTGGGAAGGAAAACAAATAAATAAAGGGGGGGGGGGAGCTGGAAGAAGGGTATGGACAACGAGGTGATAAAGTATAAAGTGTGAGAAAAAGACGCCAGGAAAAAGTAGTAAAAGAAACAAGAAAGGGTAATGAGTTGAGGATAAGAGGGGAAGAAGAAAGGGTAAGAGAAACAAGAGGAGGACGAGGGAGAAGAACAGAAGGGAAAAACGCAAGAGAGAGAGGGAGGGGTGGCTAGGCTGGAGAGAGATAAGGGGGTGAAGGAGAGAGGGGATTAGCTGGAGAGAAAAAGTGGAGCAAGCTGGGAGGAGAGGATAAAGAAGATACATGGACGCAAAAGACGTTGAGGAAGCAAAGAAAAGTGAGGTAAAAGAAATGAGGAAAAAATAAAGATACACGGAAATAAAAGAAACGTGACATTAAGGAAAAAAAATAAAAGGAAAACAATACTATGCGGTAAAAGAGGAAAGCAGGAAAAAAGTAAGGGAAGAAGGAATACGAGGAAAAGTAAAAACAGAGAGATAAGCGGAAGAAACCAGGAAGAAAGAGGAGGAAAAAGCTGAAAGAGGAAAAACGAAGGGGAAAGGAAGGAAAAAGGAAAGCTGGGGAAGTAAACGAAATCGATGAAAAAAAAAAAAAGCAAAGCAGGAATGGAAAAAAAAAAAAAAAGAGGCCCAATTAAAATTAGGGGGCAAAGAAATCCAAAGAGTAGAAAAAGAAAAAAAATTACAGTATAGTGAAAAAGATATGGATAGGGTGAAACACGGAACGGGAGAGATAAAGAGGGAGAGAAGAAAAGGAGGAGGAGGAGGAGGAGGAGGGAGGAGGGAAGGTGTGGCGTGACACTGTGGATCTCAGGGTGACTTTTAAGCCTGTTTAGCCACGGTAAACTCCGTTCAGGTGGCTTGTCAACACCTCTCTCCTGCCTTCACTCTCATTCCTCCCCCCCCCCTTCTCTCTCTCTCTCTCTCTCTCTCTCTCCTGCCATCACTTTCACTCTCTCTCTTCCCTCACCTCACCTCCCCTCCTCCCCCTCTCTCTCGCTCACACACACACACACACACACACACACACACACACACACACACACACACACACACACACACACACACACACACACACACACCAAGCACCATGTCCGATCCTTGGAACACAATACATATACACAGATACGATACAGACCCAGCCAGGCAGTCCGACTTTAACGCCGTTTTTTTTTTTCTTTCTTTAACTCCTAGAAGACCCAACTACTCACCATTTCCGCCACAAATCTCTCAATCGGTAAGACACCCCCCTCCCAACACACACACAAAACCAGACGAACCTAACCCAACCAGGAAGCAATGTAAGGGCGCGTCCATACGTGTGCTGGAACAAGTGCTGGCAACATGTAAATAACACAATACCGAAAAAGCTGGAAATATGCTGGGAACAGCAGCGTCTAGATCATGTTGTCAACACCATGACGAAGTCTCAGCTGCCTCGTATGCATACACTCATCCCATCACCACTGCTGCCAGCAGGTTTGAAGCTTCACTGTAACATGTTTCCATGAATCTGTCCAAATACTGCTGCATACACGTATACAAACTTGTTTGCCTGCTGTGTTGTCAACACATGTTCCAGTAAACGTGAGGACGCGACCTAACAGTGAACTGAACTTACTGACATCCACAGTTAAGTCAACGTCGATTTATTCCTCACTTGTAGAAAGGTACGTGGAGAGGTGGCTGCGTTTGCTTTCCATACTGATTTCACTACTGGGTACAAGTAGGGCGAGTAGGATACAGATGTTTAAACATCTATCATCATCATCTTTCTCGTCCTCTTCATTTTCACCTACTTCTTCTTCTCCAAATTATCATGATCATCATTATTACTATCATTATTATAATTATAACAATGGTCCACTCGATGTCAAAAGGCCAGAAATGAGTCTTACCTTCTTACTGCTTACTTTCCATTTTCATATTTTTATATATTTATATTCTTTTTCCTATTCCTTTCTTGTTCCATCTCCCTTTAATTTTCTCCCATCTTTCATCTTCTCTACCTCTCTTTACTCCATATTTTGCTTCAACATCTTCTTTTCCTATATTTTCATTCTCCTTCCTACTCCTTCCTTTTCTCTACTCGCTCTCATTATTCGTTATCCCTCCTCCTTCCTCCTTTATTCAATTCCCCTTCCTCATTTCTTTCCTCTCTCTCTCATCCATTTTTACGACACTTTGATGAAGTTAAATGAAGCCGCAACAATAAACCAATGCAATCAATATTAAGGGTAAACAAGGAGGGAGGGAGAAGGGAGAGAAGAAGACAAAAGAGGATGAGGAACGTTAAATTAAAACGAAGGAGGTAGGAGGGAAGAAAGAAGCAGGGATAGAGACAAAAGAAGGAGTAGAACGGTAAATAAGATAATAGGAAACGAAGGAGGGAAGGCGAACGACAGTAGATGGAATGGAAAGAAAGAGGTAGATCTTTAGGGATAAGGAACAGAAGCAAAGGAGGAAAGTAAAAGGAATGAAGGGAAACAGACGGGAATGAAGAAAGGACAGAGAGAAGTAGAGAAGGAGGGAACCAGAAGAGGAGTGGTGCAGAAGAGATGGAGAAAGGAGATATACATGAAGGAAGAAATTCGAAAGAGAAGAGGGCTTGTTAAAGGAGATTAGAAGCGGACAGAAGAGGGTGACATGAAGAAAACCAGGAAGTAGGAAGGATGGAAGGATGGGAGGGAAGGAAAGGAGAAACGATGATATTAAAGACTCTGCAAGAGGATGCTATATAAAGGAAAACTTGAAGGAAAGAAGAAAACAGGATGCACAACGAATGCATCATGTGCGAAAGGACATGGGGTGTTAAAAGGATTCCAAACGATGGCAGGAAGGGAACGAGAAATTAGCGAGGGGACGGGATGATGGAAGGTGAGATGGAGAGACAGAGGGCGAAAGAGGGAGCAGGAAGGTAAGGTGATGGAAGGAAAAGGGTTTGGTGGAGGATGGAAAGGGGCAAGGTGGAGGAAGAAATGGAGTACGGTGAAGGAAAGGGGGGGAAGGAAGGAAGGAAGGAGGGTGAATGATGGGAAAGTAATATCGTCCTCACTAGTTACGATACATAATGCTGTTTTGTATGCGTCTTCCATGATTTGTACTGCAGGGTGATGGGGTGATGTAGAGAGGAAGGCAAGGTGGACGAATGGGGGAGGTATGGTAAAGAGGGGGGGGAGGTATGGTAAAGAGGGGAGGGAGGCACGGCGGAGGAAGGAAGGAAGGTAAAACGAAGGAGGGAGCGAGGGTAGGTAAAGCTCAGTGCGTGGAGTAAGGGAGAAAAATAGAAATAAGGAGAGAAAAGTGGGATGAAGGAGGGAGAGTAGTAGGGTGAAGGATGTAGGCCGGAAAGAGGTAGGGTGAGAGAAGAAGGAGGGTAGGGTGAGGTAGGGAGGGAGGTAGGGTGAAGGAAGGAGTAGCCACCAGCAGACTCAAAGATCGATTATCAATACCTCAGGCAGACCAACTTTACACAGACCCATCCAATTACCTCCCTCCCTCCTTCTTTCCTCCATCCTTCCCTTCCTCCTCTTTTCCCTACGTCCTTCTCTCCTCCTTCCCTCCGCCTCTCTTTCACATCTGCTCTCTTCGTTCTTCCTCCTGCTCCTCCTCCTCCTCCCCCTCCTCCTCTTCGCTTCTTTCTTCACTTTTATCCTTCCTCTCCTTCCCTTCTTTCCTCCTCAACTTCACATCTGCGCTTTTCGTTCCTCCTACCCCTCCTTCCTCATTTGTGTCGTTCTGTTTTCTTCTGTACTTTCCTTTTTTTTTTTTTTTTCCCTCTCTCTCTCTCTCTCTCTACAGGTGTCTTGTTTCTTCATTCTCTTCTAACCTGTGTTCTGTGCTCTTTCTTTTATCAGGTTTCTGTAATTTTCCGTTCCTCCTAAACTCCTTCGCTTCCTTGTATTTCCTTCTATATCCTTCATGTCCTTTTTTTTCGTCCCTCCTTCAAATCCTTTTAACCAAATTCTCCGTCACTTCTTCCTTCCTCCCCTTCTTCAGTTCCTTAATCTTTCTCTCTCTCTCTCTCTCTCTCCCTCCCCTCATTACACTTTCTCAATTCTTCTTAAGTTTCTCTTTGTATCTTTGTTCTATCCCTCCCCCCCCTCTCTCTCTCTCTTCCTTTCCGTCTCTCTTCTCCCTAATTTTCTTCCCTCCAGCTCTTCCTTCCTCTCCATCCCTCATCTATCCTTTCATTCCTCCTCTCTCTCTCTCTCTCTCACTCTCCATCCCTCCATTCCCTCCCCCATGCCTTTGTCCCACATTCCCTTCCTCTCATCCTCCATCCCACCACTCCCTCTCTCATCCCTTTTCTTCTTCTGCCCCTCTTTTTCCTCTCTCAGCCGTCCCCTCCCTACTTTCCCTCTCCTCCCCCTTCCCCTCAACATCCGTCCTTTCCTTCTCCCTTCTCCTCCTCTCTTAATTCCCCCTTTCCTTCCTCTCTCCATCCATCCTTTGCCTCTTCCTTCCCCTCCTTTCTCCACCCCTCTTCTACCTCTCCCTTCCCTTCTTCTCTCCATCTCTCCTTTCCCTTTTCCTTCCCTTCCCTCTCTCCATCCCTCCTCTCCCTCTCTCTGTCCATCCCAGCGCTGACGACAAAACTTTGTGGTGAAGTCTTGAAGTTTCGTCTCAAAATCACAACTTCTCGTATCCCTACAAATTAGACCAACTTATATATATATTTCACGGACACTTTTGGACCAATGGGAAAAATTTGGTAAACTGAGCGAGACAGGTAAATCTCTAGCGTATGTAAAAAAAAAAAAAAAAAAAAAAAAAGTATGTTACTGTGATGGGGTTTCTCTTGTACTTTCGTAAGTAATGTACAACCTGTCTTTTAATTTATTAAGCGCTAATGATGATAACTGATATTACCGTAAAAACAAAACCTACTGCGTAATAACAAAAACTCCTGACATATTATTACTGTTATAATAATAAATAATAATAATAATAAATAATAATAATAATAATAATAATAATAATAAAATAATAATAATAATAAAAATAATAATAATATTCATTATTATCATCATCATCAATACCAGAATCACCAATACCATCATCATTATAATTATCATCATCATTATCATCATCATTATCCCTATTATTGCTATGAGTACAATTTTTATTATTATTACCATTATCATGATGGGTATTCTATTTTACCACAACTACAATCACTATCAAGGTACTTTTGTTAAGCAAATCCTGCCATCACAAAAATATGCTCCGTGCCCCACTGGAAACAGATAAAAACAAAAAGGAAAAAGTCTAAACATGATAAAAACAGCCAAACACTTTCCCATCACTACCCACACCCACACTAGAAAATCAACATCAATTTATAGACCAAAATGTTAAAAGTGGGTTCCCTAAGACGTGAGGAAGCCTCTAATTTTTTAATGGTAAATTTACGGAACACCCGTCTTTGATTTTTGACAGGTAATTAATGGAACACCTGCAATTAATTTCTAGAAGGTCATTTACCGAACCTGATATTGATTTTTGAGGCATTTATGAAACAACTGTAGCTGATTTTGACAGGTCATTTATGGAACACCTGTAAAACACCTGTAATTATTTTTGACAGGTCATTAAAGGAACACTTGTAATTGATTTTTGAGTCATTTATGGAACACCTGTAATAGGTTTCGGCAGGTCATTTATGGAACACCTGTAATTAATTTTTGAAAGGTCATTCATGGAACACCTGTAACTGATTTCTGACAGGTCATTTAAGGAACACCTGTAACTGTTGCATGTAACTAGCCTGCATCCAGCATTGAAGTACAGTCCCAATTAATATCCATACGTTACACGTTCTATTAATACATGAATTTTGAAAAAAAAAATGTATATATAGTGCGGGTAAATTCACACCTTCGTCCCCTCAGTTTTTTGTTCTGCCTATTACTCCTTGATATTCTTCTGTAGGATTTTTTTTCCTTTTTTCTTAATGCTGAAAAATGTTAATGTGTGGTTTGAAAAATATATCGCTAAGGAAAAGGTGTTAGGGATCCTCTTTACCCGCCGAGAATACGGGGTCTTGGGAATCGAACCTACACGCGCATCAACACTGTCACTCCAACTGGGACAAATTAACCACTACACCATGAAGCATCTATAGCAACATACTACAATAACATACTGGAGGATATCAAGGAGGAATGTACAGAGACAGGGAGAAAGAGAGAGAGAGAGAGAGAGAGAGAGAGAGAGAGAGAGAGAGAGAGAGAGAGAGAGAGAGAGAGAGAAATACCTTCCCAGCACCGTCTGACGGAAATTTACAGCTGATGAAATACAATGAAAACCCAGTCTCTGCTGTTTCAGATGGTTAGACTTATCCGCTATGTATTCTCTCTCTCTCTCTCTCTCTCTCTCTCTCTCTCTCTCTCCACAATCGATGAAAAATATATCTTTACGTAGGTGATCGATGGTTTCTGTATTGACGTTGTTGCTGCCAGCGTTTTCTTCCCATGGCAAATAATTCTTGAGTGATGGTTTCTTTCGCCAAATGTATGAACTTGATGCTTTGTGAGTTGCTGATAATGATGGAAGGCATGTGCATGAAAGAGAAGTGACTGGAATAATAATGGAATGAATAAAAAGTGCCTGGAATAATAATGGAATGAGTGAGCAGGGCTTGAAATAAAAATGGAATGAATGAGAAGTGCCTGGAATAATAACGGAATGAATGAGAAGTGCCTGGAAAAATAATGGAATGAATGGAGTGCCTGGAATAATAATGGAATGAATGAGAAGGGCTTGGAATAATAATGAGAAGTGCTTGGAATAATAATGGAATGAATGAGGAGTGCCTGGAATAATAATGGAATGAATGAGGAGTGCCTGGAATAATAATGGAATGAATGAGGAGTGCCTGGAATAATAATGGAATGAATGAGAAGTGCCTGGAATAATAATGGAATGAATGAGGAGTGCCTGGAATAATAATGGAATGAATGAGGAGTGCCTGGAATAATAATGGAATGAATGAGGAGTGCCTGGAATAATAATGGAATGAATGAGGAGTGCCTGGAATAATAATGGAATGAATGAGGAGTGCCTGGAATAATAATGGAATGAATGAGGAGTGCCTGGAATAATAATGGAATGAGGAGTGCCTGGAATAATAATGGAATGAGGAGTGCCTGGAATAATAATGGAATGAATGAGGAGTGCCTGGAATAATAATGGAACGAATGAGGAGTGCCTGGAATAATAATGGAATGAATGAGGAGTGCCTGGAATAATAATAGAATGAATGAGGAGTGCCTGGAATAATAATGGAATGAATGAGGAGTGCCTGGAATAATAATGGAATGAATGAGGAGTGCCTGGAATAATAATGGAATGAATGAGGAGTGCCTGGAATAATAATGGAATGAATGAGGAGTGCCTGGAATAATAATGGAATGAATGAGGAGTGCCTGGAATAATAATGGAATGAATGAGGAGTGCCTGGAATAATAATGGAATGAATGAGGAGTGCCTGGAATAATAATGGAATGAATGAGGAGTGCCTGGAATAATAATGGAATGAATGAGGAGTGCCTGGAATAATAATGGAATGAATGAGGAGTGCCTGGAATAATAATGGAATGAATGAGGAGTGCCTGGAATAATAATGGAATGAATGAGGAGTGCCTGGAATAATAATGGAATGAATGAGGAGTGCCTGGAATAATAATGGAATGAATGAGGAGTGCCTGGAATAATAATGGAATGAATGAGGAGTGCCTGGAATAATAATGGAATGAGGAGTGCCTGGAATAATAATGGAATGAATGAGGAGTGCCTGGAATAATAATGGAACGAATGAGGAGTGCCTGGAATAATAATGGAATGAATGAGGAGTGCCTGGAATAATAATGGAATGAATGAGGAGTGCCTGGAATAATAATGGAATGAATGAGGAGTGCCTGGAATAATAATGGAATGAATGAGGAGTGCCTGGAATAATAATGGAATGAATGAGGAGTGCCTGGAATAATAATGGAATGAATGAGGAGTGCCTGGAATAATAATGGAATGAATGAGGAGTGCCTGGAATAATAATGGAATGAATGAGGAGTGCCTGGAATAATAATGGAATGAATGAGGAGTACCTGGATTAACAACAGAAGGTATACCCATTAATGAGAAGTAACTGGAGAACATTTTCAAACAGTTCGTCCAATGTTTCAAAATATAAAGACTGTATATTGTAGATTCCCTTTTTTATTATCGTGTGTACAAAATAAATCAGTGAAAAGAAGGTGCTATGGGATGATAAAAAAAAAAAAAAAAAAAAAAAAAGGAGTATAAGGCGCTTTAATTCACAACGCCGTGAACAGTTCAAACGGAAAATTATACCGACATGATGATAATGGAAATAATGGAAATTGTGTTCATTCATTATTCACTCAATAAACACACGTACATAAGTGGATATAGTTCTTCCATTAAAATTACAGTCGTTTATGTATTAACTTTCCTTAACCCCTTAAACTCGAGGACGTCCCCATTACGAAATCCATTATGAAATTCGTGATACCGCCAGGCTATTTTGTTCAGCTTAGGAGAGGCTTCATGAACTACAGTGTTATATGTAGATACCATTTCCCCATTACCCCATTTCCATTTCCTGCTTTCCCTTAGCTGAATGGATTTACAGAAAGATATCGCTGTGAATGGGTAACTATGTACATTTATTACTATTATCCCTACACAGTTAAGGCCTAAACTAAATGAACGTTTATTAAGTACCACAAATACTCGTAATGAAAAAAAAAGGGATACAAAAATTAGTAATAAAAGATCAACCATCCATCCATCCATTTACTAATTAATAAAGGATTGGATAATTTTACCGTTTTCATTATAACTTGGACTAAAATTGCCATCCCCATCTCGAGTACTTAGATGTGGAAATGCAGTAACACAGACTTTATACTAGTCACGAAGATGTAATATGGACATAACGTACAACCGTAGCATCGCCCTTTCCTACCACTGAGCTAGATAAATTATGATACAACAGAACGAAAATCCAGGCCAGGTTACTGTGAAAAAACTAATGATGACAATTTCTGATTATTACCACGCTAAAT
The DNA here is from genome assembly GCF_032717465.1 of Coenobita brevimanus. Taxonomy (NCBI): domain Eukaryota; kingdom Metazoa; phylum Arthropoda; class Malacostraca; order Decapoda; family Coenobitidae; genus Coenobita; species Coenobita brevimanus. Next base: position 12,969,858 of record NC_136971.1, on the reverse strand, counting down.
TTACTATGCACAAATATTACTGATAGACATACAGACAGATAGAAAGATACAGATATAGACAGACATATAGACACAGATAAATATAGACAGACAGATAGACAGTGGTAGATAAAGACAGAGAGAGAGGTATGTATTTACATATGCATATTTATAAAAACGGTGGGTTTGTGGCATTTTGTATTACGTAATAAAATTCCTTGTTTTTCCATACCAAAAATTTCATCTCCTCCCACTGAAAAACAACCTCAGAAGACACCCAAATTTCAACTTTTTTTTTATATATATTTCATCGCTTACCCCCCCCCCAAAAAAAAAAAAAGAGGAAGCGCGAACAGTTGTGAAAGAAGTCCGGAATTACGTGGAGAGGCTGGGATGTTGTTGTTTGTTGCTTTGTTTGTTGTTTTTTCGTCGTGCATGGCGCGGTGGGGAGTTGTTTGTTATGTAAATGAGACGCGAAGGGGGGTGAGGAAGAACAAGGGTGAGGAGACAAGGAAGGGGTGGAGAGAGAGAGAGAGAGAGAGAGAGAGAGAGAGAGAGAGAGAGAGAGACCACGGAAATGTTAAAAAAAAAAAGGCAATCTACAAATCTAGGTAAATAACTCAACCCCTTCACTCCAAGTATGTATTTCAGATTTCGTGCTTGCTATATCCCAGCGATGTTATTCAGCTTAGGAGGAGCTTTTCACACCACAAGACTTAGATATGGCTTGACTAGTCTGGCCGGAGGTGAAAGGATCGGCTGGAGGTGGTAAAAACATGGAATATAACACGTCGCTGGATTGAACAGGCTAAAAGATCATATTGGAAAGAAACATCCATCCATTCGTCAAACCATCCATCCATCAATCCATCCATCCATCCATCCATCCATCATCTATTTCTCTTTTTCCATCTGAAGTGAAAGGGTCCGGGGATAGGCTACTCTGTCACGATATTTAAGGCAAAGGTGACCAGCCTCACTCGCCCCCTTGTGGCATTACGTCACCAGTAAGCCTCAACCAGCCCTCAGATTGAAACCCTTACATGCTCCATCCAGTTAAAGAGAGCTTTAACCCACTACACCACCGAGTGTGTGGATGGTTACCCCCATCCTCCACCTACCACAAAAGAAACCCTTTGTCTAGGTTAAGGGTCATAAATTCCTTAACATTATCCACGGAGCAAATACAAAATAAATGACATGGTTAACCCCTTCAGTTCGGTGGCCAATTTTTTCCCTTCAAACTATTACCAGATGATTATATACAACCCGGGAAGGATCTGTGTAGGTGACAAGGTAAATGCAAAATATGTCTAACCCTTCAAATTACAAAAAACTCTCCAATGCTGAATGGAATCACCTGAAGACAGCAAGAAACCGGTACAAAGACAGCAAGAAAACGGTACAAAGACAGCAAGAAAACGGTACAAAGACGGCAAGGAAATAATAAAAAAATTTCAGATTAAGGGCAGTAGTAATAACTGTCACTTACTCTTCACTCTTGTTTCCTTTTTCCTATTTATTTCTATTCCTTCACTCTGCTTCCTTACATTTGCATATCCTTATTACATCTTCCTGTTCTTCCTCCTTGATTTATTCTTTGCCCTCATCTTTCTTTCTTCCCTCATCTTTCTTCCTCTTTTACGTTCACGCTCTTCCTCCCCTACACTGTCTTTGTCATAAATCTTTGTCTTCTTCTTTATTCCCCTCCTCTGTCACTTCTTCTACAATTCCTTTTCCATTACTCTCTCTCTCTCTTATCTAGTCCTTCTCCCACATCCACCGACACTTTCATCCAATCTCCTCTATCCTTTTCTCACTTCATTCCCCCCCCCCTCAATTCTTTCCTTCTTGCTCCTCCATCCACTCCTCCACATGTCTACAAACCGCTCTTTCTCGCCATCCATCCTTCCACCCCCCTCCTCCTGTTCTCTCAATCCTCAATTCTTCTTTCGTCTCCTCTATCGTTTCCTCTTAGCTCTTCTATCCCTTCTCTCCGCCTTTCCATTCTTTAATCAATCTGTCGCTGCTGCTGTTTTCCATTAATCCATCTTTTTTCATTCCTCCTCCTCTTCCTCCTAATTCTCTTCCTCTTCCTCCTAATTCTCTTCCTCTTCCTCCTCTTCCTTCTTCTTCTTCTCCTCCTCCTCCTTCTTCTTCTTCTTCTTCTTCTTCTTCTTCTTCTTCTTCTTCTTCTTCTTCTTCTTCTTCTTCTTCTTCTTCTTCTTCTTCTTCTTCTCCTCCTCCTCCTCCTCCTCCTCCTCCTCCTCCTCCTCCAAGCTTTTCTGATGAATTGTCGTAGAGGAGAAAAATCGACCTAATTTGTCAAGAAGCCATAAGTCGGAGTCTCGAACGTAACTCAACATTCAACATTTTCCCCAGCGGCCTAGCGAGAGAGAGAGAGAGAGAGAGAGAGAGAGAGAGAGAGAGAGAGAGAGAGAGAGAGAGAGAGAGAGAGAGAGATTATACTAACAGCTGATATCGACTAATATAAGGCCGTCTGGTATAAATACAGCTGCGATTTGAAGGAGAAAGGGTGTGCCTTAGCCTCAGTATGCAACGTGAGTGCGCTTAGGAGCAATGCATTGGTCATCTGATGTCAGGTTACATCACTACGTCAACCTTGTCCAAATTACCAAATGTTATATGTATACGTAGTACCTGTATGCTTACTTGTATATTCAAATATAAATGTATATACGGTATAAATCATTACACACAGCCTACATATTACGTGTATATATATAATACACATTTGCAATGAACGACCAGAAATATATTAACAAAACAAACTCTGGAAATCCTATTCTGTGGCATTACCCCTGACATATATGCAATAATGACTGCAATTTATGAAAGGATAATAAAGCGCTACCAGCGGCGCTATTGAATGAAACCTATTATAATTACTGGCCCAGGTTAATGAGTGTTGGAGGTCACTGACAGTCACTGGTAAAGGTCAGTGGTGGTCAGTGTAGGGGGTCAGTGTTGGAGGTCACTGACAGTCATTGGTAGAGGTCAGTGGAGATTAGTGTTGGAGGTCACTGACAGTCATTGGTAGAGGTCAGTGGAGGTCAGTGTTGGAGGTCACTGATAGTCATTGGTAGAGGTCAGTGGTGGTCAATGTTGGAGGTCACTGATAATCATTGGTAGAGGTCAGTGGAGGTCAGAGCTGGAGGTCACTGATAGTCACTGGTAGAGGTCAGTGGTGGTCAGTGTTGGAGGTCACTGATAAGTCATTGGTTGAGGTCTGTGGTGGTCAGTGTTGCAGGTCATGGGTGGTGAAGTCGATGTTGACAGGTCTCTGGAGGTCAGTGATGGGGGGTTAGTGGTGGTCAGTGGTGGCGAACAGCGGTGGAGGTCAAACGTGGAGATCAAAGTGTTGGAGGTCGGAGTGCGTGGAGGTCAGCGGTGGAGGTTAAAGTGCGGAGGTCAGGGAGTGTGGAGGTAAGGAATCCAAACAAACTCTTTGCTTAATCTAAAGTTCCAGAGTGATTCAGCCTCCCAACTTCAACCATACGTGGACTTCAAGTGGAGAGGAACAGCCAGGGAGAAAGAGAGAGGCGGATAGAAGGATGGAGGAAGGGATAAGGGGGAGGGATGAAAAGAGACGAAGGAGGGCCAAGAGCGAAGGATGCTTGAGTAGGAGGGAGGGAAGTAGAGAGTGATGGATGGATGGATGAACGGATGATGGATGGATGGATGGATGGGTGAATAAATGAATGACTGGATGAAAGGACGGATGGAGGGAGACAAGGAGCGAGGGAAGGGCATGAAGGAAGAACAGAAAAAGAGGGGGGGAAGGGAGGTGGATGGGGGTTGGGTAAGAGAGAGAGAGAGAGAGAGAGAGAGAGAGAGAGAGAGAGAGAGAGAGAGAGAGAGAGAGAGAGAGAGAGAGAGAGAGAGAGAGGACATAAAGTGTGTATCGTGAAAACCATGAGAAAATATAACTAAGGATAAAAAATAAAGGTGGAAAGGCAAGAAGATGGCAGGGGGAAGAAAGGGAAGGGTTAAAGGAAAAGTGAGACTAGTGAGGAAAGTTAAACAGTGAGCCAGTGAGACAGTGAATGAGGGAAGGAAGGTTAGAGAGGAAGAGATAGCAGGAAGGACAATGAGTAAACCAAATGAAGTGAGGATAGAGGCACGAGGAAGCGACGTTTGAGGATGAATGAAGAAAGCTGAGTGAGTGAGTGAGTGAGTGAGTGAGTGAGTGATTGAGGGAATGAATGAAGTTGCCATAGACGAAGAATCAGCATCACCAGGGATTCTAAGTTTACAGTTTAACTAAGAGTGGGTTAGGGAAAAAGAAAAACGTGAAAGGGCGAAGGGTGGGATGAAGTCATGAATGTGTGTGTGTGTGTGTGTGTGTGTGTGTGTGTGTGTGTGTGTGTGTGTGTGTGTGTGTGTGAGAGAGAGAGAGAGAGAGAGAGAGAGAGAGAGAGAGAGAGAGAGAGAGAGAGAGAGAGAGAGAGACAGACAGACAGACAGACAGACAGAGACCAGCAGAGGAATAATAATAATAATAATAATAATAATAAATAATAATAAAAATAATAAAAAGAACGAAAACGAATAAAAAGTAAGAATAAGAAGAAGAAGAAGAAGAAGAAGAAGAAGAAGAAGAAGGAGGAGGAGGAGGAGGAGGAGGAGGAGGAGGAGGAATAAAGAAGAAAGAAGAAGGGAAAGAGGAAAGAAAAAAAATCAGTAAATAATAATAATAATAATAATAATAAACTCACTAATTCCCTTTAATATCATGTCTGCTTAATCGCTCATCGCCTGTTTAGCATAATTACCAGATACCATAGATTATTTTTGAGGAGGGAGTCGAAGAAAAAATATTCTAGTGGTGGTGGGGATATTAGAGGAGGAGGAGGAGGAGGAGGAGGAATTCTGAGTATTGTGGAGAAAATGATGGAATTCATAAGTGTAATGAAAACGGTAATAATGCTTAATAAACTGAGTGGAGAGAGAGAGAGAGAGAGAGAGAGAGAGAGAGAGAGAGAGAGAGAGAGAGAGAGAGAGAGAGAGAGAAGGGGTGAGGGAGTGAGAGAAGGGAGGGAAGAGGGAGATTGAAGCAAAATCCAAAATTAAGAATCTTAAAAAAATTCCCTGCCTAATCTCCCTGGCGGCTGATGATTAATGGGTTCCTGTTCCTTATTATCCCCCCTCTCTCTCTCTCTCTCTCTCTCTCTCATTTGTATCTCTGTCTTTTCCTTCTTCTTTTTTCTCTCTGTTTCCTCTTCTTGTCCGCCTCACAATCTCTTCCCTCGTGTCTTAATCCCATCCACTCTTTCCTCTTCGCTTCGTCCCTCCTCACACTCTTCTCTCTAGTTCCTTCTCTTCTTCTTTTCCCTTAGTCAATCCTTGTCCTCCAGTTTTCTTAGTTTTTCCTTTTCTTTCCGTTTTTCTTCGTTTTCTGTCTTTTCTTCCCATGCTCTTGCCGTTCATCTTAGTATACTCAATCCAAATGTTCTCTTAAGTTGAAGAGTCACAGATTGTATGGTCTTTGGCTTGGAGCTTTCGCAACACATTATTACTTCCGCTGCTGACAAAATGACTACCAGTATCGAGTAATACAAACAACACTTCTCTCAGGATAAATATTGCTTTATCACTCTTCAGCTCTACTAAGCCTTTTTCCCTCCTCATTTCAATCGACTGACTTTTTTCAATAAACTACAACTCAGTCAAGACATTTTTCAGTCTTCAGCTCAATCAAGACCGTCTTTATTTTCCAACCATCCATCCATCATCCAATCCAGCGTTGCCCCATGAGGAGCGAAGAAGCCCGGGGCTAGGCAAGTTGGTCCTGAAATTTAAGATGAGAGTGACCAGCCTCATTCATCCCTGAGTGGCATTATGTGAGCAATAAACCCCAACCACCCCTTGGATATAAACCTGCACAGGCTCAATCCGATTGGAGCACCTTAATTGCCAATAAACCACCAAGCGCCATAATTTGGTTATATGGTTACAACCCAGTGTAGTAAATGGTTTCCTGGTGTACAGGAAGCCATTTGGCTTGTTACTCAGTGTAGAGTCACCCACAGGCAGAACGAAGTGGAAAGATAGATGGAAAGAAAGACAGAAGAGGAAGTGTAAAGTCACCTGTAAGCAGAAGGATGAGGAAAGAATGAAGGAAAGAAAGACAGAAGAGCATGGAAGGAAAGAAGAATGGAGGAGAGGAAAAGGCAGACACCTGAGAGCAACACTGCATCAAGTGAGTGGATAATGAACTATAAAAAACACCAATAAAGAATCTCATCCAACTCAGCTCAACCACTTTCTGATTCCTCAGCTCAGATAAGACCACTTTTCCCCCGGGGGAAAAAAAAAAAAAAAAAAAAAATCATCCAACTTACCTCAACCATGAAAATGTTCACGTCCTCAGAACAGTGAAGCCAGTGTTTTACCAATAAACTACGATTCTTTTTCCCTCTCAATCAATAAGAAAACAGCTCAACCTTTGACGCATCCTCACAGCTAAACCCAAAACGCTCTACCGTGATAAACCAATAACGTTTCTTTGCTGCAGAGTCGATAAAGTTTCTTCACTGTTCCACAAATAACGTTTCTTTCTCCCAAATCCTTCAATATTCCCCCCTTTTTCCCCCCGCCACTTCCCATGACGAAAAAATAGCGTAAAAAATTCTCTGATTGAGTTTACACTAGTGACGCCGAAGTGCAGGAATATGATTTGCATTTTTTTTCCTATTCAACTCGGGAAATGAAATGAACACTTAATTGGCGAGGGAATTTAATTGCCCCGTCCAGTCGAAACTTTGGTGAAAAAAAGGAGGGTAAATTATACGAGAAAAAGCAAGCAGCGCTGGTGGGAGGGGGGGAGGGCTTTTTTGGGGAGCTGTGGGATTTTTTTTTTTTCGGAATGATGCCGTAATATACATTCAAAATTATTCCCACATAAATTACGACTTCCAACATTAATTATTCCGCACTAAAATGAAAAACGGCCAAAAAATACACATCTTTTACACAACAAAAACTTTTAGACATGAATAACACTACCTTTTTTTATTAATACATATTACTACTGATCACTACCGAGAAATAAAGGCAGCAGAATATAGCCTATATTCATGGTGGCACTGATCCGATTTAGTAATGGGTTAGTGATGTACGATGAGATAGTCCAATATGATAGATTGTCAGTATTATGTAAAAAAAAAAAAAAACATATCTCTACGTGTTAGCAAAGTGAGGGAAAAGTAAGTGTTGTAAATGTTAGATGTTAGGGTCGGTGTTAGCGGTGACATCAGAGGACAGATTAAATGTTAGTGATGATGCCTATACGATGGAGAGGTGTTAGTATGGTGCTTAAAATAGGATGAGTGTTTCTTGTAGTATCAGAAGCCTGGTAAGTGTTGCTGATGTTAGAAGATGGGTAGGTGTTTGTAAAGGTGTTAGAGTCAAGATGAGTGCCAGTAGTGGTGTTAGAAAATAGGGAGGCTTCGGTAGTGGTGTCGGAATTCTGGGTCAGTGTTACTAATGCTGTAAGTAGGTTGTGTAGGTGTTACTGTAGAAGTTGCATTATAAGGTGTCACGTGAAGATGAGTGTTAGTAATGTTAGGTGGTACTGTGTACAGGTAATATAGTATCATTTTCACCAATAATACCATGTCCCTTTTAACGATTTACGGGGGCACTCGTTACCCTCGTCTTTCTGAAAATTGCTCTCTATTCCAGTTGCCCTGTCCGTCCCTTCTAGCAATCCTCATCACTACTTGCACCTATCACATCCCAACCAGCACCACTAGCACAAGCACGTGTCACACCACAACCAGCATCACTACCACAAGTACCTATCATATCACAACCAGCATCACTACCACCTGCACCTACCGCATCAGCCACCAACAAAACCACCACCACACATGGCCACCTACCACACACCACCACGACCGTCAACTCACTTCACCACCACCGACCATAACCACACAACACTACTACAAGCGCGCACAGCCACTAACCACCTACCGCCCCTAGCATCATAACCAAAACAACAAATTACCAGTACAATCACCAAACATCCTATCTTGCACCCACCACACAGCACCGCCACCACTACACAACATCCACAACTTTTCACATCAACCCACACTACAATGCTCACCACCCTCCACCACAATCAACTACCACTCCTAACTTCTCAGACTAGGCATTACTACCCAACTATTTTCCAGACCAACCTTTGTTAAACACTACAAATCTTTATTATTTGCCATCAGCATGCAAAATTAGCCTGAGTACATACTAATAATTCCGTGTACACAGCATAGTGCCAAGGAAAAACCGACCTTAGTAAACAGGTGAAGGAAGCAGAGGGGAATCAAGGAAGTCCAAAGAAAGAAGTGAATGAAATAGCTAAGGAATGGGAGGATTGGAGAGGGCGTACGGGCATGCAGCTGTACTCACAAAGAATCAGCTGTAGCCGCAAATGTCGAGCAGCTGCCTCCAATACAACACTAACCCTCAGTAACCAGAAGCAACCTAAATTATACAGCAATTACCCCAAATACATAGACGTAGGCCCAGATGTAAACCAGCAGCCTAAAGAATTCAGCCGTAACATCAAATAGGCCTATACAAAATTAAGGTAACCCAAAGTATACAAGCGTAGCCCTAAACACACGGCGCAGAAACAGCATTAGGTATACAACAGTAGCCTTCAGTAAACAGCGATGGTCTTATGTATTTCGTGGTAGTTTAATATACACGCAGCCTAATATACGTAGCAGTTCCAAGTACCCAGGAATAGCGCTAAGTGTTCAGGAACACTCTAAAAATACAAGACCTAGCAGGATCCGTAAGTATACAGCAGTAGCCTCATATCAGTATCACCAAGTCCCCGGGAATAGCCCTCAGAAGATGTTCTGACTCAGTGCACAACACCTGGCTCCATTTTGATCACTGCAAGTCCCCTGCAATGGCTCTCAGTTGCAGTCCTTAGTTGGAGCTCTCAGTAACAGCCCTCACAAATAGCCCCATATCAATAGCAGAAGTCCCCAAGCCCTCAGAAGCAGCCCTTAACAGCCCCCACTCAGTACAGAACACCTGGCCCCTCCCTACCTCATATATCACCATCTGGACCACAAAGACTCCATAGATTATGTATGGCGCTATCGAATGGTCTCCCGCGCTACGGTGTATGTTCTCTCTTTCTTTCTTTCCTTCCCTCCTTCAATCCTTCCTTCAACTCAACTTTGTTCTTTCTTTGCTGTGCTCTGACTTTGATGTTCCTTCTTTTCTTTGATCTTCCTTCGCCTTCTTACAGTCGATGTTTCCTTCTTGTCTTACTTCCTTTGTTCTGTCTCACACTTGTCTGTCTTCATTTCTTCTCAAAGAGTGATTGAAATTCCTTCTATTAACTTTTCTATTATTCACTACATCCTTCTTCTCCCCATCTTTCGTTCTTGCACTCCTCCGTCCTCACCCTCTTTCTTTCCTTCATCCTTTTTTTTCTTTGTACCCTCTCATTATGTAACTGATTCTTGCATAAACGCTTCCCTTATTCATGACATCCTTCTTCACCTCTTCCTTCCTTCTCTTATTCTCCCTCGCCTTCCTTCCTTCCTTTCTTTGTGCCTTTATCCTTGGTTGTTACACTGTATCTCTTGCTCATATACCAAACGTCTCCTATACTTTATCATCACATTCCACCTCTTCTATTGTACGTTTGTTTACTCCATCCTTCAACATTTCCATTATGCTTCTAGAGTGCTTTAACCGCCCAAATTCGCTGACATCTTACTACTAAAACCTGTTCATGCTATCTCCAGACGATTCTGTTCAACTCAGGGAAGATAGGAAAGTCTCTCCTTCGCTGGAAAAAAAAATGGTGACAACAAAAATCGGACTGAAGGGGTTAACATTCCACATTTCTTCCACCCGTCCTTCACCTCCACATTCATGTCATAAAATATTCTCATTTCTCCTCCACATCTCTCACGTCCTCATCGTCTGTCAGCTTACTCAATTCACTTCCACACTTCTCCAAAGCTTCCCTGTCTATCAACGTACTCATTTCTCCTCCGCATTTCTCCATCTACCCGCTGTCCACTGTCTCCATTCTCCGCCTCGGTCAATATTCCTATTTGTCTGCGTCGCCGGATGCAAAGTCTATTATTGCTCTTTGTGCTTGGTCTTGCTCTTGAGTGTACATCGGCATTTCAAGTTCCTTTCTTGGTACTCGTGATCAATAAAGGAGGATCGGTGCCGTTATTTATTTATTTCCTTCTTTATTCATTCGTCTCTTGGTGTGATGGGATATTCGAACTGAAGGGGTGATATATACATTTTTTGGTAGTCTTGCTCAATATGCGAGGATCGAGTGTGTGTTGGGGGGAAGTTGTGTGTGTGGGAGAACAGTGTGTGGGGGGAGGCTGTGTGTGTGGGGGGAGGCTGTGTGTGTGGGGGGAGGCTGCGTGTGTGGGGGGACTGGCTGTGTGTGGGGGTAGAGACTGGCTGCGTGTGTGGAGGGACTGGTTGTGGTGTTTTTGTTTTGTTGTGTGTGTGTGTGTGTGTGTGTGTGTGTGTGTGTGTGTGTGTGTGTGTGTGTGTGTGTGTGTGTGTGTGTGTGTGTGTGTGTGTGCGCGTGCGCTCATGTTTATATTACTCTCGTTTCCAGACGATTTTACTCAGTTTTGGTAGCAGGGAGGATTACAGTTAATTTTACTCCATTTACTGCAATCCAAAGACGATTTTATACCGCTAAGGATAGTTGGTTTTTGTACTCAGCCCTTGCTATCTCCGGACGATATTATTCAGCACTGGAGAGATATTTAAAAAAGAAATAATTACATTCCTTAAGCTGCCTCTTGAAAACGATGATATTTGCATATTACCTTTCTTGTTTACCCCTTCAGCCAGAGGACGTCATTTCCATTTCTCTCTCTCTCTCTCTCTCTCTCTCTCTCTCTCGTACTCACTACTCTTTTAGGTTCTCGTATTTTCACCTCATTTTTCTTTGTTCTCTCTCCTTTCCCCTGCGACTAACAGAAGAGGAAGAGGGAACAGGAATACACGAGGAAAGGAAAGGGGAAGGAGGAAACAGAGAAAGGAGGAAAGAGTACAGGAAGAAGAAACATGGGGAGGGGGCGAGGAAGGAAGGAAGAGTACACGAGAAGAAGAGAGGAAGTGAGGACGAAGGTGATGGAATGAAAATAAGAAGACTCAAATGCACGGAGATAATTTAAACATGTGAAGACTGAGATATATGAAGATGAAAGAAAGCGAGAACTCTGAACCAACGAAGCAAAGGCAAGATTGATGGAAGGTGGTGGTGGGTAGGAAAAAGATGACTACAAGAGGATTTAAAGAGGAGTGAAATGTGACGAATGAAGACGAGAGAAATGGCGAGAAAAGGGAATGGAGGGGGAAAAATAAAAGGGATATAAGAAAAGAATGAATGAGGGAACAGGAAGGACAAAAACGGCATGAGAAAAAGGCGATAGGCATGAAAAAAGGATGAGAGAGAGAGAGAGAGAGAGAGAGAGAGAGAGAGAATGTAGGAAGATAGGATAAAGAAGGAAGGAATCTGAGACAAACAGAAAATAGCTAAGGAAAATGATGGAGAAAGAAATGAAAAAAATAAAAATGGAAAAAAGGAAAAGGGAAGTCGAGGTAGAAAGGAAAAACATGAAATGAAGATTGAGGGAAAAAAACTGAATGAAGGAATAAAGAAAGGAGAAGAAAGCAGGGTAAATGAAAGCAAATGAAACGCTATAGAGAGGAAAGAGAAATACGAGGGACGTAGGTAATGGGGAAGGAAGATGGGAGGAAGAGAGGAAGGAATGAGGGAAGAATGAAGGAATGGAGGAAGAAATAAGGGAAAAAAGAAAAAGGTCGGGAGAAAGGAAAGATAGGAAAGCAGTGGGTAAGGTAGGTAAGACACAGGTAACACTAAAAGGATGGATTTTAAAGGAAGGAAAGAATGGGAAGGATGAAGTAGATGTAAGAAGAAGAGCAACAAAGAAAAGAAAATGAAGCAAGATGGGGAGGAAAGGAGGAGTTGGGCAAGCAGGGCATAAGAAACAATGACAGGACGGAAACTGAGGAAAGAAGGAAGGAAGGAAGGTAAGGAAGCAAGAAAGCTAGAAGGACGGAAAGAAAATATGAATGATCTGAATGAATGAACGAATGAATGAATGAATAATGAATGAAGGAAGGAGAAGAAATGCAGCAAAGAGAGGGAGGCAGGAAGTGGGTTAGGATGGCGACAGGTAACACTGGCAGGACGGAAATTAAGGAAAGAAGGAAGGGAAGGAAGGAAGGAAGGGAAGGAGGGAGGGAGGAATGAGACTGAAGTAAGACAGATGGAAGGAAGGAAGGGAAGGAGGGAGGGAGGAATGAGACTGAAGTAAGACAGATGGAAGGAAGGTGAGGAGAGTAAATACGAATGCACGAAGGAGAGATAGAAGAAAGAAGGAGAGAGAGGTACGTAGACGATGAGATGAATGTATGAATGAAGGAATGAAAGAAAGAAGGAAGAAGGAGCTTGGGGGAAGGGTGGGCAGGACAACCAGGTAACACTGACAGGGCGGAAATTAAGGTAGGAGAAATTGACGTTTGAATAAATAAACCCGCGACGGCAGTAATTAAGTGGATGGTTGTGGATGTGGATGACCGGAATATGAGTGGATGAGGGTGGATATGGATGACTGGATGATGAGTGGATGTGGATGACTGGATGATGAGGTACGGAGTCTGTGGGAAAGGATGTTGTGATATGGGTGGATGCGGATGCGTGGCTAACGATATGAATATAAGAATGTGAGAGTGGATTTGGGGATACGAAAGGTTGTGGATGAAGGATTCTGAGAGGATGAGTCAGAGCGGATGTGGGAATACGTGTGCGTGTGGATGACTGACTGTGGGAGTGAGTGGTGGAGCTGGTGGGAGTTCCTTGGCGTGGGTGGATGAGTTGATGGGAGGAGATGCGAATGGATGTGGATGTGTGACTGTGGGAGTAACTTGGAATATAAGTGATATTCTGTGGGAATGGATGATAATAAATAACTGGAATATTAGTGGATGAATGAAGGTTATAAGTGACAGTGGGACCATGAGTGGATGAGTCTGCGTGAGTGGATATCAATGAATGAAAGAGTGAACAAATGAGTGTGGGATTGGAAGCAGATGAGTAAGTGTGGAGATACAAGTGGATCAATCTGACAGTGAATTCTGATAAGCAAATGGAGAAGGCAGTAGAGGTGGAACTGTAAATTTCTTCGTCAGTAAAAACACGACTGCATAAGAGATGAGTTATCATAGATGCAACAGTGAATTGGAGGGTGAGTCACACAGGTTGGGGATGAGTTAGACAGTAGATGAGTCAGTGTGTGAAAGAGCGAGTGTGTTAGTGGATAGGTCAGTGTAGGAGTAGATGCGTCTATGTGGATGGGGCAATGTAAGAATAAGTGAGAGTGTGAGGGGGAAGAATGAATGGATGAGAGTGGATGAATGGATATGGATGTGTATTTATGTAAGTGTGAGCCTCAGTGTCTACGTGTGTGTGTGTGTGTGTGTGTGTGTGTGTGTGTGTGTGTGTGTGTGTGTGTGAGAGAGAGAGAGAGAGAGAGAGAGAGAGAGAGAGAGAGAGAGACTTGAAGCTAAGTATATTAAAAGCTTATCGAAACACACACACACACACACACACACACACACACACACACACACACACAAAACCATCCAGATCACTATAAAACCCAAAATTCCTCTCCCCATTTCTCAATAATTTACTTCTCACTTTCTTTTCCC
>NC_136971.1:12948600-12951100 GCF_032717465.1 Coenobita brevimanus | reverse complement strand
GAGGGGAATGGAGAGTGAGGAGAGAGAATAGGCAGTGGAGGGGAACGGGGAATGAGGAGGGAAGAATGGGGTGGGGAAGGAAGAATGGGATGAAGAGAATGGGGAGGGTGAGGAGGAATAGGGAGAATGAGGAAAAATGGGAAGAGCGGGAAGGAGGAATGGGGAGAGCGGGAAGGAGGAATGGGGAGAGTGGGGAGGAGGAATGGGGAGAGTGGGGAGGAGGAATGGTGAATGAGGAATGGAGAGGGGGAATGGGGGGCGTCGGGAGGGGGAAATGGGGAGCCTGGGGAGGGGAGAATGAGTAAAGGGGAATGGGAGAAGTGGATAGGGGGACTGGAGAATGTGAAGGGGAAATAGGAAGAGTGAGGAAGAGGAAAACAAGAGGTGTGGGGAGGAAAAAATAGGAAGCGCAGGGAGGGAGAATGGGAAGGGGAGGAGCTGGGAGGGAGAGGAGTAGGGAGGAGGGGGAGTTGGGAGGGAGAGCAGCTGGGGGGGGGGAAGAGTTTGGAGCGGGAAGAATTGGGAGGGAGAGGAGTTGGGAGGGAAAGGAGTGGGGAAAAGGGAGGAATTGAAAGGAGGGAGAAGAAGCTGGATGGAGGGGAGGAGGAGAAGTTGGAGGGGGGGAGAGGGTGTTAGAAAAAGGGGGAGGGAGCTGGAAAGGAAGGGAGGTGGAAGAATCGAGGAGGAGTTGGAAAGGGTAGAGGAAGAATTTGGGAGGAGTGAGAGTTCTTCTAAAAAGGGGAGTTGGGGCTGGAAATATTAACCCATTAAGCCCAAGGACGTCCTTTTTCCATTATATTCTTGTTACAACGAACTATTTTATTAAACACGTGAAGGACCACTATTAACTAAAGGGTGGGGGTTCTTGTAGACGGTGAGAGGGGGGGGAGTTTGGACGGGAGGGGACTGAACAACTGACCCCTTCACTACGATGACGTCTTTTATGATCTACGCTTGCTACCACTTGATTTCATTTAACATGGGAGGAAACTGAGAATATTAACCTCGTGCAACCTAGGATTTTTTTTTACTATACACTTATACCTCCAAACTCTCACCTAGGAATGAACCCTCGTATTGAAAGCGTTAATGAAGGGCACGTCTAGGGCTTCCAGTACAAGTCTCTAACGTTGCACCAAATCGTCTACGTGTAGCGAGAACATTACTAACGCCAACGTTACTGAATGGAAGGAGTTAACACGCAAGAGCTACAACGTATAAAATATGCATAAACAAATTAAAAAAAGGAAGAAAAAAGAAAGCGCGGTAACCGAAGGAAGAATACCCGCCAGGAACCATTACACATTCCCCTAATTTACACAAATGCCGGTGTAGCGAGTGTGATATAACTAGCAAGGAGTGGGGAAAAATATAATATGCATAAGTGAGCAGCTCCAAAGGTCAAAAGGTCACTACACATTTCCTTGATTTATGCGAAATGCCGGTGTAATAAAATTCCTTTATTTACGCGGCTACCGGTGTGATGAAAGTAACCCAAATATGCCACCGTAAAAGAAAAAGGAAAAGGAAAAAGAAGGGACACTACATACTTCTTGATTTACGAGGACGCCAAGGTAACCCCAAAATGCGGCCGTAACTGAACCAGGAAGACTCGCTGGGAGCCACCACACACTGCGCTGTAATGAAAGTAACTCAACAGAACACGCAACAGTCCGAGGTAACTGAAGAAAAACACCCTGAATTCCCAAGTAACAGAAGGAAAACAGGCACTCCACATCCCCTTGATTTATGTAAACGCTAGATGTAACCCACCCAAAAATACCGGAGTAATTGAAGAAGGAACACCCGCACGGAGCCATCAGACATTCCCTTGATTTACACAAACGCGGCTATAATGAAAGTAATATAATTCAGTGGGCATAAAACATGGGGGCGGGACTGCGTTATGGTGCACAGGGGAGTCCTCAGTCTTCGCTTTTGCCGCACCATCTACCTGCTCCCACCAGAGTCATATTCAGCTTTTAACCACTTTACTCCCACCATGTGCTTCTTTTCTAGTTTTACGTTCCTGCTGCCACCACAGAACCATTTTCTTGATGCTTTATAAAGACAGTGAAAGGGTTAATAAGGCTACACATCTTCATTCACGGAAACAAGAAATAACTACAGACTGAAAGCCTTACAATAAAACTTGTGCTTCCAAACAAAACTGGAAAAAAAAAAAAAACAGCGTAAAAAGTGGTTTGATTCCTATGTCTTTTATAAGTCTATCTGTTCATCCAATACACTTACATTAGAATCCTGTAGTAAGAGATGTGTCCCAGGTTAAATAACACTTCAAGAGTTAGCAAGCGGTTAAACACAGTCACTGTACCGAAAGAGTTAATGGAAACTGTCTAACCCGTTCACTAAATGCGCATGAGAGAGAGAGAGAGAGAGAGAGAGAGAGAGAGAGAGAGAGAGAGAGAGAGAGAGAGAGAGAGAGAGAGAGAGAGAGAGAGAGAGAGATAACAAAGACAGAAACCGAGAATTAACACCA
>NC_136971.1:12916100-12943600 GCF_032717465.1 Coenobita brevimanus | reverse complement strand
AACAACCTAATTGTCAACACGGAAGTACTCGTAACGTTGTCAAGGAGTAATTGGGCGCATCCACACACACACACACACACACACACACACACACACACACACACACACACACACACACACACAACTTGTCCATACTCACAAACAAAATAACTGCCTTGAAATTAATCTAGAGTTCTCATCTGTTGATAAGTGGACCAGGTGAACTGCATCTTGCCTTTATCATCATCATCCATTTCTTTTTGTACTTTTCCCCACACCTCCTAGTGACGAGATCCATAACGTACACCTTCTGTGGTACACTTTATGGCTTTCAGTATACCCTGATCTTGCAGTTTTTAACCCATTTTTTGCATGGTACAAACTCTGAAATGTACGGGCACTAATTACGTCTGGTCGGGTCAGTGTCAGTGGTGTTAGTGACAGCTGCTGGGTGAACAAGCAGCATTGATGGCCACACAGACTGCTGGGTAGTTTATGATTGAGGATTTGAATCTCATTTCCTCCTCTGCCTATTACATGAATATTGTAGAGAGAATCTGCGTAATTACTGAAAAATGCATTAGCTTTCTCTTTTTCACAAATCCAGCAAATGAGATGTCAGTCTCATAAAGAAGGCAATACAGTGTTATTTCATGAAATGAGCAATTACAAAGCTTATGCACAACCTGTCTGTCTGTCTGTCTGTCTCTCTCTCTCTCTCTCTCTCTCTCTCTCTCCAGGCGTGCTCGGGGAAGGGAAAAGAGAAGAGGGCTAAATGATAAGAAATGGGTAAGGTGAGGAGGCAAGGTGGGGTCGCGCTGGAGGGAAGGTGAGAGGAGGGAGAAAATACGGAGGGAAATATGTGTTTGCTCCAGGGAAAGACGGAAGGGAAGGGAAGGGAAGGGAAGGAAGGGATGGAAGGGAAGGGAAAGGAAAAGAAAAAAATTGGGGGGAAGAAAACGAGAATATACATAAAAGAGAAAAAGGAGAGCGACACTTAAGACAAACACACTGAGACAAAGAAAAAACCAATATACAAGAATGAAGAAAGTTTTGGTAAAAGAAGGTACACATACACACACACACACACACACACACACACACACACACACACACACACACACACACACACACACACACAAACAACGGGATGATAAATGAGAAGGTCAGAAGGGGGACAAGGCAATGAAGAAAATGAATGTGCAAAAAGTCAGACAGCTTGAGAAGGAAAAGCAAAATAAATAAATAAATAAATAAATAAACTAGTGAAAAAGAAATGAGACTAAAGGATATGGAAAAACAGCAGGAAAAAAAACTACGTGATAAAAGCAGGGGAAAGTGGGAGAGATGAGTAAAAAAAGGATAAATCTGGAGAAATGGAAAGGAAAAAGTTATGATGAGACGGTAAAAAAATAGAGGAGAGAGAGAGAGAGAGAGAGAATGTGTCAACAACGAAGGAAGTGAAAGATAATCGGAGGACATGAGGGATAAAACCAGATGAAAGGAAAATGGAAAAAAGAGATGATAAAGGAAGAGGAAAAACAGCAAAACGACAGAATTAGGGAAAGAAATATAAAAGTGATGCGAATATCACAGTGAAGGGAGACAGAGAAGGAAGGAAAAGAGCAATTAAAATGAGAAAAAATGTGAAAGGCCAAAGAAAGATCAATAAAAAAAAGAAAAGAAAAAAAATGAAAGACCAGTGAAAAGCATGTGGAGGGGAAGAGATGGAAGGGAAGAGAGGGAAGGCGGAAAGAGGAGGAGGAGAGAGTGAAGAGGAGCGAAAGGACGAAGGTGAGCAGGGCAAAGGAGTGGAAGAAACGAAGGAATAAGGAAGGAAGGAAGGAAGGAATCTGAAAGAAGAAAGGAGTAAACGCGATGAAAAAAAAAAAAAACAGCGAGGAAAGAAAAGGGGGAAAATTAAAGGAATGAGGAAAAAGGCTTAGAAAAACAGAAACAAACAAGACCAATGAAGAAAAAGGAATGAAGAAGGGGAGAATGGGGACGTGGGAAAGCAAGGATAGTACGAATAGTTATGAGGAGGAGGAGGAGGAAAATAAAAACAGAGGAGAGCAAAGGAAGGGGAAGAGGGGAATAGGAGAAGGAGGGATCAGGTTGAAGGAGATGCTTGTGTGAAGGAGGAGGGAAGGAAACAAGACACCCTCCTTCATGCTGTCGGGGGCAACATGAGTTGTCCTTCAGTCCTCATTCCTTCCTTCCTGCCCGCCTCCTTTTCTTCCCTCTCTCCTTTTTCTCTCCCCTCATCCTTTCTCTACTCCCTCCTTCTTTCTTCTATCCCCTCCTTCTCCCTTATAACCTTTTTCCTTCTTCTCTCCCCTCGTCTTTTCTTCCCTCGTTAATTTCTGCTACTCGTCTCCCTTTCCTTCCCTGCTTCCTTCCTCCCTTCTTACATTCTGCTGCCTCCTTCCTTTCCTTATATCCTCCTTATCTTCTTTCCTTATTTTTTGTTGTCTTTCCTTTCTCCTTAATTTCCTATCTTACTTTCTGGTACTATCTTACCCTCTGCTACTCTCCTCTCCTCTCCTCTCCTGCTTTCCTTTTCTTTTTCCTTCCTTACTGCTCGCGCTTTCCTTCCTTTTTGCCTACTTACGTCCTCCCTTCCCTTTTTAATTTTACCCTGCCCCTCCTTCCAGTTTTCTTCCACTTCCTTCCAACCTCTATTTACTTTTCTCCTGCCTTTCATTTTTTTTTGTTTACTTTTCCCTCTTTCCTTTTCTGTTTTTCCCCTTCCTTCTTTCCTTCCTCCTTCAATTCTTCCCTCCTTCCTTCAAACACTACTTTCCTTACCATCGCTGCCTTCAATCACCCAGACCACCACCCAACCAAAGACTCTACTTAAAGGATTGGACACCACGTTCTGGCACTCACAAAGGAGTTCGATTCTACCATTAGCACCCGAGGAGAAATGTACTGGTCCACTACATTAACCCCCTTCACTACAACAACTTTATGCTAAGCCGAATAAAGAAAAAAAAAATCCTATGGTAACTGCATGAAGAACTGAACTCTTTCCCTCCAATGACTTATTTCTTCATGGTTTCAGAAGTTTTTATTCAGCTTATGAGTTTTCGAACTGGGGGGGTTGGGGGGATTACAGACAGTCTTCATTAACCCCTTCATTACTAAGGTACTCTCATAAGGTTTATAAAATTTCATGGAGTACACATCAAAAATTGGCTCGTGAAAAAACTGTCGTTAGTACAAATGAAGAGAACTGCCTAAAGTGCTTTAAAAAAAATGCCTAAGTCCAAAAATAAAAATGGTGAACTGAAAAGCCTGAAACTCTGAGCACAGGGACAAATAATCCATATGCTTCATGATTTAATAGTTTACTCCATTATACAGGTACAAAAGGCGAAATAAATCGCCAAGGAAGCTGTGTAACAAAACTTTCAAAGCCCACATTTGAATAAGAGCTCCAAAGAGAGAGAGAGAGAGAGAGAGAGAGAGAGAGAGAGACAGACAGACAGACAGACAGACAGACAGACAGACAGAGACAGAGACAGAGAGAGACAGAGAGAGAGAGAGACAGAAAGAGAGAGAGAGAGAGAGAGAGAAACTTATCCTCGCCATTTCACACAACCATCCCCTTTCTCGCTCACAACCCCACAACACAACACCACCATTACCCAAACAACCCTCCCTCATAACCCCCAACCCCGCTCTTTTCTTTTCTCATCTCCACCGCCTCGCTCGGCCACAAAGGAAACTTCTCTATTATTATTCCCTTTAGTCTTTTTTTTTTTCTTCTGTCCTCAATGCCCTTTTTTCCGGATTTTGGGAGTATGTTTACAACCCCTTCTGCTGAGGAGAGGAGGAGAGGAGAGAAATGAAAGGAATTAAAAAAAAAAAAAGGGGGAGAATTAGGTGAAATGTTTTGGGAGGGAGAAGGAGGAGAGGGTATGGTGAGGGGGAGAGAGGAGGAATATTGTGGAGGAAAGTGAAGGAAAAACTAATAAACAAGGTACGAGTAAGGAAGGATGAAAGAAAAAACCTAAAACATAAAAGACGAAAAGGAAGGAAGAGGAGGAAAATGAGATGCAAAGGAAATCCAGGAAAAAGAAAAAACGATGTGGAAGAAGAAGAAAAAAAAAAGAGGGAGGAGTAGGAGGCACACAAAAATAAAAGCAAAGGCGAAATACTTCTTTGGCTAGCCACATTAAAGAGAATTTGAGAGTCGGAATTAATAAAAGGAACTCACTTAGGTCAGAGCAGAGTGTTCCTCCTCTCTGGGTCCATAAGAGATCAGGGTATTGAAGGGAGAGAGAGGAATTAAAAAAAAAAAAAAAAATGCTCAATAATCTGATCAAAAAAGGCTTTCATGGTCCAGACTGAATTCTATCGTAGCAGAGGACCGGTCTATGTTGAGGGTATTATGGATGCTCGGCACGGGGGAAAATGGCCATCTAAACGGCGAACAGTTACATAATACCGATATTGGTAGAAATTTTAGACACACACACACACACACACACACACACACACACACACACACACACACACACACACACACACACACATTTTTTTAAAGACTTGGTAGTTAATAAAGGCTATATTAGTACACCAGTCCCATACTACCTCCTTCACGATGCCAGGAGAGAGACTTGGCTCCATTCTAGCTTGAACCAGTGTGTAGCAAGCAACAGTCACCCAGATTGGTTCACTATTATACTCCTTTTACCTCAACTTGGCCCAGATGTTCGTCCTTTGCAACTTTTTTTTTTTTCATATAGCTCTGTGGCTGAACAAGGCAATACTATGGTCCTACAGCCTTTCTGTGGCACATCTTTGAGACTAAAATCAGTATTCAGAATGCTGAGATGATACTTTTCGGCCAGGTTAGAGTAAAATGGGTATAGTAAAGGGATATGAAGCTAATTAAACCCCTCATAACCCCCTTTATGCAGCTTATAAATCCTCCTACCACTGCTCCTGATACTCATATTTGTACAGTTCATACACCTCTACAACGGGACCGTTCCTGCTACTACTCGTTAGTCCCTGCGGCGTCCACCCAAGACCCAATTCTCCTCAGATTTCCCCGCACTTCGCCGTGGGGAAGGACCCTCTTCAGACCTTGGTGAGCCGCTGTCTACAACAGTGGAGCGCCGGTTCTCTACGTGGTACCGATATACGTAATGTACTGTACCTGATGGACGGCCCGACGGAAGTTTCTTACCTGTGATCGATACGTTTGCTAGACCAGGCAGATCAGGGTTAAGCAACAACAACAACAAAAACAGCAACAACAATTCATATAGGCCCCCTTTCCCTCTGTCCCTACTAACAAATTTCCATGAACAATCCATAAACTTCCTTACAGCTGCTCCTGCTACTTATAAATCGTCGTTCTATCGCTACTGCTACACATACACCCCCATCCCACTGCTCCTGCAACTTGCAAGCTACTTAGAATCCCCCACCCCTCCGCTCCTGCTATTTACAAGCTACTTACAAACCCCCATATCACTGCTCCAGCTATAAACCCCCATACCACTGCTCCTACTACTTATAAACCCCCACACCACTGCTCCTACTACTTATAAACCCCCATACCACTGCTCCTGCTACTTATAAACCAAATACCGCTGTTTCTACTACTTATAAACCCCCATACCACTGCTCCTGCTACTTATAAACCCCCATACCACTGCTCCTACTACTTATAAACCCCCATACCACTGTTCCAACTACTTATAAACCCCCATACCACTGCTCCTACTACTTATAAACCCCCATACCACTGCTCCTACTACTTATAAACCCCCATACCACTGCTCCTGCTACTTATAAACCCCCATACCACTGCTCCTACTACTTATAAACCCCCATACCACTGCTCCTACTACTTATAAACCCCCACACCACTGCTCCTACTACTTATAAACCCCCATACCACTGCTCCTGCTACTTATAAACCAAATACCGCTGTTTCTACTACTTATAAACCCCCATACCACTGTTCCAACTACTTATAAACCCCCATACCACTGCTCCTACTACTATAAAAAATCCATACCACTGCTCCTACTACTTATAAACCCCCATACCACTGCTCCTACTACTTATAAACCCCCATACCACTGCTCCTGCTACTTATAAACCCCCATACCACTGCTCCTACTACTTATAAACCCCCATACCACTGCTCCTACTACTTATAAACCCCCACACCACTGCTCCTACTACTTATAAACCCCCATACCACTGCTCCTGCTACTTATAAACCAAATACCGCTGTTTCTACTACTTATAAACCCCCATACCACTGTTCCAACTACTTATAAACCCCCATACCACTGCTCCTACTACTATAAAAAATCCATACCACTGCTCCTGCTACTTTTAAACCCCCATACCACTGCCCCTACTACTTATAAACCTCATACCCCCGCTCCTGCTACTTATAGACCCCCCGTACGACTCACAACCCCCTTCAGCAATGTTCCTGCTTTTTACATACCCCCTACCACCACTACTGATGCCCTTCCATCCCCTTATTACTGAATCAACTGTACTTATGATAAAAAGGACGGACTGATACCGATATTCTTGTCACCCTTACCAAAACACCTGATGCTAAAGAATTACACCATCTTCCTAAAAGTAAGTAGATAAACGAATAAATAAATAAATAACAAAAACAGCAGCCACTTCACTTATTATCAAAACGCATCATACTATTAAAAAAAAAAAAAAAAAACGCTTTATCGCTCTCGTACGTCATAAAACTCCTTTATGAATGAAAAAATCTAACCACCCATCCTCCTCTTATAAAAACTACCCTAATCACTGCTCCTCCTTAAAAACAGATAGATGAAAAAACAGATAAATGAAAAGGTAATAGGAGGTAATAGGGACTAATACCTCCACTCAGCTTCTTACGTTGCCCGATACAGTACGTGAAGAGGATCCTCGTGCACCAACTTACCTGAGAGAGAGGGAAACACATTGATGATATTAGAGTCCAAGAAAAACACACATACACACACACACACACACACAGTTAACCATCATCAGACCAATTACGAAAAAAAAGTTCAAGGAAAAGAGAACATACTCGAAGATTTACCATTTAATTAAAAAATTCTTACTTATCTACATATCTAAATCTATTTATCGACATCTATCTATCTATCTATCTATACTTATGAATTAGCCCTCTGACTGTCCATACGCCCTGCAAACACACACACACACACACACACACACACACACACACACACACACACACACACACACACACACACAAAGCCTTACTAACGCCGAAAGAGGAACACAGAAGAGTTATAGAAATTGCATAAAGTCCTCTGACTCCCTATGGCCTCTCTCTGCCGTATAAAATCAGCTGTAGTTAGTGTAAATGAAATACGTAAATATGAATATGGGAGGTGGAGGGTGAAAACGAGAAAGGAACAGTTACCAATTACACTAAACTTAAATCCCCTTTTGAGTGACTACGTGCTATAATATTTCTCCTTCACACAAGCAAATACGCCCAAGCGAGAATGCGCTAGCGCACATGAGAGAGAGAGAGAGAGAGAGAGAGAGAGAGAGAGAGAGAGTAGAGTGTGATTTTGTTTCACAACCAGCTAGCCACACAACAATGCATACTTGTGTACATCCTGAGAGTAATACAACTGTCCATAAGCGCATTACAGTATTCATTCGCCAAAATCTGTTGTTTTCCTCGTACTACCGACACACGACTAACCATGTAGGCCTCAACGACATCTCATTGTTCCAATTACCTCTATTAACCTTTCAGAATAATGAGTATTTGTATTTTTGCTGCTGTACTGCCGGGAACAGCACTGACGAGGAGCCTACATGCTGTGGCGCTGTGCATCTTGGGTGGAGAGGCTGTGGCGGTCACTCGGGAACCAAACCTCATATTTCCCTGCACCTCGCCGTAGGGAGGGACCCTGGTCCGACCATGGCGAGGCTCTCTTTATCACAAGGAGTCGCTGGTTCCCTATACAGTGTGTCTACTGAACTGTACCTGTAAGATGGTCCCACAGAAGAAGCTGCTCACCTGTGGTCGACGGGTCTGTTCGATCTCTCTCTCGTGGCTATGACCCTCCACAGCTCTATCGCGGGTTTTGTGTTTGGGTTGGCGTAATTCCGTTTCCATGGTAACCCAGCATCGCCAGACACCAAGGAAGGGATCGGGGTCGGGGGGTTGGGGAGGAGGGTGGGGATGGTGGTGCCGGGTCGTGAGTTGTCTGCATAAAGGAAGAGGAACAAGAATAGGAGACAGAAATCTAAGAATGGGGTGAAATGGATCCGTGGAAATAGGAGAGATAAGGAGAGAAGGAAATAGGATTCGAAAAAGAGGTCGGTAGGAAGCCAGGCAGATAGGTAGGTAAGCGGGAAGACTGACAGGCAGGTAAGCAGGCAGACAGGCAAGCAGGAAGGTCGTCAAGTAAGAAGGTAACACAGTTGGCAGGTACGTAGGAGAGCAGGCAGGAAGGGCAGCTTGGAACATAGAGGGGCAGGTAGAATATCGGAAGGCAGGTAGGAACCATGATGAACAGATAGGGAGACAGGAGAGCAGCTAAGGACTTGGGTGGGTAGGCAAAGAGACGGGAGGGCAAGTAGGAATTTCGGGCAACAGGCAGGAACGTAGGACACTAGGTAGGAACGCGGGCGGCAGGTAGGAACGTAAGAGGACAGGTAGGAACGTTCAAGGGCAGGTAGGAACACTGGAGGCCAAGCAGGAAGTTATCAGATAATACAGAATGGCAGGGAAGGACAAGTGAGGAGGCATTAAATAAGCGCAGGAAGGCAGAAAGATCGAAGGATTAATACAAACAACACGGAACTGAGGCAAAGGAAGGTAGCAAGACAGAAAAAAATATATAGGCAGGAAAACGATGAGGCAGGATAATGAAAGGTAAGGCACTGGGACAGAAAGAAGGATGGAGGTAAACAGAGTGAAAGAGCAGCAAAAAGGGCAGGTAAGATGGTGACGGGTGAAGTAAGGCAGGAAAAAGATGCCAAAGTGCAAACAGACTGAGGTTAGAACGCAAACAATGAGACGGCCTAAAGAAGAATGATGCCCAGAACACAGGTAAGAAGTTATGAAAGCTAACAGCGTGGTAGCATACAGAATGAGGCAGGCAGGCACGGAAGGAAAACTGGCAGAAATGCGGGAAGTTAGGTGGGCAATGTGGTACTCATGAAAGGAAGACAGGTAAATATGCAAACAAACAGGAAAGGGAGGCAATCAAACAGGCAGACAAGCAGGCTGGAAAGTAGGTAAGGAGACAGGAAAGGAAATGAGGCAAGCAGGCAGGTAGGCAAGGCAGCAGATAGGCAGAACAGCGAGGCAAGAAAGGAAAAACAGGCAAGGAGGCGGGCACATAAGCAAGCAGGGAGGTAAGCAGGCAGACAAGGAAAACAGGCAAGCAGGCAAGCAGGTAGGCAGGACAAGAGGGTCAGTGTATAATCGGCTGGTCTGGAGCGGCACCGTTTAAAATTATACATTCATAGCAGCATAAACGCCCATGTAATCGCGTCTTTCATGTCTGTGTCGCAACAGCCCCGAGCAGTGGAGAGAGGAGAGGAGAGGAGAGGAGAGGGAAGACGGGAGAGAAAAGGGAAGAGGAGGGGATAAGAAGAGAACAGAGGGAGTAGAGGGATGGAAAGAAGGGTAGAGGGAGGAGGAAGGGATGAAAGGAGAGTAAAGGAAAGAAGGATGGGGACAAGGGGGGAATACAGCAATGGATAATAAGAGGGGAAGAGAAGAGAGAGAGATGGATGGACAGAGAAGGAGAGGGGATGAGGGGGAAGGAGAGAAGATGGGTGGGGAAGGGAAGAAAGGAAAGGGTTTGAGAGGAGTGAGAGTGACGTAGGTGGAGAAGGAAACGTCAGGTAAGAGCAGGGTGGACAGAAGGATAGAGGATTCTGGAAAGGAAAGGTGAGGAAGGAGGGAATTAGTTCGGTAGAGGGAAAGGATAACAAACTTAAAGAGAGAAAACTGAAGATACACAAGGCTTGGCAGGTGAAAAGAATGTAAGGGTAAAGATAGAGACAGGATCATGGACAAGAGAAGAATGAGGATTTGATATAGGAAAGTTGGGGATGAGAGTAAAACCAACAAGAATAGAACTTTTGAGAGATGATGGAATGAGGCCATGTAGTCAAAGAGGAGAGAAGAGCACCGGAAGAGAGAAGAGAGGAAGATACCAGAAGAGAAAGGAGAGAGGAGCACCGGAAGAGGGTGGCGAGAATGAAGCGTAGGAAGCTAAGACAGAAGGGAATAAAAAAATTTTGGAAGGAATGAGAAAAAAAAAAGGTGACGAGGAAAGCGGAGAAAGACGGGTAGGGAAGAAAAAGACCAGCTAAGAAAAACATAGTAAACACGAGGCCTTATATGAGAAAAGTTTTGGAATGGACTTCAAATGGGGGAAAGAGGAAGAAGAAGAAAAAACAGAAAGGAGCAAAGACAGATGACGATAGAAGACAATGGAAGTAGTCGGACGTAAACACAAAGAGGTGGAAGAGAGAATAAAACAATGGAAAGAGTAAAAGGAGATGACGAAAGTTGGAGAAGGGAAGTAGGAGGAGAGGAAACAAGCGAAAGGGAAGGGAATGACGACCCCTGAGAGTATCATAAAGAGATGACAAAAAAGGGAGAAAAGAGAAAACAGAAGAGACGAGATGAGACAAGGAGAGGAGACAAGCGAGAAAAGACGAGAAGTGAAGAGAAGAGAAGATAATACAGGAGAAGTTGTGAATTCAGAAAAGGTCAGGATATCTCTCAGGTGAAAGTAATTGTCCATTAAAAGCCTGTACGAAAAAACTGAGAACATCCTCTGAAATGAAATGGTTAATCGAAATACAGTAGACTTTATCCTCTATCGAACTGTACATATCTCGGCTAAACAACAACGTCTAGTACCTGCTGAAGAAGAAGAAAAAAATTCTTATCTTTCGGACAGAGAGAGAGAGAGAGAGAGAGAGAGAGAGAGAGAGAGAGAGAGAGAGAGAGAGAGAGAGAATCACACCCAAACAGCAAAATACATATTAGAAGCGAGTGAATGAAAAGTAAAAAGAGGAAGGGATGAGTAAAACAAGAACAAGAAAGAGAGAGTGAGAGCTGACTGAAAGAAAGCAGAGTGTTGGCGAAGAAAAGAAATATATAGTTAAAGACAGACGCAATAAAGAAACGAATGATATACAGCGAAATTGGGTGTATAGTGCAAGAGGATGGAAAGGCGAGTGAAAGCAAGGGAGAAGAAAGAGACAGTTATTAAAGCCTGACAAAAGAGGAACGAAAGATATACAGAGAAGACGTGTTAGTGAAGTGCAAAGGGATGAGAAAGTGAGTGAGAGCAAGAGAGAAGACAGTGATAATAAAAACAATAAAAAGAAGTGAAATAAAGTGTAGCACGAAAAAAAGCACAAAACGAAGAATACTCAAGGAGAACTGCGACAAGGAAAGCAGGAGGTGGTGAGAATAAGATCAAGAAAGAAGGAAGAGAAGGACATGAAGAACGAAGGAAGGGGAGAGGGAGAGAAGGACTAATAAAGGAGACAGGGGCATGAGTGAAGAGAGAGAAGGGAAGAGAAGACATGGCAGGGAAGGAAGGCATTACAACGAAGAAACGGAAGGAGAGAAGACCGGATGAAGGAAATGGAAGGAAAAGAGAAAGGAGGGGAATAACAAAGAAATCTGGAAGGATATATGACATCTGAAATGAGAATGAAAAGAAGGGAATAATGAGAGAGGATGAAGGAAACGAAAAGCCAAATAATAAGGAAACAGAGAGAGAGAGAGAGAGAGAGAGAGCAGCTGAGGAGGGTAAAAATGATATATACTCTTTGGGCACAAGGTGATGAAGAGGAATGGGAGGGAAATGAGGTGAGAGGTGTTCAAGAGAGCGGAAGAGGAGAGGAGGGAAGCAGACGGAAGGAGGAGGAGGAGGAGGAGGAGGAGACAAAAAATTGAGAGAGAGAGAGAGAGAGAGAGAGAGAGAGAGAGAGAGAGAGAGAGAGAGAGAGAGAGAAGCAAGCAAGCTGAGAAAGGAAACGAAGACAAAAGGCCAAAAACAAGAAAAAACAGAGAATGAATTAAACAGAAGACGAAGAAGAACTGGAGGAGGAGGAGGAGGAGGAGGAGGACGAGGAGGGAGGACGAGGAGGGAGGAGGAGGAGGACGAGGAGAAGGAGGACGAGGACGAGGTAGCAAAATTCAAAACGAAGACATTAAAAAGAAAAAGAGGGGAAATGGGGAAAAGGAAAATACCCGAAGGAAAATAAAGATGAGGAAGAAACACGAAGAAGAATATTAAAAAGAAGCGAAACGAATTATACAAAAGGATGAGAATGAAAGAGATTACGGAAATGAAAAGAAATGATGAAAAGCAAAAGAGAGAAATGGGAAAAATAGGATGAGAGGGAACCGACAGGAAAGGAATGAAAAGAAGGGATGACACGGAAACGAAGGAATTGGAATAAGAAGAAGGGATGAGAAGGAAAAGAGAGGGAGGGATTGAAAAGAAGGGATGAGAAGGAGAGAAAAGTTATGAAAATAGGGAAAAGGGAAGAAGGGAATGAAAAAAAAAAAAAGATAAGAAGGAAACGACAGAAAAGAAATGAAAAGAAGGGATGAGATGGAAAAGAGGGGAAGGGAATGAAACGGGGGGGTGAGTAGGAAAAGAGAAGCAAATGAAAACAAGAGATGAGAAGGGAATGAACAGAAGGGATGGGAAGGAAAAGAGGGGAAGGGAATGAAAAGAAGAGATGAGATGGACAAGGAATGATGGGAAGTTAAGAATGGAGAATGAGAATTATGCCACCAAATCAGGTAAGATCAAACAGTAGTAATAAATAGGAGTAAATAAGACGAAGGATGAGAAAAGTGGCGAGTAATTCCTTCAGTGTTACAGAATCTTCTTGCCGCCACCTCAAGATTATATTCAGGTGGGGGGGGGGGAGCTTATCTTTAGTGGCTGGGCTTGAAACTGTCTATACTAACTGTGCCAATGCGATGAGTAACTTGGAATATACCATTGTTACTCCAGACGATTTTTTCAACTTGGGACAGACTCACCATCATCATCATCATATCACCTTCCTTCTCCTCCAACTCCTCCTCTTCTTCCTCCTCCTCCTACTATTCCTCCTCCTCCTCCTATACCTCCTCTTCCTTCTCCTCCTTTCCTCCTCCTCCTCCTCCTCCTCCTCGTTTATCCTTTACTATTCTCTTTCCTCTCTTCTCGGTAACCTCTGACCCGATCTCAGGTTAGCCAATAGCAGCGCCCCCTTTGGTCACACTCCATCTGTCGCCCAATCAGATATCAGGTGGAGCCGGAGGGAAGGGGAGGAGGGGAGAAGAAGAAAGGATGGGAAAGGAGAGGAGAGGAGAGGAGGAGAAAGGAGAGGATAGGAAGAGAAAGGAGAGGAGAGGAAGGGAAAGGAGAGGAGGGGAAAGGGAGTGGAGAGGAAACGAGAGAAGTAAGAAAAATGCGGGAAGAGGGAGACGAGAAGAGAAAGGAAGGGAGGAAGAGGGCAGTCTAGTAAGAAGGGAATAGGAAGGTCGAGAAGAGGGAAGGCTGACAGGGGAGAATGGATGGGAAATGAGTGGGAGGGGATTGGGTGGCAGAGGAAGGAAAGAAGGGAAAGTGAAGAGGAAGGAAGCAACTGAGGAATGGAATGCTGGGAATGAGTGAAAAAGAAGAGAAAGGGAGAGAGTGAGAAGGGATAGGAAGGGGAAGATTGAAAGAGAGCTGTAGGAAGAAAAAAACGGAAAAAGGGGAAAAGGAAGGACAGAGAGAGAGAGAGAGAGAGAGAGAGAGAGAGAGAGAGAGAGAGAGAGAGAGAGAGAGAGAGAGAGAGAGAGGGGGGGGGAGGTACAGAGAGGCCAGGAAATTGGGGAAAAATGCATGAAAAGGTGTGAGACTAATGAGGAGGCGCAGAGGAGCGGAGGGAGGTGAGAAGGATAGATGGTGGGCGGGAAGAAAGAAAAGACAAGAGAAGAGATGAAAAGAAGTCAAGAGTTAATGGTAAGGGGAGACAACAGGGCAAAGAGAAGAAAAGGTGGGATTATAAACAGAAAGAAATGTGAGATGGAACAGAAAAAGGATGTGAAATGCAGAGTTGGAAAAAAAAAAATAGGGTAAAAAAGAACAGGACGGCTAAAATAATAGGATACAGTGAATCTGAATAACTTAGGATTAAAAAAAAAAAGATGGACTGGGAAATAAGGGATATGATGGAATGGGTGACCGCATCTACGAAAGAGGTAAACGAAAGAAGAGGAAGGCAAAAATAAAAAGAAATTATGAAATAATGGTGATGAAGTCGGGCTAGGCGTAGGACGACAAAACAAAAAGAAAAAGAAAAAAGAAAAAAAAGGAGCCGATTTCTTCAGCATCCCAATAATCAAGATCCTGAATAAGAGCGAGACGGTGTGGGAGGAGGTGACTGGAAATACCTCTCGGCACTGCATTAGCTCTCCCTGCATTAACTCGTATTACATTTCTTTATCTGGAATTCCGAAAACGTGTCTACACATCTTCTACAACACACCTATTCTGGGCCATGTCATTGTGGTCTTAGGAGGCACAGTTGATCCTCTTCCTCATCGACTTAATTTACACGGTATCCATGGTATACTTATCAACTATCGACATTCTGCAAAAATAACATGCACGAAATTAATCACATGCAAGAAGGAAAAACTAATCAATGAAAAGGCACAACGAGAAGCGACGCCTCCATTACAGACGCTGCCCTAACCTGCATCTCGAGGGTTCCAGCAAAGACCATTAACGTACTGATGCATGACCCCTGAGTATAGGATTCATGTGTACGTTGTGGCAGATATTTAAAGTGGGTGCTGGTAGTACGTCCTTTCAGATGTTTATGTCCCCCTCCTGCCGATTCTACCGATGACATACAGTATATCGACTCTGACACACACACACACACACACACACACACAACTATCCAAAGCTTAGATTTTCACAAGCACCATGGGGAACGGTTAATTCTGACTGTCGAACTCCCTGACCTGATGTGAATCTAACATGAACTGTCAGGTACACACATAGGTATCCTTTTACTCTCTCAATGCCACCGTACCTACATCAATCTAGTAATCCCTCATCACCATTATCCAGCTGAGGGAAGTGGAATGTGGCAAGGTGTGTGCGTAGAGTTTTAATGACTTCACTCGACGTCCTTCTCCCAGTTTTGCCCTCCACCTGATAGTCAGAGGAGGGTGCTGTTATCACCGGGATAATTGTTGTTCGTCTGTAGAGCTGGGCGGCAGGGCGGCTGGCCGGGAGTAGACATTTCGTTTCAGGGCCAGAACTCAGAAAATTTTCAATACAACAAATTAGTCACCACAGACTCATGAAGTTTCACATAGCTGTGTCTTATAGAGAACAGGTACCTTTTAATAAGTTGAATGCTATGTCTTCCGTAGTTTTTTTGAAAATTAAAAACATTTTACATAATACTGTATATATATATATACTGTATATAAGAAGGGCATGGAGACGAAACGCTACGTACCAAAGCTGTATGGAAAGAAGAAAGGCGATAAAGGAAAGAGAAACAAAAGGGTTGGGAAGAGGAAAGACCACCGTGATAAAGGTAGAGGAAGGGATATCTATGAAGAAGGGTACGTGGAGACGGTCGAGAGTTAACAATGGACAGAGGCGATATGGTAGAGGAAGAGAGGTCGAAAGTGTAGGAGGGGTAAAGGGAATGAAAAGGGAAAATGAGGGAAGGGTAGGCAGCGGGAGAAGTGAAACAGACTACTGAAAAAAAAAAAGACAAAAAGAATGGAGAGAGAGAGAGAGAGAGAGAGAGAGAGAGAGAGAGAGAGAGAGAGAGAGAGAGAGAGAGAGAGAGAGAGAGAGAGAGAGAGAGAGAGAGAGAAGGGGTGGGGGAGTGGGAACAGGTGTTGCAAAAATGGATGAAGACGTGAAGAGAAGCATCAGGGGGAGGGGGGGGGAAGGCGAGGAGGGTAGGGGAGGGGAGGGGACACGAACGAATGAGCAGAGAGAGAGAGAGGAGGGGTCGGAGGAGACGGGGGAGAGGGTGGGAAGAGAGAGTGAGAGAGAGAAAGGGAGAGAGGAGGAGGCAGGTGACAGGAAGGAGGCGGAGAGGGGAAGGAGGGCAGGTGAGAGACAAAGGGGGTAGGATAAAACGGGAAAGATGGAAGGGGGGAGGTGACGAAGGGGGCAAAGTTAAGGAAGAAAGAAAGGTGAGAAATGGCAAAGGGGGAGGAACAGTAGGGGATGAGGGGAGAGGGAGAGGAAGCGGGAGAGAAAGAGAGAGAAGGGAGAGAGGAGGTGGATGAGGAGGAGGAGGGACGGAGGAGGGGGAGACAGGTAACAGGTGTGCCAGGTACTAATGATCCAACACCTCAAGGGAAATACATCACAGTGGACGAAGGAGGGAGCTGGGAGAGACAGGAGGAAGGGAGTGAAAGAACTGGGGGGAATGAGAAGTGGAGGGATTGGAAGAAAACAAAATAGAAAAGGAGACTAGGAAAGAGAAAGAGAAAGAGAAAGAGAAAGAGAGAGAGAGAGAGAGAGAGAGAGAGAGAGAGAGAAATCTACTCTCTCTCTCTCTCTCTCTTGCACTTCACGCTCTCTCTCTGAACAAGTTATTTCACAGAGCTCCACCCATGCACACAACTTAAAAGCACTCCATTGCATTTCCTTTCAATAACCACACAACATTGCTCACAATCAACTGCAGTCACGCACAGCAGGAATCTCTCTCTCTCTCTCTCTCTCTCTCTCTCTCTCTCTCTCTCTCTCTCTCCATATCTGGCCTGCTCCACATTTCTCTTCTCCAGCCCCCTCTGTCTCTCTTACCTTCCCCCTACATATCTGGCCTGCTCCACATTTCTCTCTCTCTCTCTCTCTTTCTCTCTGAAGCAGTCACGCAAGCTAGAGCATCCAGTCTCAGGCATTTAATCACAGTCCAACAAAATATCTCGTGTGCGAAAAAAAAATATTGCTGGATGAAAAAAAAAAAAAAATCACTCATACCGACCTTCATGACTTCCTTCCTCACTCTGGCTACATAATTACACATCACTACAAAATTTTTAGAATATCAAAAAATACCATTGTAGTAGCAGTAATAATAACTAACAACAACAACAACAATAATAATAATAATAATAATAATAATCACAATTTTCTCGATAGCCGATGGTCTTTCACATTATACGAAGGCTCCTTAAGATTAGACGAAGATTCCTAGTAGACGACTTATTTCACTAAGAAAAACCCTTGTCACTTTATCCCTTCAATCCGGTGAGGCGTTTTGTGATTTAGTTTTTTCTGTTTAGGTTATTCCACTCAACTCTGGTAAAGGAAAAAAAAAAAAAACTGGCACTGACGCGATTGAGGAGGAGTATATCTATTCCATCCAGTTTACAAAGGCGTTCCTGGCTAAATGAGACCGTCTGGAGGAGGCAAGAATAAAAAAAAAATGGTTGTCGGACTGAAATGGCTAAAGAGTAAAACACCGAAAACTCAAAGAAACTATTCACAAATTCACCACTGATTATCTATTAACCTCTCCCGATGCCGTCTTTCGTGTTCTATTCTTAGTAACGGCAGATTTTATTCGGTTTAGTAAAGGCTTCTTGAGGCTTTTTTTTTTTTTTAATGCGAGGAAGAAGGAACCAAAGGCCGCCAGCCCGCAATTGTTGTTCCTTCCAAGAGAAAAACAAAATACAAGAGAGATCCAAATTCAAGATCCGATCATTTCGAGATGCCTGGACATACTGCGTTTGAAAGACTGGAGATCATAGGAAGCAGGAAATACACACAGAGGGAGACAGTTCCAGAGTTGATCTGTTGCATAAATGAAGGACTGGGAGTAACGGTTAACTCTTGCATTAGAGAGTTGGGCAGAAAAGGGATGAGAGTTTGCTGCTAGACGGGTGCTACACGCCCGTCGTAGAGGTGGAGGAATGCATGCAGACAGTTCAGAGGAGCAGTGACCATTGAAGTAGCAATAGAAAAGAGATAAAGATGCCACAGTGCGGCGAAGAGACAGAAGTTGAAGGGAGTCAGTATGAGGAGGAGAGTTAATGAGACGAAATGCCTTTGACTCCACCCTATTGAGATGAGCTGTATGTGGGGAGCCTCCCCACACATGAGAGTTGTACTCCACACAGGGGCGGATAAAACCCGTGTATAGAGACAACAATTGTGCAGGGGTAAAGAAGGAATGGAGTCGGCTTAGCACACCTAATCTCTTGGAAGCAGATTTTTCAAGAGATGTAATATGATCTTTCCAAGATAGGTCCCGAGTAAATGAAACCCCAAGCATGTTCAAGGATGATGCAGGATTAGGCTGAATATTATTAAACATTAGTGGGTATACCTGTGGAAGATTTTGTCGGGTTGATAGGTGTAAAAACTGAGTCTCTGATGCATTAAAAACAACCAGATTATTTTTACCCCAGTCAGAGATACGAGCCAAGTCAGACATTAGGTGTGCCATAGCCTCATCCCTTGTCTGTTGAAGTAACTGCCGAGATGGACGTTGCGGGAACTGAATGGAAAGGTGAAGGGTGGAGTCAGCTAATCCAGGCACAAGCACATTTACGTGTCTTGCTCCCGTGAAGGAAGGGAGTTTGTCAATAAGAAATAAAGCTATACCCATACACCACAGAAACACAGCGGGACAGCATCGTTAAAAGACACACACACACACCACACACACACACACACACACACACACACACACACACACACACACACACACACACACACACACACACACATGGGAAGGAGGGAAGGAAGGAGGCTGGCAAGAAGGGATGAGTAGGGAAGAGAATACAGGAAAAGGGGGAAAAGGTAAAGGGCACGGGAAGGAAAGGCCAGAGAAGGAAAGGGAAAGGAAAAAAAGGAAGGAAAGAAGAAGGACGCTGGAAAGGAAGGAAGGCAGTCAGGATAGAAGCAAAGGACAGTGTGAAAGGAAGGAAGGAAGGATGATAAGAAGGGATGGGGAAATCGGAAGGGAGTAAGCAGCTAACCAACCGACTAACCAAATAAGAAAAACGAAAGCTAGCATACGATATAGGGTCAAGCCGTGAGAGGGCCCGGAACAGGGTGAAGACAAAGAGCTTAGTCAGAACAATTTCCTCCTTTCCATCCACAACATCCTCCCCTTCCCTCTCTCTTTTGTTGCTCTTTATCATCAAAAGCTCCCCTTCTTCCTCCTCGTCCGCCCTTCCCTTATTGCTCTCATCAACATTGCAAGGACGGGGCTGGCGGCGTCTATACAATGGCACCCGCTAATTCAACAGTCCGGTCTGGGAAAAATGCACCCGATCAACCCGCCACTTGTTTGCGCTTTTCATGGCGAAGGGGATGGTTAATATGGACCTGGTAAAGGGCGGTGTAATTATGCGTCATTGATGGTTGTAGCTGAGTTGGTCATGATATAGATTTCTGATAATATATAATAGTAGTCATGTAGGGTGCATCAGTAATCAGACGGGTCAGATAATGGTTCTGTCATTATTGGATTGGTCATTTAGAGTTCTGATAATAATTGGAGTAATCGCTTAGGGGATTGTTTTTGGCGGATTGGCTATTCAGGACTGTTGCTGTCAATTACGAAGGAATGCAATAATCATACATATTTCTGACAGTATTATAGTGGTTACGTGGGCTGCTGTTAAGAAATGGACTGGTCACCCGTAGTCATTAAGGTTATTATAAATGGTTATTATGGGAAGATCTGTCATTTAGGACTTAATATCAAGCACTTGGGGTTATGCTATACTACAATGGTCAAATATGTCGTTAATAATACTGGACTGGTATTTCAGGGTTCTACTAATAATTGGACTGTTTACCATTTTTTAAACAGATGAAGAGAGAAAAGAAAAACATTAAAAAAATCCATACACTAGATTTTGTAAATACTGGAGTACTTTACTGATGTCGGTGGAGTCATTAGTCATTTCGGGTTCTCATAATAATGGAGTGGTCATTTAGCTCAACTGATAACTGAGTGGTCATTTAGTATTATTAGTAATGGAACTAATCAATTACAAGTTTCAGTCACTACTGGAGTTAAGTGGCAATCATGGGCCCCATAGAAGGGTGATGCCCCGGTTCATCATGGTTTTCCACACCAAATAAGTGCACATTAAATATTGATTGCAAGTTTCTTGGCTACTTTATTTATGCCCTTCCCCCTCCCCCACAAATATCACACAAACCATCCCTGCCTGAAAAACAACAGCTTCAAGTCAGTTCAAACCTTGCCTTTCAGACGCTTGTCACTTTTTTACCTAATAAAGCCAATTTTTCTCAAGACGCCTGGTTAACTAATTAAATCTTATATTTTATGATTTGCAAAACCATTATCGCCCCATAACACTATGAAGGGAAAACAATCACAAAACCTAGTTCGCTCGTTATTCGCAAAAACTCTCATTATTCTGGTAAACAACAACAACAACAACAACAATAATAATAATAATAATAATAATAATAATAATAATAATAATAGCAATAACACCAGCCCCAACAATTAAAAACGAATATAAATAGCTATCCTAACAATGAAGGCCAAGGGATTACATAGTTTCATCCGGCTTGACCCCTTTTGTAACCCCCCGAGGTGAACTTATTACAGCGTTTTCGGCCCGGTCATATTTCTGCTTCCGTCTGCTCTTCCTTTCACCATTTTCGTTATCCGATTATCCTTTCTCCCCCTCCCGACCCAACCCTCCTTCCCTCCTGACCTTCCTCCCCTCCCCACCTCACCCCTCCACCCACCACCTCTTCCCTTCCCCACCAACCTTACCACTTCCCCACCACTCCACCACTCCTATCATCATCCTCACCTCCCTCCACCTACACATCTTCTCACACTCCCACCCCCAAGTTCCTCTCCCCTCCTCTCTTTCCATCCCACCTCCCCTCACCCCTCCTCTCTTCCCAATCCCCACCTTCCCCATCCCTCCTCTCCTCTCTTCTCCTATCCTCTCAACCCCAATCTCTCCCCCCAACTCTTTCCCCCTCCTCCACGATGGACGGGAAGGGGTAAAGGAGGGAAAGTAAAACAACATTCATTTTTCCCTTTAGTCATATCGTCCTCTGTCCTCCGAAAATTGTCCTTGCTTGTCTCTTTCTTCGCTAACACCTTCAGTACGATGACGCTTTTTTTTTTTCCCAGTTCCGTCAGATATCACTAACGACTGCAGTGTAAAAAAAAAAAATCTATTAAATTGTTCCTGCTATTGAAAAACTGTTTAATTTACCTCGGGGTAGGCCTCTCATGGTTATTTATTTGTGTGTGTGTGTGTGTGTGTGTGTGTGTGTGTGTGTGTGTGTGTGTGTGTGTGTGTGTGTAATTTCCTTTGTCTTTAATCGTTTGTTCATGGCTTGTGCATCCTTGTATATCTCATTATTCGTATCTCTACCATCTATATCTACCTAACTACCTACTTAACTACCTACCTATCTATCTGTCTATCTATCTGTCTATATAACTTCCCATTATTCTTCTTATATTACTGAAACAATTCTCCATTCATTTTCTATCAGATTTTCTCTAATCCTCTTTTTGTATCAACATTTCGTTCTAATCCTCTCTCTCGCTTTGGGCCTGCAATATCTCCACAGTTTTATCTCCTCTTATGTGAGCGCCATTCTCTCTCTCTCTCTCTCTCTCTCTCTCTCTCTCTCTCTCTCCCTCCCTCCTCCATACCTCAGTTATTCCGCCTTCTCCCCCCTCTTCCTCGTCCTCCTTTACTTTACTCAATTTTCCAACACTCCCTCAGGCAGGATAACTTAGTCTTTCATCCCTCTTCCTCTCATGTCTCCCGTCACTTTCATCCCCCCCTCTTTTCCACACTTGTTCCTTTCATGCCATCTTCCCTTCCTTCCCCACATTTTTCCCTCTCTTCTTCCTTTCGCAGCCACGCTTTCATCTCACCCACCCACTTTCGCTAGCATCTCTCTCTTCCTCTCCCTCTCGTGACAGTGAAAGGGGAGGTAAGAGTACTCAGGGAAGAGAGGAAAGGACTGGCAAAGAGGGAAATGCAAAAGAGAAAGAGGAGCGGGACTGTGGAATCAAACACTCTAGAATTAAACCCCCTGGTGCGAACATACTTGAAAAGCAATCAGAGGAAACTCCTACAGAAAGAGGGCCGAAGAGGGATGAAAGGTAAATGAATTAAGAAGTCGGGAGGAACTTTATTCAGGATCCCCCCCAATACAGCGCGGACGCCCAGCAAAATAAAGAGAGAAAGCATCAATGACCGATGGGGGAAAATGCAAATAAGTCTACGCTCCGAGCCAGCCGCGTTTCACTTACAGAGAGAAACGCAGTCGCTCCTCTCCCACTTTGTTTCCCGACAATTATTTACAAATCCACCTGATATTACCCGCATTGAAATAAATAAAAGCCGTCCATCAGAGAGGCTGCCGGGTGGAAATTCCATAATATATTTTGGCTTGATTTTTACGGTTCGACGGGTCTATGCACATCGGGGGCAACATTGTAAATTTTCCGTGTGTAATAACCCGCGGGGCAGAACCAGGAGGATCAGGCCAACTCAACCACTAAATACCTCCATGGGGGGAGGGGAGGTAAGAGAGAGGGTGGAAGGAGAGGGGAGAGGGAGGAGGGAGGTAAAGGAGAGAGACGAGGGGAGGGGGAGGAAGGAGGTAAAGAAGAGGGGAGGGGAGGGGATGAAGAGAGGAGATTGGAAGGGAGGGTAAAGGAGACGAGAGGTTGAGAGGAAGGAGAGGGGAGGCTGGAAGGCGAGGTAAAACAGGGGGGAGGAGGTACAGAAGGGAGGAGGAGGGAAGAGGGAAGGAGAGGTAATGGAGAGAAGGGGTGAGGGAGGAGGTCAAGGAGAGGAAAGACACAGAGGACCGTGTAAAGGGGAGAGACAGGAAATGAGAAATGAGAGAAGGAGAGCGGAAATGAGGAGAGAAAGTCAAGTGGAGATGGGAAGTGAGAGGAGGGGCCAAAAGAGAGGAAAGAGAGTCGAGGAATAAAGATGAAAGACAGGAAATGAGAAAGTGAGATGGGGAGATGAGAAATGACAGTAGAGGAGAGCAAAGGATGACAAGGGAGAATACAGATTAAAGAGAGAGAGAGAGAGAGAGAGAGAGAGAGAGAGAGAGAGAGAGAGAGAGAGAGAGAGAGAGAGAGAGAGAGAGAGGAATGAGACGTGGAGGAAAAAAAGAAGAGGAACGAATGGAGAAAAGATAAGGTAAAGGAGTGGATGACAGATAAGAGAGTTTATGAGAGAGATGAGAAAATGTAAAGAGAATGAGGAGGAAAGAGACAAAAGTAAAGCGAAAAGAAATGAAAAGACAAAACTTGAAAATGGAGAGAGAGAGAGAGAGAGAGAGAGAGAGAGAGAGAGAGAGAGAGAGAGAGTACGGATTACCCCATAATTATAATCCCACGCACCACCATCTACACCACCCATTATTACCAGTTATAATAATTAAATTTGTTATAGTACCCTGCTCTCCACCGCATCATCCCTACACTATAATCCCTCAGCCTCATAATGCACTCTACATGCGGTATTAACCTCTGTAGCCCAAGGACATACAATATATTTTTTAGAAGTGTTACAAAATATATAAAATAAATTACTACTACTACTACTACTACTACTACTACTACTATCAAAAACAATAAACTGGTAACACAATATATAAGCATACTACAGACATTTTCTACTTTACAATTCTGCATCCTTTATAAACTTTCAATCCTCCACCTATGCTTTCCCTATTGTTCCAGTACCTGTTGACTATAGTGGGTCTTCTGTGTACTGGTGAGAAGAGAGAACACTGCCAATACCACCTGCCAATACTAGGGCAAGGAAGCAATAACCCTGCATGATCGAGGGGGACGATTTACATGACTGGCTTCTCGTTAAACACATAACTATCATACTGTTACACTCTGAGTCCCACCACCTCGTTTATCTACCTACCTACCTACCTATCTATGTCTGTATCTGTCTACCTATTTGTCCATTTATCTATCTGTTTATCTATCACGAGCTCCTGATGACTGTGCTCAGTTCACGAGATGTGGTTGGTGGATACTGTCTTGATTTACTCCTTCACTCCAAGCGAGTTTCCAAAAGCTGAATAAAATTGTCTGATGAATGTAATTTTACGTCTTCACAGGGATGTTGGTACCCGATTACGTGTCGTTGTTATCCCTTTTGACGCCTTTAAGCGAGTAATAATAATAATAATAATAATAATAATACCTAACGTATGTAACTGTCCTCCGGAGAGTCACTATCTTCCACCTACTATGTGTTACAGTGACCATGACTACATATGGGAGACCTGGACTTTTTTCTATCAGCGATGGCCCATACCAGGACATTTAACCTGGGCCATTCCGATTCCTTGCGCTGGTTGAATTGAATTCACCAGTAGACAAGACTAATTATTTCGTTCACGACATAATACTGATATGACTCTTTTTTGACATGCCCTTCCACTGTGCGTAAGGATTTGGAAGTTTTTTTTTTCTATCAGCAATGGCTAATGCCAGGACACATAACCTGTGACCTTCGGATTTCTCGCGCAGTCTCCGGTTCTCCTGCAATCGTTGCGAGACTGTGAGGCAGGAATAATAATAATACCAACGAAACTAATACCAATAACGTACGTCCACAGTACAGAAATGGTTTACAGTGAGTTTTAATACAATAGCCGCTAACGTAACAATATCTTCTGCTATAAGCCTGAATTAAATACCTAACGGCTACTGCAACGGAAATATAAAAATCACCTGTATCAATCAATTTCAGAGAGAGGGTTTCTCATGGCTGGTTAATTTCTCCCAAATACTCAGCTGCTGTAGGAAAATCTGCCTGTGGACTACATTAGAACTGGCGAAATTACACCCTCCACCCTACGTTCATTCCTCCTACCAAGTTCCTCCATCCCAGTGTTGCTGTTCCTAGCCTTTGCGTGACGTTACAAAGCTTCACGTGGACAACTTTCGCCGCATCATGGCAAACTACTTGAGAGGATAAATGCAACAGGCTTAGATAAGGCATTTTAACTTTCATGCCACCGTGACTCCCGCAGAAATGCTTTTTTGATAAATAACCCACGCTCGATTGGTTCCCTCCTTCCACACCTGACTATAAAAAAAAACATCGCTTCGGATAACACAAAAAGTAAAATGGGAAAAAGCCAGATCCATACCACTGCCTAGGAGGTGCTGGGGTCCGGGGCTAGGCTACCGTAGTCTAAGTGACTGATCTACGTCTAAGGTGGCACTGCATAATCTAAGACTCCTACCAGCCTCCTAGGAACTCCAATCGACCCGTAAGACATGATCGTGACCCCGACTATTTGTCTTTAAATCATTAATAACCAGTTTATTAACACTTAAACCAACAAAAATCTTCCCCTTCTCCTCTCTCTCTCACACACACACACACACACACACACACACACACCGCTCGCTGGTGCAGTGGTAACGTTCCCGCTTGCCAACTGGTAGACGGGAGTTCGCGCCTCGCTCAGGTTGCGAAAAGTTTCACTGACGAAGTGGGTGGTTACTGTCCCCCTTGAGCAAGGGGACAGGTGTGTGCGTGTGTGAAGGTCACAGCCTTGCCCTTAGATCGGACTATATGAGCTCTCAGCTCCCTTCCGGGAGGGTAAAAGCTGACGATCACGACCATCAAGTGATCCTGACCGACCCGGTGAATTACACACACACACACACACACACACACACACACACACACACACACACTGGTCACCAAAGAACAAAAGAAAACAAACACACACACACACACACACACACACACACACACACACACACACACACAAATGGAGACAACGGAGGAGAGGGGGAGGAGGGGGGGGTAAGAGAAGCAGGAATTCCAATCGCCGGCC
The DNA here is from genome assembly GCF_032717465.1 of Coenobita brevimanus. Taxonomy (NCBI): domain Eukaryota; kingdom Metazoa; phylum Arthropoda; class Malacostraca; order Decapoda; family Coenobitidae; genus Coenobita; species Coenobita brevimanus. Next base: position 12,917,684 of record NC_136971.1, on the reverse strand, counting down.
CTTGCATGTAAATCCAATAAAACCTCAAAGTCGCGAGGAAACAAACAAGGAACTCTGCACAGCGGCGGTCGGGACAGGAGGAAAGTCGATGAAGAAAGAACTCCATCGCGAACTTACATTACAAACTGTTGGATCCCGCGACTTGGCCAAGACAAACGAGGCGGTCTGCTTGGGTCTGCCCTGGTGTCATACTGGTCCCACTTTCTCTGGCTCTCGTCCTCGTCTTCTGTCCTCGAGCTCGTACTCTCTCTCTCTCTCTCTCTCTCTGACTTATGTGACCCTTTGCAATCCTTCTTTTTTGTGTCTGATTTTTTTATCCTTTCCCTCACTTCTGTCCTTAACCCCATCCTCACTCTTAACCCCACCCTCACCCTCATCGGTTCCTTCAGTCCCACCTTTCCTCTCGCCCTCACCCTCAACCCCCTGACCCACCGCCACCAAACACCAAGGAACATTAGGAATGGGTGGGAGTTAGTGGTATCGATTTATGCATTGGGGTGCACGACTGAAACACAGATAGATGCACTGAGATACAGATAGATACATTACGGTACAGATAGATGCACCAGGGTACAGATAGATGCATAGGGGTACAGAGAATGAGATTAAAGAATGATAATTATTTTAGTGAACAGATTGATGCAATGGGGTGGAAGTAGATGTATTAGGGTACGGGCAGATGCATAGGGATACAGGCGGTGGAATTAAAGACTGATGAATTAGGGAACAGACAGGTCCAATGGAATCCAGACACATGCACTGCGGTGCATGTAGATGCATCGGGGTACCTTAGATGCACTGCGGTACAGAAGGTGGATGTACAGAGAGATGCATTACAATACAGATGGTGAAGGTACAGCAAGATGCATCAGAGTACAGAGGATGGAGGAGGAGATACAGATTCAGAGATGTATTACGGTATACATAGATGCATTAGGGTACAGACAGATGCATTAAGGTAAACACAGATGAATTAAGCTGTACATAAATGCATCAGGGTATAAACAGATGCACTGGGGTACAGAACGATGCTTTGGAGTGTAGAGGGTGTTGGATGCGAAAGGCGACAGAGATAAGTGGATCAGATATACAGAAGAACACTAAAGGTAACGAAGACCAGAGATGTATGAGGATGAAACAAGGGCCAGTGCAAACTTGGGTCGACAACACAAGACTCTGTTTCTCCAGGATCATGGGTACAATGTGGTACAGAAGGCACGGGCACGATGTACGGCACGGCAGAGGTTACAGGAGGGAAAATCGAATCAAGGGTACGTTAAGCCAGATACAAAATGGTACAAGGGGAAGGGTACACGGGACAGAAAAACAGCAAAATAATATGAAGGTGCCGTCAATTATCCGTCTACGTATATCGGGTAAAGAACTAATTGAAGCGGAATTTCAACTTTTCCAACCCGCTTGAACATTGCCGGTTAGTTTAGTGAGACCTCATGACAATTTTAAGACTGTGGAAACGAATGACTGACTGTAACTGTATAGTTAGGGCACTAATACTATTTCTTCCACCACATACAGGTACTCCAAAGTCAAACAGTCTTCATAATATTTAACTACGTCCATATC
>NC_136971.1:12856100-12913600 GCF_032717465.1 Coenobita brevimanus | reverse complement strand
AATAATGGTGAGAAAAAATAATTCAGGAGGACGATTAAAGGTGACAAACATAGGACTGGGATGAAGATAAAAAATAAAAATAATGATTACTGAAACGGAGGGAAATGAAGATGGAGAACAGAAAGACACGTAGGATGAAAATCGTAAACATGAATCAAGGAAGAAAAGACAGTGAGAGCTGAAGATATGGAAGTAAGCCGAATAGCAAACAGTATCCACCCATCCAAACATTCATCCGTTTATCTACCTTGGTATGGTTTGGCATCAGTACTTCTACGGTATCTGTTTTTTCATTTATACATTCTCTCTCTCTCTCTCTGACATTTATTTAGTTATAAATCCATACTTATATTGGCTGACACGGCAGCCTGTGATGGATGACAAGAACACAAACATCTCCAGGAATCTGCCTCTACGAAGTAACAGCCTTTCTCTACCTCCCTCACCACACCACCCTCCCTCATAAGGTACACTTTCATCCCAACGACGTATTTTGCACCCTATTTAATTCCTGCTGTTTCCAGACGAAGTGCAGAGGTTACGGACGGGTATTCTCTAACTCCTCTCATCCGAACTCTCTCTCCTCAACCGAACAAAAAAATCGTCTGAAGGCAGCAAGAAGAAAACGCCATCGTAATGAGGAGGTCCCACACCCTGCCCCTTTAAAACACAGCTCGGAGGGTACATAGCAAATACAACCTGAGGATGAGAGACGCTCTAGTCTGAATCCATTCGTAAGAGATGTCATGTTGAGATTAGGAGAGATGAAGTGGGCTTGTGGAGAGAGGAGGAGGAGAGGGGACGGTAGGGAGGGGTGAGGGAAAGGAGTGGGGGGGAGGGGAACGGTAAGAAGGAATGAGGGGGAAGGAGGGGGGGAGGAAGAGGATAAAAGGAAAGGTGGTTGGAAGGGGTGGGGACAAGGCGAGGTGGGAGAGAGAGAGAAGTGGGGGGTGGTGGGAGGAGTGAAGGAGAATAATGAAGAAGAGGGAGGGAGAGGGGATCTGCTTAGTATTCAGCTCTCTCAGGTTTTTTCTTGTTTCCGCTCTCTCTCTCTCTCTCTCTCTCTCTCTCTCTCTCTCTCTCTCTCGTTTTCTTGCCCGTACAATATTAGTTTTCTTCTTCGTTATTTGTTTCACCTCACACAATTCTGATTTCCATTCTGCTCTCTCCCCTTTTCCTCTTCATTTTTTTCTTCCATCTCCTGCACTTACTCGGATCTTTTCACTCTATTTTCCCTCCTCTGTATTATTCTGTCTTATCAACCCTACTAATTCCATTTTCTTTGTCTACTATTAACACATTTTATTTTCTCCTTTCTCCATCTTTTTTCCACTCTTATTACAACTTTCATCTCCTTTTCCTCCTCCTCTTCCACTCCTCTTCCGTTCTTCTTCCCATTCCCCTTTCTCCTTCCTTTCGTATCATATTTCTCTTCCTTTCCTGCATACCCTACTTCACTCCTATTCTCAGTGATTCTCGTCTTCCTCTCATCCTGCTATATATTCTCCCATCATCTTCCCACTTTTCTCCAACTTTTCCTCTCTCTCTCTCTCTCTCTCTCTCTCTCTCTCTCTCTCCTCTCAATTTTTCTTCCCGTTCGTCCATTATACTTCCTCTTCTACTCTCCTCTTATTCCCATTTATCCCACTCCGTTCTCCCTGCTATTCTTCTCAATGTTTATTTTCCCATCATATTCTTCTAATACTAAATTTCAGTTTCCTTCCTTCACACTTTCCCATTATTCTTCACATTTTCCTACATCTTCTCATCTTATCATCGTACTTCCCTTCATCTATCTATCTATCTATCTACCGCCAGACGCCTTAATCTCGTAAGGGGTGGCCACAAACATATCGCCTCCTTGTCGCCCTGTCCCCCGCCACTTCACTACATTATTTCCTGTTTTATATTCCTTCATTTCATTATTATGTTTTTTTCCTTTCACTATTGCTACTTTCCACTCCTTCCTCCTACTTTTGTTTTTTCCATCCCCTCAGTACCTCTCCCACCTTCTCTTCTTCATCTCACTCCCTCTTTCTCTTCATCCTCTTTCCTCATTCCATCCCTTCTCTGCCCTCCCGTCTCCAGGTCCTACTCTTTCTTCCTCTCCTCCCCCATCCTCTCCTGTCCTTTTTCTTCTCCTCCCTTCTCTTACCCAATTCTCCTCCTCCCCTTCCTTTCCTCCCCTGCCCCCCACCCATCCTCAATTCATCCCTCCATTCCATTTTCTTCTCCTCCCTCTCTCAGGAATCCACCTCTTCTTTTCCTCTTCCCATCCCACCACCCCTTCTCCTCTTCTTCCTCTATTCTACCTCCCACACCCTATCTTCACCTCTTCTTCCCCTATTCTACCTCCCACACCCTATCTTTCACCTCTTCTTCCTCTCCTCCTCCCCCCCTCACCGCTCCTTCACCTCTTCTTCCCCTCCTCTCTCTCTCTCTCTCTCTCTCTCTCTCTCTCTCTCTCCCACCGCTTCTTCACCTCTTCTTCCTCTAATCTTCGCCCTCTCCCACCACTCCTTCACCTCTTCTTTTTCTCCTCTCTCTCCCCTACCACCCCTCTGCCTCTTCTTTCTCCCCTCCTCTCCCTCTCCCACCACTCATCTTCTTCCACTTCTCCCTCTCCCACCACTCCACTCTTCCTCCTCTCCCTCTCATACCTCTTCTTCCTTCCTCCTCCCACCACTCCTCCCAGTCTTCCTCCCCTCTTCCAGCCGTCGACCCACCTCTCCAGCCCTTTGACCTGGATGCAAATAACCCACAAATTAATATTAAACTGGGTGACTGGCTGCCTGGAGGACTGAACGCCTCCCCTTAGACACCAGCAGGCACACTCGCTTCATGATTGCCTCGCTAAATAACTACCCAATTGATGCCTGGTTTATATTCATTACCAGCTTTGACGCCCTGTTGACTGACTGACTGACTGAATGGATGGATGAATAAATGAACGAATGAATACATGAACGAATGAATGAATGAACGAATGAATGAATGAACGAATGAATAAATGAATGATTGAAAGAATAAACTAATGCCTGCTTCGTGAAACCCCTCCAACCAGAACATATACAAACAAGTTCCTGCCAAGTACTGCCATGTAATACAAAGTCCCCTACCGGATGATAACAATACATATGTGCTCTACAGTGTGGGTATGATACCAAAACGTATGTACAGCCATTCAGTGATCTCCTCAGACAGCACACACAGCGGACACGAATGTAGGTGTGGCTGTTAAGTATGACAGTACCCGACCGTGTTTGAGCCCCCCCTTTGACCTTGGGGGTAGATAGCTGGGTGTTGCGCGCGACACTGTCATGGTGTTGGGAACAATTATGGGAATTTATATCAAAATCTGTCCACGTATGTGGAAGTTACAGAGCGGACATGAAATTGCGGACGGAGTCATGGACGTATTGACGTACGGTACTGGCGGAACCGCGCAAATCTATAGTCCCCCACCGGCTCGACTGGTAGGGGACTAATAATTTTTGCTATCCAACTGACTGACTGACAAACTAACTGCGTGCTTCGTTTAACCCCTCCAGCTGGAAGACGTCATATTTAAATCATATTTGTTATCTAGTTGTCTGACTGCCTGACTGACAACTTCGTTTAACTCCTCCACCTAGAAGACGTCATATTTAAATCGTTCTTGTTACCGAGCTGACTGAATGACTGCTTCAGTTGACCCGTTGAGACAAAGGACGTCATATTTAAATCATTCTTGCTGTGTCCTGACCATTTTATTCAGTTCAGGAGAGGACCCCGTGCTAGTGATCGAATTGCTGAACACTATACTGAACACTTCGGCTTCAAAGTCTCCCAGAAACCGATGAAAAGCCTCTGAAACAAACATGCTGTGATATACGTCCTAAGAGTGAAAGGAGACAGACAGACATACATTCAGAGACAGATAATAAGACAAAGAAAAACAGACCGAAAGAGACACAGAAAACAGGATGAGTGGCCTCTCCGACCCAATGGCTGAGTTTTGCATGCGGTTGATACGTTATGCTGTGCGGCGTAGCTGATAAACTGACTGGCTGATTCATTAAATGTTCTCAATGACGTTTGTGGCAGTCGTAGCTGTGTCATGTTCGAACTTACGCAGCAAGGAATAGCAAGGACACGTTGTAAGATGAAGCTTAATGATCTTTCTATGTTGAAATCTTAATTTTATTCTTCCTTTCATCAGACGAATTAATAGTTTAGGAGTGGTTACCCGGCATTCAAAGAACTGACAGTTCCCAATACTAACCAACCTGTCTACCTCTCATCCAATTCATTTTTTGCTCCATCACAAGGCCTAGGGGAGCGGAGTTAAGACCAGTCTGCATCCTCCTGATCGGCACTGTGAGTAAAGTATATCCCAATCATGCCAATGATGAAATTCCTCACAAAACCCACCTGGTTAGAGCGCCTTAACCCACTAAAACACCAGGCGCCCAATTGTTGATAATACCATTCAACATATTACATGATTTCTTGGATTACAGGAAGCCGCTGCCGAGTCACCAGAATGTTGCAATGCATTCAGTAGGTCAGCGCCCCACCTACCGCTACTCTTAACACTTTTTTAAATGACTCCAGTTTTGTCCACAACGGCGAAGGTTCTGTAAGACACACAGTCAGGTCTGACTGAACGGTTGTTTGACTGGCTATCTAATTTACTGACTTAGAGCGGCGGAAGTTCTGACTTAACCGTGACTGACAGACCAACCTATTGTGCTAAACTCATTCACAACGACACCTCTCCCCCTTCCCCCCAAAGAGATTAATCATCACTTTCCAGTTCTAACCCTTCCTTTATGATAAGTATCTCCCAGCATAATATAACAGCCAGGGGATGGACAGCGTGCATGCAGAATACGTCATCGTAGGGAGATTCAAAGTTGCCGGCACATAAGAGATTTGCACTCTGTTTCCTCATGTTGCGAATTAAACCACACACACACACACACACACACACACACACACACACACACACACACACACACACACAGAAACTATGTCTACTATACCAAATATACCTTACATATAAACTGTATAGTATACCCACACACATTCTCTCTCTCTCTCTCTCTCTCTCTCTCTCTCTCTCTCTCTCTCTCAAATCCCCTAATTCCATGACCGTCTGTTGTCACGAGGGCCATAGAACACAAGTATTAAATAGAGGGTGGCATGGAGGGGGGAGGGGATGGGGGATTCACTCGCTCATAATCCCTATTTTAACTTCAGCATCGGACGGCCGGGCTGCATATTAATCCCCGGCACTAATTAATAATAATGATGTTTATTATGGCCGACAGAATAATAATCGAATTCGGGATATCTTTTTTCTATGATTTATATTTTAGAACATTTCTATTGGGCTGATACTGTGCTGGTGGTTATTATTAGGTATCTGCGTAATGATACATACTGTACGTAGGCCTACACACATATATGCAGGCACATCCATTCATACATACTGTATATGCATAACCTAATATAATTCTGTGTGTGTGTGTGTGTGTGTGTGTGTGTGTGTGTGTGTGTGTGTGTGTGTGTGTGTGTCTACAGTATAATGATCCGATTTCCGTATGTTTGTTGGTTTGTTACCGTAAGGTAGCAGCAAAAAACGGCGCACGTAGCGCAAAGTAATGTTAGAAGAAGGTACCGTTAAATGCTCTAACTTTAGGGATAAAACAATTTACCTGCCAATCGGACCACTGGTTCCCGAGTTAAGACACATTTCTGGCCTTATGTTTAGAGTGGGGGGGGGGGGATGCAGTCGTCATTGGTCCGGCGTTGAAATTACCATCATGAAACAAGAAAGAAGAGTGACATGTCTCTTGTATTATCAGTCTCTCGCCTCTCCTTCCTCCCTCCTTATACTTCTAAAATTGTATAGTAGAATGGTACAGTAAAATCTATATTATAATGATCCGATTTTGCTTGTTGTTTTTGCTGCTTGACATCGAGCAGTGGCCGCCGAAGGCAGCACTTATGCGAGGAGAGAGAGAGAGGGAGAGAGAGAGAGAGAGAGAGAGAGAGAGAGAGAGAGAGAGAGAGAGAGAGAGAGAGAGAGAGAGAGAGAGAGGTTAACTAACATATACAGCGAATGAAAAACACACATACATACATACATTCACCCAAACAGACACCCACACCCACACCCACACCCCCAACACACACACACACACATACACACACAGACAAGTGATTAACTGTAGAAGAGCTGGAGCAGAGGACGGACAGGAAATGAAAAGAGTAAGGCCACAGAACATGACAAGGTATGAAGGAAGAGGGCATGATAAGGACATTATGATGAAAGAGGAATGGAAAACGAAGCAGGGGTAGGAAGGGAACGACCGATAGGCAAATGAGAGAGATGGAGAAGGACGATAAGGACATGGGAGAGGCATGATGAAGAGGGGAGGAGAGAGACAAACGATGACATATATTGCGGGTTGAGAGAGAGAGAGAGAGAGAGAGAGAGAGAGAGAGAGAGAGAGAGAGAGAATAGTGAAAGAGACGAATGATGACATACAATGAAAGGGAAGAGAGCAAGAGGACAGAGAAGGAAATAGTTATGAAGTGCAGGTGACGATGGAATAATCAACATACGAAAGTGACGAAAGCAAGTAAAGAGAGGGATGATGAATGGGGGAAGAGAAACAAATGGAGAGGCAGGATAGGAAGATAGAAGAATGATGAAGAGAAAAGGAAACAAAGATAGAAACATATTGCGAATGGACAAGGATGAGGAAGGAGAAGGCAGAAGATGAAGGAATTATCAAAAGTGAAAGATCGATGCAAAACAGCAGAAAGAAGGGAAGAAAATGATACAAATGAAAACCAATACTTAACGTGAGGAAAGAAAAAGGTGAGGAGATGATGATGATGATGAGCGAATTGTCTGCTTTATATGAGTCAGTGACCAAAAGAAAATAGGGAAAGGGAGATGAAAATGGGGTGACAGACAAGTCTAGGAGCATAATGCATATTACAAATGGATAAAGAACTGTGAAGATGAAGGTAGAGAATTAACTATCAATATAAGAGTGAGTGGCCAAAGGAAGATAAAGAAAGTGACGTCCAGTATATCAAAGAGAGAGAGAGAGAGAGAGAGAGAGAGAGAGAGAGAAGACTGAATGACACAATATCCCAAAACAGAGAAAGGAGATAAGATAGGGGCCAGATGAAAGATAGCACGACACATGGAATAACAATGAAGAGAGAGAGAGAGAGAGAGAGAGAGAGAGAGAGAGAGAGAGAGAACCACAGTTAAGACAGAATGACAATATCCTAAAACAGAGAAAGGAGATAAGATAGGGGCCAGGTGAAAGATAGCACGACACATGGAATAACAATGAAGAGAGAGAGAGAGAGAGAGAGAGAGAGAGAGAGAGAGAGAGAGACAGACAGACAGACAGACAGACAGAGACAGACAGACAGACAGACAGACAGAAACCGCACAAAGGCAAATGAAATACAACATAGGGGAAGAGAACCAAGGGCTGATATAACAGAAAATAACAAACGCAAGACAGGTAACAGAGGAAAGAGAAGGTGAATAAATGAAGAGAAGGGAGAGGAGCTGAGATGTATGAAGAAGAAGAGAGAAATTAAATAAAGAAGTAGGTGGATAAATGAAGATGATGGCAAGAAACTGAGAAGCATGTATAATTATAATAATGAAAATATAAGGATGAAATATGTGAATAAATGAAGAGAAAGGATATCGGCGGACTACTACTGTTTACTCTCTCTCTCAGGCCACCTTCAATCACGCATCTTAGAAATAAAAAAGTACAAGTAAAAAAAAAATAAAACCCTACGACTTTTATTCAACTTAGGAAAGACATCTCGTACTGAAGTAGTTAATGAAGGCTTTATCTAAATCCTCAGTTCGAAAAATCACCCCTAAAGAGTAAAGTAAACGAGGTAGTGAAAAATAAAGTACACACACACACACACACACACACACACACACACACACACACACACATCTAAATCACCGTGTTAACAAAGAGCATGCACTAAAAATGACTATATATGTTCGACAAAGACAATTTTACCAAAGAATCCGCGTGAAACAAAGACTTTCATTAGACGGCAATCAGCTCGTCATACAGGCGCTCATGCTCTTTGTATTGCTAGGAGTTCTTTGGTATTAAAAGAGGAGACGCGTTCGAGAGTAATTACTTGCCTTTCATCTTCCTCCACCTTTCTTCTTATCTTTCATTAATCCTTTCTTTTTCCCCTTCCCTCTCCTGCTCATATTTCTCGCTGCTGTTGCTTCCTGCTTCCCTCCCACCCCTCCCTCCCTCCCTCCCCTCTTACCTCTCCCACCCCTCTCATCCCTCCTGTTCCTCTCCCAAGGTTGTATTCTCAGGGAAGACTACGACGAAGGAAAATGATTGTCTACTGGGGAAGACGATCATTTAAAGAAAACTCTACTTAATGGCCCACGTGCATTCTATAGGCAAATATCTAAGTATTTTTTTACTTCCTTCTCCCTCCCCTTCATCATCTCACAACCCCTTAAATACTTAGGAGTCTTTAATTAGATCTTAAGGTTATTATCATATGGCGATAGCAGTAACAAATTAATACATAACGGCCCAAAGGAGGTACTTCCCACTCCTATTACTACAGTTGGTTTGTTTTCACCTGACGCAACTGGGCCACTCAAAAACTCTTGACACTAGCTCCATGAAATTCGATAAGCCTTAAATTTGAGGCAGGAATTGAGTCTTCTTGGTTACCAGTCAAAGCAACAATTCAATATTACTACACTGGGCCGTCAACTGATCTGAAAGAGGCTAGGGATCATTGCCAGGTTAGAATATACGTGCCATGCGAAGGGTCATTACTAGGCTGAATAATATAGGCTGGTGAGATAAAAAAAATATATATATATTTATTCTGAATGTGTTTCTAATGATAATTATAATTGTCACTAAAAAGGGTTTCTGCTCTATTCACGTTTTCTTGCTATCCATCCTTTCCTTTTCTTCTCTTTCCCTACTTCAGTACCTCAGGACTCTTCTTACGAATTACTGCCTCCTGTTCTTACCTCTCTTCTCTCCTTTTCTCCCATCTTCTTGCATCTTTTTCTTTTCCCCTTTCCCTTCCCTCTGTATCCATATCTTCCTTCTCATCCTTCCTCCGTTATCAAAATTGGTCTCTTTCAGCATTCCTTTTACAGTAATTCATTCCCTTTTCTTGTCGCCTCTGTTCATCCCTCTCATCTCCTTGCTTCCCTTCCCTTTCTTTCCCACGCTCGATATCTATTTATGCTTACCTTTCCTTTCTCCCTTTGTTCCTCCTTCCATTTACCTCTCGCTTTTGTTCTTTCCTCCCAGATTCCCCCAACCCGTCCCTTCCCTTTATTACCAACATCCATCTCTACCTTGCCTTCCTTTCCCCCCTAGCTATGGCAACTTTTTCACTTCCATTACCTTGTTTCCATCCCCCTGACATTTCCTTGTCAATATATTTCTCTCCATTTCCTTCCCTTTCCCCTTTGTCAATTCTTCAGCTGCTTCTCCCTTTTTACTGTCGATTTTTTCCTTTCCTATCACTTTGTTTCCCTGTCAGCCTTTCAGCTGCTTCTTACCTATATTTAACTTATTTCTTCTCTCCTTTCCTCCTACCTCCTTCCGTCCCCCTCCCCTTTCTCACGTCCTTCCCTCGCTTCTGTTCTTTCCTCCTGTGTCTTTTCCTTCCACACCTCTTGGCAACTTCTCACCCAATCTTCACCTTCCTTTCCTTCCCTTCCTTCTTCCTTCCTGTTCAGCTCTTCCCTGTTGTTCTCATTTTTCTTATTTCCTCTTTTCTTTGTTCTTCCCCTTTATCTCCTTGTTCCTCTCCCCACCTCTCACGTACTTCCCACTCCACTTCACCTTTCTCTCCCTTCCTCCTTCCTTCCTGCTTCCATAAAAAGGCCCACTAAGGAACATCTTATCTTGGCTACCAGATGACGCTTCCGTGTGTGTGTGTGTGTGTGTGTGTGTGTGTGTGTGTGTGTGTGTGTGTGTGTGTGTGTGTGTGTGTGTGTGTGTGTGTGTGTGTGTGTGGAGAGAGAGAGAGAGAGAGAGAGAGAGAGAGAGAGAATCCTTTGTCTACACAAAAGCCCATCATTATTTCTCCTTCCTTTGCCCAACCCAACTTGAATTTCGATACACTACCCCAGCGACACATAATTTACCCTCCCTCTGAATAGCGACCCGGGGAGAAGGGGAGGCCGGCTGGGGAAGGGAGGGGATGATGTGGAGGGGGAGAGGAGAGAAGAGTGGGGAGGGAGGGGGAAGTGAAGGGAGTGGATGGTGTGGATGGGGGAAGAGAGAAGAAAGGAGGGGAAGGGTAGGGGTGGAAATGGCGGAGGGGAGGGGAGGGGAAGTGGTAGATATGGGGAAACGAGAGGGTAGAGAGGCAGGTAATGGGTGGTTTAGTGAAGAAGGTAGGAACAGTGGTATGAAATAGAGGAATGGCGGGCAAGGGGGACAGAAAGGGACTAAACGTGACGAAGTGAAAGAGCGAAGGAGAGAGAGGAGAGCTTGCTGAAGGAGAGAAGAGGAAGTGCATGACGTGTGGGAAGGAGCACGGAGTAAACAAGTGGGAGCTGGAAGTGGAAGAGCGAAGGGTGAGAAGAGAGAAATAGGTGAAGTGGAAAAAAGACAGATCACAGAAGCAAAATGTACGGTAGGGAAAAGGGAATGAGGGTGGATAGGAAAGTGAAGGGAGGGAAAAAGGATGATCAATGAAGTGAGAAGGGAAGAGGTTACAAGTAAAACACAGAGGTAGTTTAACGCTGAGGAGGGAAGTGGGTGGTGCAGAATGTGGACAGAGGAAGAAGGAAGAGAAGTGGGTTGGATATTTACTTGAGAAAATGAGGCTACACTTCAAGGCAGCTCTGTGGGGTGGGAGTGGGTTATGAGAAGAAAAGTGGGGGTGGGGAGAGGAATGCATGGATCAGGTTGAGAAGGAAGAAAGAATATAAGAGGAAAGGGCAGCTAGAAAAAGAATGAGGAGACTAAGATGACAACCCAAAAGGAGAAAGAATGGGCAGATCATTATACATAAAGAATGGAGAAAACACACTGGATTGCAAGATAAATGGAAGATTACGTGAGGTTGGATGAAGATAAAGTTAAGGGGGACGAGGAAAGCTAAAGACGAAAGGGAGGTCTGATGAAGCTTATGGAGGAAAAGGGGTTTGAAACGAAGCGAGGGAAAGGTGAGGAAATGATGAAATGCGGGGTGGGAATGTGTGGGAAGAACTAAGGAGACACGTTAAGTGGGGAAGAAGAAACTGTGAATCGAGAAGGGATTGTGCAAAAAATATATATATAGTGCAAGTGAGATAATCAAAGTGAAGAGGATGGTATGACGATAGGAGAAAAATGAAAGAGGAAAATAAACAAATATTGGAAAGTGATGGTCAAACGGAGAGATGAAGAGAGAAAAGGTGGAGGGGGAGGAGAGCTAAGAGAGAGTGGTTTGAAATTAGGATTGGTTCTGAGAAATGAGAGAAAGGAATTATGGAGTGTATGAAGGTGAGTGGGTGTGGGATGAGGGAGAGGGAGGGGAAAGGGCGGGAGGGTTGTGCGGCTGCGAAGGCTTCGAATGGAGGGAATGAATAGAGTTCAAGAAGAATACATTTGGTAATGGGGCAGTACTGGAAGAAGAAGAAGAAGAAAATGGAGGAGGAGGAGGAGGAGGAGGAGGAGGAGGTGGTGGTACCACTAGAAATTGGATGAACAGGGCGAGAGAGAAGAGGAGCATAGCGTGTGCGGTGGAAGAGGAATGAGTCAAGAGATGCACTTTGGTAAGGGGGACTATAGGACTGCGAGGAATGTGGCGTGAGGGGAGATGGAAGATGCAGTTTGTAAAGGGCGACAGGACTGGATCAGAGGGAAGGAAACACTCAGAAAGGCGGGAGGGTAGGATTAGTAAGGATGGGGTGTAAGTGGAGAAGAGGGACGAACAGACTTGGTTTGGGGAGGGAAAACACTTCAAAGGAAAGGGGGACAGTGTTTGGCGGAAAAGAAGAGGATAGTTTGTTGGAATGGGTTTGCCGGAAACGGTCAGCACCTCAGAGAAAGAGGAGACAACTATGTGAGGGGAAGTACAAGGAATGGGTAGGGGATGGGGTGCAGTTAGGAAAAAAAGAGAGAGGGAATAGAAGGGATAAGCTGTGGGCGGTGAAGTGGGAAAGGAGATTGTGAGGTGCGACTGTGTGGGTTGAGGGACGTCAACACTCTGAAAGAAAAGAGCGATGGGAACTGGAGGGACTGATTTGGAAAAAATGATTTTGCGAGACGCGACAAGGTTGGGTTAGGTGAAGGAAAGAAATGCGAAATAGAGACAGAAGATTATGACAGATTGGATGGGAACACTGGTGAGTTGGTGAAGGGGGGGGGGGAGAAAAATGGATGGGGTGACTGGAGAGAACGGATTATTTATTAGTTTGGCGACTTGGAGAGAACAATGGAATAAAAAAAAAATAACAACTCGCCTTTGGATAATATACACTTGTTGGTATTGGGCTAACTATACATTAGTTCTTTCTGAAGTTCAAAAAAAAAAAAAGGTAAATGAACAAAAGGTGGATGATGGCTACTGTAGAGTGGATGAGGAGAAGGATGATGTGGGTGGGTGGTTAGGTGGGTGCGTGGCTAAGTGCGTGTGGCTAGGTGCGTGTGTGTGATATAATGGGCTAAACGGTAGGATGGGAGTGGGTGAGGGGATGGATGAGGTGGGTAAGCGGTTAGATGGATGTGTGGTTAGTCGAGTGTTTGGTTAAGGGTGTGCGTGGTCAGGTAGGTCTGTGATAAGAGTGCGATGACCAGTAGTGTAGGGATGGGTGAGGAACTGGGTGCGCTGGGGAAAAGCAGGCTGGGGATGGTGGGGAGTAGGTTAACCCCTTCACTACGAAAAGTCTACCCTTAAGCTGAAGAAAAATCGATTGACAGTGATAAAAACAGCATAAAAAGACGTCATGGCACTGAATGGGACAACAGACTAGCTAAACCTTTCACTACGGGAGATTTCCCCAAGCTGGCGGTAGCAAAAGTACGATATAGAAGACACCATCGTAGAGCTAATATACGGGAGAGGTTAGGGAAGGAAAGTTTCAGTAATGCTGGGGTGGGAGGGTGAAGGGTGAGGTTGGGTGGGGAGGGTTGGGTTGGGAAAGAAAAGTGGCTCTGGAGTGATGAATAAGGTGGAGTGGGGGTGATGTGTGGAATTAAAAAGGAGAGGCGAGAAGACAAGCTAATTACGAGGAGAGGGGACTGTGCAGGATGTAGAGATGGGGTGGGGGAGGCAAGTCGTGGTGTGAGTGGACTGTGTGGGAGATGAAATGAATGATAATGAGTGGGAATGAAGAAAAACGTGGAGGAAAGGAATGATAATGAGTGTGAATGAAGAAAAACGAGGAGAGGAAAGGATTGATGAGTGGGAATGAAGAAAAACGAGGAGAGGAAAGGATTGATGAGTGGGAATGAAGAAAAACGAGGAGAGGAAAGGAATGATGAGTGGAAATATTAAAAAAAAAAAAGGGGGAGAAAAATGCAAATATGAGGAATGAACGAAAAAAATTACTTGCATTAAAGAAAAGGGGGAAACTGGGGTAAGTCACAGTGAATTAGGAACAATGAAAAATGAACGATGAATAAAAAAGGGAATGTAAGCAGAGGAGAGGTGAGGAAATAAGGGTCACTACAGGAAGGGAAAAAAGAAATTCGAGTATATAAAATGAAACCTAAAAAGGGGAAGGATAATGAAATACAAGAGAAGATAACGCAAAAGTTGCATGACGTAAAAGGAAAAGAATGAAGACAACGATTGAAGAACAGAAATGCAGAGGGATATGAAAGCAAAATGAGACGGGAAAAATCAGAGTGAAGAAAGACGCTGCGAGAAAAATGAAGTTGAGAAGACTGAAGAAAAAAAAAAACAAAGGAAAAAATGCATAGCTGGAGTGAAGCGTTAAGAAAGTGAGAGGGATATGAAGTGGAAGAGGAATAATGATTAAGACGGGAAATTAATAGAGGAATTTAGAGAAAATGAGAAAATCAGAACTACAGGATGACGAAAATGAATGTGAGAAGGAAATGAAGTTGAGAGACAATTTTAAAAAGCACGTGAAAATTAATGGAGAAAAAAAAAGAGCAATATATATAAATAAATAAACAAATGAAATAAAAAGGAAAGAGAAATATTTAAGAGATTAGGGAAAGAAATTGAGAAGCAAATGATGTGTGTGTGTGTGTGTGTGTGTGTGTGTGTGTGTGTGTGTGTGTGTGTGTGTGTGTGTGTGTGTGTGTGTGTGTGTGTGTGTGTGTGTGTGTGTGTGTGTGTGTGTGTGTGTGTGTGTGTGTGTGTGTGTGTGTGTGTGTGTGTGTGTGTGTGTGTGTGTGTGTGTGTGTGTGTGTGTGTGTGTGGTCATATGAATGGGCGACATGAAATCTGGGATGGAGGGAAAAGGCTGAGAAGAATAGAGGAATACAATGCAAATAAAATAAACTGAAAGAAAAAGAGGAATATAAGGAAGAAATACAGTAGACCAAATGTAACAGGAATTAAAAAAAATAAAAGTTTGAGGGTAACAGGAATACAATGCCTCAATAATACAGAAGAAAAAAAAAATAATATAACTAACCGAAGAATACAATTACGATGAATACACAGACTGAGGAAGGTAGAGGAATACAAGAGGAGTTTAAAAGACAAGGATGGTGTGAGACTAGAAGGATAAACATACAACCGAGGAATACAAAACAATGCAATAAATGATATAACAGAAGAATACAAAAAATGCATTAAATGATACAACAGGTGAACACACTGGAGAAATACAATACAAGGATAAAACAGTGATACAAATATAGTGATGCGATATAAGATAAATACAAATAAAACAACAGATCTGAGGAATACAAAAGGAGGATTACAACGGATGATCAGAGGAATGCAAATAAAAGCAAAATAAAACAAAACAAAACAGAGGAATACAATGGAGAAAATGAACAAAGGAATACTATAATAAAACAGAAGAATACAATAAACAGAACACAAAATACAACAATACAAAAGGAGCATCACTGAGGAATTCAATAAAGGAGTACAATGAACGCCTGCAATAAAGAAACCCAGTAAAGGTGCGCCAGGCTGACAGATGAGGCTGAGTAAATAGGAAAGACTGAATGGGAGCATGTGAGAATGGGAAGAGATGAGGAAATGGGGAAGAACTGAGAGATGGGTAGATGGCTGGAAAAAAAGGTGAGGACTGGAGATGGGAGGAATGGGGATGAAAGGGAAAGAATGGGAAGGTGAGGAATCGGGAAGGGGTGAGTAAATGGGGAAGAAGTGATGAAAGGGGAGGTATAGGGAAATAATGGTGAGGACTTGACAGGGAAGAAATGGGGAAGAAAAGGTGACGATTTGGGAGAGGAAATGTAAGGAATGAAGAGAAGACGAGAAATGGAAAAGAGGTATCGAATGGGGATCAGATAAGAAATGGTGAGTACAAATTAAAACAGCAAAATAATGGAAGGGGGAAAATGTTGATCGAGGGGGAAACGTAGCGACAAAGGTAAAGAAACAAAGTGCTATGGGAAGACAGGAAAAGTGTAATGGGAAGGGCAAGTGTAATGGGAAGGGAAAGTGTAATGGGAAGGGAAAGTGTAATGGGAAGAGGGGAAAGTGTAATGGTACAGAGGAAAAGTATGAAGGGAAGCAAAAAAAAAAAAGAAAGAAAGAAAAGTGATGGGAGAAGGGGCAAAAATAGTAATGGGGAAGGGGGAAAGTATAATGGGACGTGGAAAAGTGTGATAGGTAAGGGGAGAGGGAGAAAGAGAGGTTCTTTGGGGTAGGGTGAGGGGAATAAAAGGGTGATGAATGAGTGAGGGGAGACAAGGGTAATGAAGGACTGAGGGGAGACAAGCAATCAAGCAATTTACAAGCTCATTATTTAAACCCTCATGAAAACTCGATGTTATTGAAGCATAAAGTCACGGGGGATATAATGTGTGTATGTGTGTGTGTGTGTGTGTGTGTGTGTGTGTGTGTGTGTGTGTGTGTGTGTGTGTGTGTGTGTGTGTGTGTGTGTGTGTGTGTGTGTGTGTGTGTGTGTGTGTGTGTGTGTGGAGAGAGAGTACCAAAGAGAGAACACTCAAAAGGGTCCAATAATGACAGTGTGATATGGGTGGCTATGACAGACACTGAAAAAGATGATTGAAAAAAAACTGTGGAAACATATGGCAGTAAATAAAGATGGTGATGTAGAAAGGAGAGAAAGGAGAACCAAGATAGGAAAAAGACACGGAGATGGAAAGAGAAGAGAGGGGGGAGAAGGAGGGAGCGGGGAAAGGAAGAAAGGAAAGAGAATAGAGTGAAAGTAAAAGAAAGAGACGGAGGTGGAAATAGAAGAGAGAGGGAGAAGAGGGGGACAGAGCAAGGAAGAGAAAAGAGATGAAAGTGCAAGTAGGAGAAGGTGACGGAGGTGGAAAGAGAAGAGAGAGGGAGGAAGAGGGAACTGAACAAGGATGAAAGGGGAAAAGGAAGTGAGGGAGAGAAGGAAAATGGAGCGAAAATGAATAGAGAAGGGAGCAACGACAGATACAGGATAAAGAAGGAAAGATGATGATGATGATGAAGAATGAAAGGGGACGAAAAGTGGACAGGAGAGAGGCGGGGGGGGGGGAGAAGAGAGTGAGACAAGGGTGGTGATGAGAGATACAAAAAGGATAAAGAATTAAAAAAAATAAAGATACGTGGAAACAAACGGGAATAAATGAAGGTGATGATGGGGAACCTTTGTGCAACCCCACTTCATAATTCACACCATCAATCATTCCTATACTCTCTCTCTCTCTCTCTCTCTCTCTCTCTCCATCTCATTTCATCTTTCGCTAAGTTTCTCTCCTCTCCCATCCCCCTCCTTCCTAACTTCCTTTTCGCTTCACATTCATCATTTCCTTCATCTTGCATCCTCTCCCTCATATTTCCTCCATCATTAATCCTTCCCATGCATCACTTCCGTCTTCTTGGGTCTCCTCTCTCACTTTTCATTTTCTCTCCAGTCTCCTCCTCTCCTCACCTCTCTTCCTTCTCCTCCTTTTCCTCTTCCTATCCTCTCCCACCTCCCACTTTCTTCCATGTCTGTAGCATTCCATTCCAATTTATACCATCCCTTTACATCTTGTTTTTCCTTTGGTTTCTCTTCTAACTCATCCCTACCATATTTTAACCTTTTAATATCTTTCCTTTCCATTCCTTCCATCCGTATCCCTTTAACTCCTTTACCTTCCCGGCTCTTCCATGACAATTTTTTTCCCATCCCATATCATCCCTTCCTTTCTCTTTCCATTCCTTCCCGTTCTCTTCCCTTCCTTTTCCTTCCATCCCATTCCCTTCGATTCCTTTACCTTCTCCATCGTATGTTATTTCTATTTCATCCCATACCACTCCTTCCCTTTCTCTCCCTTCTCTACCTTTCACTTCCCATCTCCTTCCATCCCATCCTATGTTATTCCATCCTTTCCCATCCCATGCTATCCCAACCCTTCCTATTCCTGCTCCTTCCCCTTTCCTTCCCTTCCCTTCCCTTCCCTTCCTCAAGTTTCCTTCGCTCTTCCCTCCTCGCCACGGCTCTACAGTGATTGACAGTCTTAATTTTTTTCTTATTAGCTGCAACGTTAAGGAGTGGTTAATGACCCAAGGTTTCTCAATCTACTTCCCACCTCCTCTCCGCCTCCACCCCTCGCCCACGTCATTCCCCTTCCCTCTCTCTCTCTCTCTCTCTCTCTCTCTCTCCCTCGTATGGTACTGAAAAGCGAGGAAAACTAACATGAAATGGAGAAAGAGGGAGATGGGCAGAGTACGAAAAATGACAATCAAAAGGAAAAGAAGATTAAAAACGAGAAAAGATGACAGGAATGAATGGAAGGAAGGAAGAAGCAGGACGGGATTAAGAATAAAGAATAGGGAAGAGGAGAGGAGAGAGCCAAAAAGCTGACAGAGGGTGGTAAAAGAGAGGGGGGGGAAAGGTGGAAATTACAGAGATGCAAAGTCGAGCAAAACGTACGAGTTGCAGAAAGGAAACTGCAAAAATGAAAAAATAAATAAATAAAATAAAAAAAGCATGAAGATAATTCCACGTCAACTTCACGAAATTATATACGGACGAAAAGGAAAGGAAAGGAAAGGGAAACAATGTCAATGGATGTAATATTAAGTATAAGATGCGCATTACAGACCACGCATTATAAATAAGAGAGAAGAGACGGCATGGAAGGAAAATGAATTAAAAGGAACCGTATAATTAAGACGTACAGAAAGAAATGGATAGAAAATAAAAAGGCAATGCGTTAAAAATAATGGAAATATAGGCGACAAAAAAGGATGAAAAGGAATACAATAAAGGATGAAAAATAATGGCAAGACAATAGACTAAAACGTCGAAAAAAATAAAGCAAGACTGGGAATAAAAAGTACCTATTTATCATTCAGTCCTAATCCGTCACATGAAGCGCGTAGGGGCCCGGGGCTAGGCTACTCAATCCCCAAATTTACCGAAGATAGAATTCTGTACGCAATAAACTCCAACCAACCCTTTGATATAAACCTCACGGGCTTCATCCCCATCTTACTGACGCGCCTTAACTCATCAGACCACCAGGCGTCATTTGGATATATAGTTACTACTCAGCGTACTGAATGGTTTCCTGGGCTACAAATTCTCGTTACTCAGTGTAGAGTGAAGGTAACATTACAATGAGTGAATGGAGAAAAATTTAATAATAAGAATCAGGAAGAATGGTAAGAAGCTGAAAAGAAGGAAAGAATGAAGAAAAATACTAAATAGTAACTGAGGATAAATAATGGTCTTATGAATTACAGGTAAAGAAAAGGCAGGTGATGGGAGAAAAAAGAAGCATAAGTCAGAACAGGAGTGATGAACAAAGGGAAGGAAATGGAAGAAAACCAAAACAAACGTGAGGTACAAACTAAAGGGAAATGAATAAGACCCAAAACAAAAGTGAAGAACAAAGGGTAGGAAAGGGAAGAAATAAAAACCAGTGCAAATGTGCAGAATAAAGAAGGGAAAGGAAGCGTAAAACGAAATAAAGTAAAAGTGAAGGGTGAAAGAATGGAAAAGATACCTACCTGTAAATAAGAACCAGTGCAGAAATGATGAATAATGCAAAGATAAAGGAAGCTAAAATAAGAACTAGAGTAACACTGAAGAATGAAGGGAAGAGAAAGGAAATATATATATGAAACAGAGAAGAGGTGAAGAAGAAACGCAATGGAAAGGAAGTACAGTATAAATATGAAGTAGAGCACGGCAGAAATTGCTGTATGTGCGTTTATGTCAACAAAATTATAAGAAATGAAAGGAAAGGAAAGGAAGACAAAGATGTATGACTTCCGCCAAGAATGAAAATACTGTTAACTGCGTATAAACAGGTGACTTCTGAGAAAATGCGTAGGGAATAGACAAATACGGATATATATATATATATATATATATAAAAGAGGAGAGACAGTTCCGAGAAAGAAAATAAGGGAAAGGAGAGTGAAACATGCGTAAGATCAAAGGATGCGACAACCGAATTACTGGTGTATTAATAAAAATAGGAAGGAATAAAAAAAAAATTGTGTGTGTGTGTGTGTGTGTGTGTGTGTGTGTGTGTGTGTGTGTGTGTGTGTGTGTGTGTGTGTGTGTGTGTGTGTGTGTGTGTGAGAGAGAGAGAGAGAGAGAGAGAGAGAGGAAAAAGAAAGCAGAGCAAGGGAAGTCTGGCGGAAGGGGAAAGGGGAACTGATGAAAGCGGGGAAGAGGGGAGAGGAGAGAGGGGAGAGGAAAGAGGATACCGGAGAAGAAGGGGAGAGAGAACACAAAGAGGAGGAGGAAGGAGGGGAAGTCGACAAGAGGGAGAGACGAGAACAAGACAAAGAGAAAGGGAGGAGAGAAGGGGAACAAGGAGAAGGGAGCGAGAGTGCACGAAGAAAGAGAGAGAGAGAGAGAGAGAGAGAGAGAGAGAGAGAGAGAGAGAGAGAGAGAGAGAACCAAGGTAGAAAGGAGAAACTCAAACAAAAGAAGTAGAGGATGGGGAAAGTACTCGTAATTGCAATGCACACATATGTCAATTCCTTGAGAATAACAGAGGGGTTTACACAAGGGAACTTAAACACGGGAGGGGAAAATCCTGGAACATGAGACTGATTTAGACCACAGTACGGTATATTTCACATTCTTAGACACTAGGAAAAAGATTAATTGAAGTAGAAGAAGAAGAAGAAGTAGAAGTAGTAGTAGTAGCAGTAGTAGTAGTAGTAGTAGTAGAAGTAATAATAATAATATATAATAATAATAATAATAATAATATCGGTGCAAAGAGATACGGTAACATATACAGTACTCTGTAAATGAGAAAGGTAAATCACAACATTAAGAACAAAAGAACGACCGCACAGATACAGAAAATTATTATCGTTAAAATGTCCTGGCATATGGAACTCATCTACACACCATGATAAAATAAATAAACAAAATGTAAATAATTACATGTATAATCTGCCACATTCTTACCCCGTCTGAGAAAAGCTGATTATAACTCTGACAAATAAAAATGAAAAACAATGATAAAAGATAATCCGTATTAGCACAAAAATTGCCCTGAAACGTTAGACGAATTTAGACTTCACCAAAAACATTATGTATTACATACATTTTTTCCCTCCCCGTGAAAGGATGATAAAAAATATATCGCTAAGAGGTCACAGAGATAAGCAAATTATTATTGGCAGGGAAAATTAGAAAGGGAGATGATACGAAAATAAGAAGAATTCAGAGGGGGAAAAAAAAAATAGTCAGGTAGGAAGGTAAGGAGAAATGAAGGTAGGAAGGATGGGAAGGCGAGGCAAATCTGTGGGAAAGTGAGGAAGGGTGGGAAAGGGAAGGGAAGAACAGAAGTAAACATGAGGGAAAGTAAGAAGAAAAGTAAACAGAGAAGATAAGAAGACACGAGGAAGAACGGTGGAAGAGAGGTAGACAAGAGAGATGGGAAGATGAGGGTACACTGCAGGGAAGGGAAGTTATATTGAAAGAGAGAAGGGAAGAGAAGAGATAAATTAAGCGATATACGGAAACGAAGACGGGAGTACAATTAGATAGGAATGGAGATTTATGGAGAAGGGAAACTAAGATGAAAGTGGGGAAAGAAGAAAGGCAAGAAATGTTACCTAAACTGGGGGAACTGGGGACAGAGGCGAAGAGAAGGGAAAGTAAAGAGAGAGGAGGGCAGGAGAGAAGGGATGGAGGAAAAAGAAAAAGGAGAGAGGAAAGAAGGAAGAGAAGGAAATATGAAAGTTAGGAAAGAGACAGAGCCAAAGAAAAAGTGGAAGACAGATGAGAATGGAGCGGGGTATATAGAAGCGAAGGTATGATGAACTGTAGGCAGAAGGGAGACAAAGGGAAGAGAAGCAAGGGTACGGAAGGGACGAGAATGAAAGGGAAGATAAGAGAGGAGGGCAGAAGAGAAGGATAGTACCGAGAATCTAGTGCAGTAGGGGGGTAAAGATAGAGTAAGAGGGAAAGATGAAGTAAGGTAAGATCAGAGTAAGGAGGTACCCGTTTCATAAGCAAGGAACCTGTCACCAAGGCAACTACATGCAAACATCATCTAAGTTCCAGTAACCAACACAAAACCTCTCCTCACAAGACCCATCTCTAACAATCCTGTACCTTCATTCCCTTCACTATAATGACGCCCTGTTAATCTTATCTTAACTATGTCTTCAGTTCAAGAAGGACCTCAGTGACTGGATGGATAAAAAAAAAAACTATCCTTTCACTATAATGATTTCTTTTACTCTATTCTTCTTAATGGTATAATCAGACAATTTCATTAAACTCAAGAAGGACATCTCGTAGTGGGGGAATGAAACTACTCATCACATACACCATTTAACAATCCATTCTAAGTATCTTATAAAAATGGATTACGGCCATTCTGTACTGTATTAGTCAAAAGATGGAACCTGGCAAGGGAAATACGAAAAGCGTTAGCACTCAATTAATTTCTTCAGTGCTATATTTTCTTCAGGCTGATTTCACCCAGTTCAACTAAAACGTTTCGCAGTGATGGGGTTAAACTGTTGCTGTCTACCATTCCTACACTTCATAACTCTGAGAAACACAGTCGCACTTTATCTTGTATGCAGTTATACGAGAAAAAACACACACACACACACACACCTGAAATAACACCTTTCACAGATGTACTTAAAACTTTGAAAAATATATAACAATGTAAAAAAATGGGCATGGAACAAAAGCTTTAAAAAGGGAGAAAAAAAATCGTTGTTCAAAATTTCAGTCCCGCAGTAGCCTAGTCTCCAAGCATCAGCATCCCCCCCCCCTCCCCATCAGCATCTCTACCCGTACACCCCTCTGCCCCTTCCCTTCCCCTATCACGCCGCGCCTCCCAATCCCCTCTCCAGACCTCGCCCTTCCCATAAACCCTCCTACACATCTCGCCTCCCCCATCCCCCCAAAAACACTTCGCCTCCCCATCCCCCTACACACTTCGCCTTAGCCATCCCCTTACACATCTCTCCTCCCTCATCACCCTACGCATCTCTCCTCCCTCATCTTAGGAGCAATTTACAGATCTCCAAAATTAAGTAGAGCTGATAGTAAATACCTCTGGGAGGAAATTAGGAAAGCATCACAGTCCAGCTTAGTAATAATTGTTGGGGACCTTAATCTGCCAAGGATAGATTGGAGAAATCAGACAGGAGATGCAGAGTCAGAGGAATTTCTAGAGGTAGTACAGGATAATTTCCTTTATCAGTATATCAGGGAGCCCACCAGAGGTAATAATATACTAGATTTGGTTTTAGCTAATAAAGAAAATATCATTAGCGATATAGAGGTTGGTGGACGACTTGGTAATAGCGATCATGAAGAAATTAAGTTCAAATTTATTTGGGATGTCTGTTCCACTGAAAATACCTCCACCGTTCCTAATTTTCGTCTAGGAGATTTCGATGGCTTAAGAGCTTATTTTCGAACGGTATTCCACAGGGAGATTAGCTATTTGAGGGAATGTCAGGTTAGTGGGGATCCCCAGGTCATAGGTCAGGCGCAGGAAGCACGTGGGGACGTCCGTCAGGTGTCTGTGAGGGGGGAGGTGGTAGATAGGAATGTAGTCCAGGTGACAGAAATTAACTCAGCTCCAGTACCAAACAGACGTTCGACCAGTGAGAAGTATAACGAGTTAATAAATATAATATACGGAGGCCAAGATAGATATATTCCTTCAAAACCGTTTAGAACTAACAATTCAGAACCAAGATGGTTAAACAACAGATTAAAATCTCTCATAGGCCAAAGGAAAGGAATATATAGAAAAATAAAACATGGAGAGGAACACTTACGTAACCGGTACACAATTTTAAATAGAGAAGTAAAGAGGGAGATAAGAAAAGCAAAGAGAAGTTATGAAATTAAGGTTGCAAGTGAATCAAAAGTAAACCCCAAGGGTTTTTATCAAATGTACCGAACGAAAAATAAAGATAGGATAGGACCACTCAGAACAGAATCAGGTGACATTACCAGTGAAGATAAAGAAATGTGCTCCATCCTAAATAATTACTTCATATCAGTATTCACCAAGGAAAATCTAAGCCTGGTCCCTCAAGCAGCAAATATTTACCATGAGAATACGGAAAATATTCTTAGTAAAATAACCATTAGTAAGGAGGACGTATTGAAAGAAATTAACAAGTTAAAACCTCAAAAATCGCCAGGTCCGGACGATATATATGCAAAAATTATAAAAGAAACCAAAGAAGAATTATGTCAGCCACTTTTAACGTTATTTAATGACTCTTTAAGTTCAGGAGAAGTTCCAGAGGCGTGGAAAACCGCAAACGTAGTGCCCATCTTTAAAAAGGGTGATAAATCAGCTGCGTCGAATTATCGTCCGATAAGTCTAACGTCAATAGTAGGAAAAATGTTAGAGTCAATTTTGGCAAATAAGATTAGAGAACACTTAGAAAGATTTAATCTTATAAACGAAAGTCAGCACGGATTCAGGCAAGGACGATCCTGCCTCACAAATTTGTTGTCATTCTACTCGGAGGTCTATGAGGCAGTAGATAGCGATAAAGCTTACGATGTTATTTATCTGGACTTTAGTAAAGCTTTTGATAGAGTCCCACACGAAAGGTTAGTTAGAAAGGTTCGAGCACACGGTATAGACGGCGATATCTTAAAATGGATAGAATCCTGGCTGAAAGGACGAAAGCAGAGAGTATTAATAAATGGAAATAAGTCGGACTGGGGATTAGTAACTAGCGGTGTACCACAGGGTTCAGTACTCGGTCCCTTATTATTTATCATATATATAAATGATCTAGACTTAGGAGTCAATAGCAGAATCAGCAAATTTGCCGACGATACAAAAATAGGGCGTATCATTAACTCGACTGACGATTGCCATTACTTACAAAAGACCTCGATACATTGTCCAAATGGTCTAAAACTTGGCAAATGGAATTTAACGTTGAAAAATGTAAAGTACTTAACGTAGGCAAGACCATTGGAGATACTAAATACAGCTTAGATAACAAAGAAATTAGCAAATCGGAATGCGAGAGAGATCTAGGAGTTATGATTAGTAACGACCTTAAACCTAGGCAACAGTGCATTAATGCGAGAAATAAAGCAAATAGGGTCCTAGGATTTATTTCGAGAAGCGTGAGCAATAGATCATCTAAAGTAATACTGAAACTTTATCTAGCATTAGTAAGGCCACATTTAGACTACGCAGTACAATTTTGGTGTCCTTACTATAGAATGGATATTAATTCGTTAGAAAATGTACAGAGAAGAATGACTAAAATGATACATGACGTCCGGAACCTGTCATATGAAGACAGACTGAAAAGACTAAGTCTGCATTCGCTAGAGAGGCGTAGAGTAAGGGAGACTTAATTGAGGTTTTTAAGTGGATGAATGGTATAAATAAGGGAGATATTAGCAAGGTACTTAAAGTGAGCATACAGGATAGAACTAGAAATAATGGTTTCAAACTAGAAAAATTCCGTTTCAGAAAGGAAATCGGTAGAAATTGGTTTGGTAATAGAGTAGTAGACGAATGGAATAAGCTACCTAGTAAAGTAGTTGCTGCCTCTTCCATTGAGAGTTTCAAGCATAGGCTAGATAAGCATATGACAAATAAGGGGTGGATATAGAATAAAGAAAATATTATAACCAATACTAATTAAAAAATAAATTTTCTTTTCAGGTTACACTATGATAGTCTCTATTCTCCTTTCACACTTTCCTGTAAAATGTCCACGCCAGTTTTTCTATACGGCGTGGTGTTCTTTCTGACTTTTTCCTGCCGGCTTCGGCTGGAGGGTTTGGAGGGCGGGGGAGAGCCTTCTTCTTTGCTATCCTTATCTCATTCTAGTAGTTCAGTTACTCTTCTAGGAGCTGCCTAGCATGGGCCAACCGGCCTACTGCAGTTATCCTCTCTTCTTATGTTCTTATGTACACGTCTCTCCTCCCTCATCACCCTACACCCTTCCTCCCCCATCACCCTACACACCTCTAAACTCGTCTACACTCTATCCCAATCCACTCATCGCTTCCCCCACCAGACCTCGCCTCCCCCCCACCAAACGCATTCTAAATTCCGTGAAAGTGGTCAGCTGTGAATGGAGGCGAGAGTGGCCCTTGGGGGGGAAATACACGAGGGGAGGTGTCGGCCAGCACTTACTGGGTGGTGAGGTATGGAGGGAGGCAGAGAGGTAAGGATGCGTGGGAGAGAAAGGAAAGGTGGTAATACAGGAAACGAAGGGCGACGGAAAAAGGGTGACACGTAAAGAATATGGGAGAGAGAGAGAGGAAGGAAATAAAGTGGTAGGGGGAACGGAGAGGAAGTGAGAGGATAGGACAGGGAGGTATGGAAGGTGGGGGGGAGGGGAGGGGAGGGGGAGAGAGAGAGGGGGGGGAAGAAGGGAGGTGATACATGAAACGGAGGAGGAAGGAAAAAGGAAGACAGGTAAGGAAAGAAAAGGAAGATAATTAAGGTGACAAAGTAAACAGAGGGAGGGAGAGAATGAGACAGGGAAGTATGGAGGGAGGCAGAGTGGACGGAAGGTGATACAGGAAGCGAAGAGATAAGATAGTGGGACTGGAAGAAAGATGGGAAGGGCAGAAATGAAATGAAAAAAAGGACATGGAAAGGGAGAACGGTAAGGATGGAAGGAATAATACAGACTATGAAAAAAGGACAGGGAGAAGGTAACAGGGAAGGAATGAGGGAAGTAAAAAGGCGTGAAGGAGGGAGAGAAGTGAAAGGAAAACAGTGGAAAAAAGATATAAAAAAGGAAAGAGGGGGAGACAAGGTAAGAATGGGTATGAAAGAGGATGGGAAAGAGAAGACAGGGATACGAAGAGGACACGTACAGGGAGAGAAAGGAAGGCTTTGGATATATGAAACAAAGAGAGAGGGAAGGAAGAGCAGACAAGGAAGAAAGAGAGCGAAGAAAAGGGGGAAAATAAGAAGAGGAAAAATTAAGAGGGAGAAAAAAAATGGATGGATTAATGGATCGCTGAATAGAGGGAAGGGTGGAAAAGAGGAGGCGGAAGGAGGAGGAGTGAAGGGAAGGGAAGGGAAGTGAAGTGAAGGGAAGGGAAGGGAAGGGAAGGGAAGGGAAGGGAAAAGGTGAATGAATACGAGGGAACGAAGGGATGAACATTATGGACGAAGGAACAACGGAAGAGAGGTAAGGACGCAAGGAAGAGGGGATGAGAGAAATGACAAGGACGAAAGACAGGAGGGAGGGATGGAGTGAATGTTGATAATGGAGGAAAGAAAGACGGAAGGACAGGAAGGAGAGATGAAAGATGGAGCTTGCCAGGGAGGAAGGAAACCGGGAGACACTGAAGAAACATGAGGAAGACAGGAAGGAAGGACAGAAAAGAGGGAAGGACAGATGAAGAGGAAAGAAAAACTGAGATGGGAAAGACGGTGGGAAGGAGTGAAGGTCAGGCAGAGGGGGAAGGAAAGGACAACGGAAGAGGACAGGAATGCAATCAAGGAAAGGATAAGAAAGAAATGGTATTAAAAAGATCAAACAATACGACAGAGTGGGAGAAGGAAGGAGAACAATGAGGTAAGGAAAAGCATGGGAAAAAGATATGAAGGACGACAGAACATGGCAAAGAAAAGGAAGAGAGACAACGGAGGGAGAGTATGATAATGAGAGACACGGAGGGAAGATGGAAGAATGAAAGAAGGTATGAGGAGAATTGTGCAAGGAGGACAAAGCCTGAGAGAAAGAAGGAAGGATGCGGAGGAAATTTGAAAGTAATGATGGAGAAAGGCGGGATCTATATTGGGAGCGAGGTGTGATGTAGTGGGAGGGAAATTGGGCAATATGGGAGAGAACTGAGGAGGGATAGGAGGGAGGTGAGAAGATGAGGAAGGGAGAAGAAGTAATGAGGGATGGAGCAGCAACATTCAAGCTTTCAGGGCGAATGTGAAGCGAATTGGATGAAAACTAAAGCGGATAAAAATGTTCCGGTACTAACACAAGAGGGAATCAATAACCAAGAAACGATCACCTACTTATGACTGCAGTGTTTGAAGGATATTTGGGAAAAGTAGATTAATGACGAGTTGATCTCTCGCCCACGGTCCTTTCATCTTATGTGACAAAAACACCTTTAGATGAGAAGTCTCTGTTTAAAGATCGTTTCGCACTAATAAACATTTAACAAGTTAATTTGGCGAGGTTAGTCGGAATGAACGGCTGCATCTCAATAAAGGAAAAAATTATCCTTAGAAAAGTGTGTTCGTAAAAATGCTGTCGACATCTTTATCTTCTCAACAGGACATGAATTACGAGACTAAACTTCATGATACCTATTTTGTTCACTGTACACTAGGCAAAACCGCGACATTGCTTCCTTAAGTGGCATCGCTGAAGGGAAAACAATGGAAAGTAAAACTGGAAGCTGGCCAACAACAGGTATATCCTCCATATGTAGTAACCCTGATGCGGGACAAAAACATTCTAATGCATCTAATATTACTCAAAATTCTGTCGCAAAATTTGAAAGTATATCTCAAAATTTGTCACTAATTTTGAATGTATACCGTATCTAAAAATTTGTCCCGAATTTTGAAGGTATATATAATAATTTGTCACGAATTTTGAAAGTATATCTAAAAATTGGTCACGAATTTTGAACGCATATATCAATATTTATCACGATTTTTTAATGTATAACTCAAATTTGTCACGAATTTTGAATATAAAACTCAAAATTTGTCACGAATTTTGAAACTCTCAAAATTTGTTACGAATTTTGAAACTATATCTCAAAATTTGTCACGAATTTTGAAAGCATCTCTCACAAATTTGCACGATTTTCAAAAGTATAATCACCATATTTCTTAGTTTCCAGACACAGGTTAAGTCCAAGGAACACAATAAATGATTTACCATATGCAACTTATCACCGATCTGTAATAATTAAACAAACAAACAAACATGTGATGACTGATACAGACCCCTCACACAGACAGATGTTCAGTAAAGAAATGAAAACCACAAATGCAACCGGAATGTGAACAGAGAAACACGTAATTAAACAAAGAGAGAGATTCATTAGCATAAAGGAGGAGGAGGAGGAGGAGGAGGAGGAAGGGAGGGAGGGAGGCTTATAATGATGATGATTAGTATTAGTAGTCACAAGAGGAGGCAAATCAAGGAGTCGAAGTGTGACTGTAAGGAAGGAAGGAGGAGATAGAGGCAATAAATAGGGACTAATGAAGCAGAAGTAGGAAGGGCGGGGGGGAGCCAGTGATGAGGCGAAAGTGTGTGAAGGTTGTTTGGTGGCTCCTGAGTAATTGGAGGGGTGTCGGAGCAGGGATGGTGCGAGGGATTGACAGGGGAGAGAAGAGAATGCAGGGATGGGTGGACCGAAGGATGGATGGTGTGATGGGGTGAGGGGGCTATGGATGGAATGTGTGATGGGGTATGGATGGATGGAATGTGTGATGGATGTCTGACAGATGGATAATTGGATGAATGGTAAGTGTGATGGGGAGAGGGATGGATGGATGGAATTTGTGATGGGTGATGGATGGACAGTTGGATGAATGGATGGTAAGTGTGATGGAAAGAGGGAAGGATGGATGAACGGTAAGTATGATGGATGGATGGATGGATGGTGTGATGGAGAGAGGGAAGGATGGATGAATGGCAGGAAGGAGAGAGGGAAGGATGGATGGTAAGTGTGACGGGGGAGAGGAAAGGAAGCATGGACGACAGATGGATGGATGAATGATTAACGTAATGGGGGAGAAGAAGAGATGCAGGGACAATGGATGGAATGTGTGACAGGGGAGAGGAGAGAACAAGAGATAATCGAAAGGTGGAGTAACACGAAAGACGGAGAGGTGCACGGAAGGATGTATGGATTGATGGTAAGTGTAATACGGGAAAGAAAAATGCAGGGAAGGAGGATATATAGGAAGAAAGGGATGGTTCAAGCGAATGACAGGAAATGTAAAAAATGGATGGAAAAAAAAAAAAGATGGCTGGCTGGATGGATAGAGACAAGGGACTGGGAACAATGCATGGAAGGAAAGAACGATGGATGGACTAAGCGTAAGAATGAGCGACAGGGGAGAAGGAAGGATGTACCGATGGATCGATGGATGACCAAAGTGAGAGGGGATAGGGACGAATGCATGGAGGGGTGAGGAGTGGAGTGGGAATAATGGGGGAGATCGAAGAATGCAGGGAAGAATGAATAGATGACAGGAGTAACTGGGGAGTAACAGGGTAGAGTGAAGGATGGAAGCACGGATGGTTGGATAGATGGAAGGATGGACAGAATGAAAGGGTAGAGATGAAAATCCAAGAAAGGGGAAAAGGATGAAATGACTAATAGAAGAGAGGGAAGAATGCAGGGAAGGAGGGAAGGGATGGGGATGAATGCATGACAAGAGTGAGAGGAGAGAAGGAAAAATACACAATCGAATGAATGGATGGGAAGTGCTCAAAAAAACAACAACAACAACAATAATCTGAAGGTTGCCACAATTAACTGACGTCTTACAACAGAAATGGCAAATATCAATCCAGTTTCATATGGTTACACAAGAGAATAAGGTATGTCAAGCAAAATGAATCGCTGAGGAAAAGTCAATACGAAATCTCATATTCAATTAGAATACAGTATTAGGTCCACCGTCTTAATTCTCGTTTCTGTTTATTTTCTTTTTGCAAGAGAAAAAGGTACGAAAATTAGATATATTATGATTGGATTTTTTTTTTGTCTTTTAAAATGCCACAGATATAATTTGAGAACTAACCTGATTAAGGCCAATAGTTTGATTGGCTCTCGTGTCTGGATGTGGTGAGTCAATTTTGCCGGAGGAGTTCATTGGTTTCGATGCGCCGAATGTAAGGAAGGGATTTTATTTGTGCTCTTGGTTTGTTATTATCAGGGTTCGTTCTCTCTCTCTCTCTCTCCCTCTCTCAATGAATCAATCCGTCAGTTGTTCAATCAACCAGTACTCTATATATCAATATGCAACCCATCTATCAATGTGTGTGTGTGTGTGTGTGTGTGTGTGTGTGTGTGTGTGTGTGTGTGTGTGTGTGTGTGTGTGTGTGTGTGTGTGTGTGTGTGTGTGTGTGTGTGCGTGCGCTTTGTCCTACTCACCACCACAACGCATCTCAACTTCTACTGGTTCCATGAGTCGCCATAACATACCTGCAGAAGGCAGAGAGAGAGAAAAACTAACATAATGCATACAGACACTCACAAAGAATAAATAACTAAAAATAATAAATAAAAATACATTATCATATATTTCCAACAAAACATAAATGATGTCAAATAACGTACCAGCGAGAGAAGTGCAAATTAATTAATGTACAAAGCAAATTAATGTACAGGGAAAACAACCAATTCATATAAACTTGATTCCTTGCTGAGCTTAAAGGTAATTAGACAAAAAAAAAAAATAAAAAATAAAGATAAAGGAAATTGGAATGCTGACAAAGATATATTACAACTGTGAACATAAAGAACAAACATGATTAAAATCGTTCGTTAGAGAGAGAGAGAGAGAGAGAGAGAGAGAGAGAGAGAGAGAGAGAGAGAGAGAGAGAGAGAGAGAGAGAGAGAGAGAGAGAGAGAGAGAGAGAACTGTGTGCAAAAAATCATTAAATTAAAAAAAAAATCCCTTCCAAATCCCCTCCTCAAGTCCATCTCCTTCGTTCCCCTCCTCCCTCCTCTTTCCCTCAAACCCAGAACTTCGCAAGCAAGCAAAATCTGGGGAACCGATTCTGCAGAAGTTAGGGTTTCTGTCACTCCTACTGTCCGTCTCTCTCACTGACTGTCTCGAGGGGACGGGAGGAGGGAGCAGGGGAGAGGAGAGAAGAAAGGAGAGAGGGAGGGAGGAGGGGAAAGGATAGAGGAAATGAAGAGAGGGAGGGAGGAAGAGGGAAAGAAAAGATGTACCAAGGGTGGGGTTAATGGTACTGTACTTAACTTCGCTTTTTACATCTATCTGGTTTTTTCTCTCTTGATTTGTCTTTTATTTCTCATTTACTGGAGGGAGGGAGGTAGGGAGGGAGGAAGGAAAGAGGGAAGTAAAAAGGGAGGAAGAATGGGGAGAGGGCATGAGGCACGGCTACTGGTCTCAACTACGCTTCTTTTTTATCACCTTCTCTTCGCTACATTGTCTTTCTTTTTATATGAAAGGAAGAAAAAAGAGAAAGGGGGTAAGGTTTGATTCTGCATTTTCGTAATTTCATTGTCTATATCCATTTGGGGGTCGTGTGTGTGTGTGTGTGTGTGTGTGTGTGTGTGTGTGTGTGTGTGTGTGTGTGTGTGTGTGTGTGTGTGTGTGTGTGTGTGTGTGTGTGTGTGTGTGTGTGTGTGTGTGTGTGTTTACTTTACCTGTCTACATACATTAATACATCCACTGTGTCTATCTTCAACAGTTTAAAGGGGATATCCTGGGATCGTGTTATATTTATATACACACAACATTTACAAAATCACTTCTACTACAAGGCTAGACAGCACAGATCTGCTGTTACTGAGATTTGTCTCCTTCGCTAATTTCAGATCCTAAAAATATAACATTAATAAATTTGAATAGCAAAGATTTACAGTTTCCGAGATAGCCATTTTTCCAAAACTGTAAAAAAAAAATAATAATAATATAACTGAATTTGGTGTCTCTTCCATCCGCAGCTCAATCTCTCTCCCCCTGTCTGCCTCTGCCACTGGCTCTGTCAAGGCTTCTGCCACAATCAGTCACGTCCCTCCGCCAAGCCTCTTAAACCAAGGAGATGAAATTTCAAAATCCCCCCCAAGCTGATTTTTGGCAAGAATGATGACACCGCGAAAATTAACTCTTGGCCGGAAAAATAAGAATCGAATTTCAAGTTTTATGACGCAAAATTTCTCGAGACGGGCGTAGTTGCAGTTCTGACCCTCGCGTCGCCTGGAGCAGAGTCTGTGGGAGTGCTGATCGTTTCTCCTGGTGATTCACAGGGGAAAATTTAGGCTTGAATAAGAGGATGAAGGGTGCAGGGGAATTGGATTAAGGAAGGGGAGGTGGAATATCTGCATAAAAGGAAGGAAATGATAGGGGGAGGAAAGGCGGATAATGAATAAAGATGAAAGGATTCTGTTGAATATGGCTAGAGAAGAGATGGACATAGATGAGGAAGGATGAAAGGGTCCTGGATGACTTGTGAATGAGTGTCTGGTTCATTTCACCGGCCGTGCTAACGACAGATCTCCCACCTTCGTACCGGTACTTAATCTTAACTTGTTTTCTCTACTGTATGTTGCCGTATCCTTAGGTGGGGAAAAAAAAAAGTCGAAGATGCAACGCGACAATGATGATGATGATGATGATGATGATAATGATGTCTTTTACACCTTAATTATGCTATCTCCAAGTTATGAAGGTTCTCTCTCATTGAATGGGTTACTGAAAGCCATAGCTAACCTCTTTTCCTTCAGAGATCTTCTCCTAGCGGAATAAAATGATCTAGATGTAACCAGCAAGTAGAAGAAATGTGATGGAAGAGAGGTAATCGGACAGAAGGGGTTAACGGATAGACTGGGAGGCGTGAAGGAAGAGGAAAAGGACGACGGAGTAGGAGAGGAGAGGGACTGACCCCTTCACTACGATGGTGCAACTCTTCCTTTATTGTGACTAAGAAGCAAACTATAACGCAGCCTAAAAAAGATCTCTATGAAGGCTATTTCTAACACACTAGTTAGAAAAGTCACGCCTAAGCTGATAAGAAAAAAAAAACCTGGAAGATGAGGGATGGATGAACCAGAATGGGTGTACATTGAGGAAGTGGAGAATGAAGAAAGGAAAATGAAGGTGGAAGAGGAAGAGAAATGTGGTAAAAAAAAAAATGGAGGAAGATACACAGAGAGAAATGAGGCACAGACCATCATATAAGAGAGAAAGCAAGGAAGGAAAGAGGAGATAAAGCGAGTGGAGAGGGATGGAAGAGAAGAGAAGAAGGGAAAACGGATAAAAAATAAAAGAAATGGAGCATGTGATGTGAGAGAGAGAGAGAGAGAGAGAGAGAGAGAGAGAGAGAGAGACAGAGAGAGAGAGAGAGAGAGAGAGAGAGAGTGCTTTAGTAACAGTAACACAGATTAAAGTAGAACTCATAAAAATCTCAGTTCAAGCCATGCAAATAATATGCTGAAAGTAAAGCAGTAAATGTTAAGGGGAAAAAAAAAAAAGATACATAAAACACACACAAGAGCACCACCTCCCTCCCTCATTCTCCCCCCCCCCCTCTCTCTCTCTCTCTCTCTCATTCTTCATGCCCACGCCCTAGCTGAGCCTCCCCAGCACAGTCACTCTTCCACGTTCTCTGCTGGATAGAAAACAATGACTCTCCTTCTTTTTTTTTTTTTATACCAATTTTCCTTTCCCCATCCCCCCTATTTTTTTTTGTGGGCTCCTCTGGGCCAACTGGACCTTATCTCAATTGGGTCACTCATCAATAAGGTTTTTGCCCTCCCCTACCGCTTCAGTTATATAAATATGTGTATTGTTGTCTGTCTGTGTCTGAGTGCCCCTCTGTCTGTCTGTCTGTCTTCCTTGTGTGTGTGTGTGTGTGTGTGTGTGTGTGTGTGTGTGTGTGTGTGTGTGTGTGTGTTTCTCTCTCACTCTCTCTTGTTTTCCCTAGATAGTGAAATATGATATACTCTTAAACTTTTTGTGTGTCTTGACCCCACCCTCACGAAGAGAATGGAGGCTGGAACTTCAGACAAAATAATAACGATCTTATTTTTTGGTAACAATGATAAAATGGATTAATCTGACAAAATTAGACTTCAAAGTTCACATCACTGGGTTTCTATATGGCTTCTCACTGTTTCATTTATCGTACTGAAGTGCACTATTCTCTCACCTCAAGAAAAAGTGAATCTACATGAAACAGAAGTGCTTGAGGTCCGAATGCCAATCACCCGCCAAATATGTTGTTGAATATGGTAAATTACCTACCAACCAAATTCGAGGAAATTTTGCAATACTCTACGGAGGTCAGTTACCGCGTTTCCCAAAAAGGCCAATCCATATTAAAAAATACATGGCGGCTGGCATTCGGTTATCTTTGATCAAATCCACACCAAAGGCAATAGGCTTCTGCACATCCACATAGTTGCTATTTCCCGAAAGTTTGGTGAAAACTCGCTCACACCTTTTCGAGATGTATTGGCATTAGACACACACAAACACACACACACACACACACACAC
Source organism: Coenobita brevimanus (assembly GCF_032717465.1). Classification (NCBI taxonomy): domain Eukaryota; kingdom Metazoa; phylum Arthropoda; class Malacostraca; order Decapoda; family Coenobitidae; genus Coenobita; species Coenobita brevimanus. The sequence continues at coordinate 12,878,733 of NC_136971.1, read as the reverse complement.
ACACACACACACACACACACACACACAAACTGTACCGTCTCGCCTTCCTAAGGGCCAGCGATAACAAAGAGTACGGCAAGAGTCTTTACTGTATCTTACTGTTTATCGGAGTGATTCTGGACTGACGGCCACATAGGATGAATGATCGGCCGTGTACTGTACGAATAGTTGGCGACCGGCATTATGATGTGGGGATTCCCAGACTAATTCTCTCTCTCTCTCTCTCTCTCTCTCTCTCTCTCTCTCTCTCTCTCTCTCTCTCTCTCTCTCTCTCTCTCTCCTATTAACAGGTTAAGCAAGGTGACATAGTTTTGTAAACTACTTTCGATGCTACCGGATGAATGACGTTGTATTTAGCTTAGGAGAGGTCATGAAGACCAAATCTAACCAAATAGAAGCGTTCACACCAAATACATGCTGGCGCGGGCGGGTACGGGCAGGAGTTCTGCGACACTGTAGCCCAAGCAAGGTCCTACAGGAAACCACTGAATTGTCGCTCAGTGCAGCGCAGCCAAAGGCAGCAATACACTGAGTGGATGAAGGGAGTCCTCACCTACCACAAGCTCTCAATACATTTAATTTGAATTTACCAATCCGAATAAGCAATGATACTTAGAAAGCCACTAACTTCGTTCGCCTGACCTACTCTAACCCTTCATGACGATAACTTTATATTCTTTCTACAAACAACCGAATGCAGCCAACTAAGGACAGATATCTCACAATCAAAGAGTAACTGGGCCAGCTGCTGGACTGCAAGACGTAATGAAGATGACTACGGTAGCAAAATCCCTAGTATAAGGCAGCAAAGGGGGACTCGTGGTTGTGGGAAAACAGTCTATAGTGCGTTTAATCTAACCTGGCAAAGATCCCTAACCAGCCTGATTGAAAGCTAAGTGTCGTCAAACTGGAGAGTCCTTTTAACCAGCAAACAGAAAGACTAATGCCCACCTCATAACTAAAGCTTATCTAAATGTACAAAAAGATGACTTAGAATTATATAGGATTGGCCAAGTTCCATCAGATGAAAACAAACCGTCTACAGTGCGGGGGTACAACTTGCTTTAGGGTAATCTGGAGTGTAAATTCCAAGGCAGAGACAAAAAAAATAAGACTAAGAATACGGTCACGTTCTCTCTCTCTCTCTTCTGCCCCCCCCCCTCTCTCTCTCTCTCTCTCTCTGGATGAGGATTTATCTTGGTTAAGGGATTCAGGGGGAAGTAATAGCGAGTTTTTAAAGCAGTCCTCTCCCTCACTCTCATTCCTCCCTCCCTCCCTCCCTCCCTCCCTCTCTCTCTCTCTCTCTCTCTCTCTCTCTCTCTCTTTTTCATCTTGCTATTTCTCTTCCAAAATTCTCTTTTTCATTTTCTCGTTCTCTTCCTCCTCCAGGACCCCCACCCCACCCACACTCTTCTTGTCTTCATCATCTTGCTCATTTCTCCCGTCTCTCTAATTCCTTTTCTCGCTAATCTTTCTCCATTAGAGCTCTCTCTCTCTCTCTCTCTCTCTCTCTCTCTCTCATTAATTCCCACTCTATTTATCACCAGACATGTCCATTATTAACATCTTCCATTCTGATAAATTCTTTGTAATTTAACTCAGAATTTTAATCCTACTCTCTCTCTCTCTCTCTCTCTCTCTCTCATAATTTGTATTCCTCGCCTCCTTTCCCCTACGCCTCTTCCATCATTCGCTACTCACTTTTTCTCCCCTTCCCTCCATACTCCATCGACGTTAAACATTCAGTAAAAACGACACATCTCGCAACCATTTATCTGCTGCATATCACTGAAATATATAGGGTGGGTGGGTGAGTGCGTGAGGGTGCGTGCGTCTGTGTGTACCGTATGTAAAGGCTTCATCAGTGTGTGTGTGTGTGTGTGTGTGTGTGTGTGTGTGTGTGTGTGTGTGTGTGTGTGTGTGTGTTGTGACGTGGTGTGGTGTCAACGAGAGGTATCATGTAGTGTGGTGTGTGTGTCCGTGAGGTGGTGGTGTGGTGTATGTCAGTGAGAAGGTGTGGTGTGGTGTGCGAGGGAGGACTTAAAGGTGTGTGTCTGTAGTGTGACGTACCCAGATTCTCTCGTGTGTATAGTAGCGAGGTACCACATCGATCCCACGCCGCCTCTCAACGCACCTCCTCACACACCCACTCACTCACTCTCACACGTCACTCTTGTCACTCTCATACACTCACACGTCACTCGTATCTCTATCACACACACTTGTACCATAGTCTTGTCATACACACACACACACACACACACACACACACACACACACACACACACACACACACACACACACACACACACACACACACACACACGCCAAATTTCCTTTACCATCTCTCACTTTCACTGAACTTTCATTACGCTCTCATCCATTCACTCTAGCACAATCTTGAAGGCAATTTAATCTCATGCTTCCACACACTGCCACACGTCCAGCCATTCACATTAGCCCCCTCTAGCACTTGCACATCAACTCCACTCTACAATTCTATCAGCTTTTCACAGTCTCTCTCACACCCTCTCATACACTAATTAAATCTACCTGCATTTTACTTCATTTAAATGATACCATTCACCTCCATCTTACCGCACTTGTGTATATCCACTTGATTAGTTTCTTCTGTCTCCATCTTATTTCATTTAACTTCATGTATCTTTAAGTAACTATTATAATTTTCAGCACCTCCATCTCAGTTTAAACAGTCTCCATCTTACTCTATATATTATCACTACGTTTATCCCCTTTATCTATTCCCATCTTACTCCATCTCCATCAAACTCCCAGCTTTAAAAATAAAATAAATAAAAAAATAACAATTATATTCACTTCCCTCCATCACACATACACACAACAATGGCACACGAAACCTTTTTCAACCCCCGCTTTTCACATCTAACAATTTCAACACATTTTCATAGATATCAAAGAACTTTCTATAAAAATGCATTACTGACAATGAAGAAAAGTTTATTCATTCTGATACTACAGTTAACAAATACATAATTTCAACATCATGTTCTTATACCAAAAATCCCGACACTTCCAACAATGACAGTTTCAGCTTTTACGCATTACAGTCTCTCTCTCTCTCTCTCTCTCTCTCTCTCTCTCTCTCTCTCTCTCTCAGCAACCACATATAACTCTCATTATCTCAAAAGCCAAACAACAAACTCATAAAACAGACATAACAGCTCGGGCACCCAGACAACAAGAGCGGCGGTAAGAAGCACATATCCTTAATGCACCTCGTAACTTAATCACACCCATTTCGCTAATTGCACCGCTTACGTACTCGCTTAATTAGGGCAGTTATAAATATTGACACCCAAAAGCTTAGCAATTCAGGATAACCCAAATGGAAAGCCTTATAATCACCTCGATAACGCAGTATATAATGTCGAACAATTAGAGGGAAAAGTTTAGTGTTCATTGTCTTTAACCACTACTAATACTGATAAGTGTTTAGAAGTATGATATACAGTCTCACTAATAACGTTAATATCCATGAAGAGTAATGAGCTCGCCCTTTCATACCTCCCATAAAGCCAGATATGTTTGCTGGATTTTGTTCTGGATGCAAAAATTCGGGACTGATTTCGAGTTCTGCCTATGTCATAGAATATGCATGTCTTAAAGTATGTATCAAAGGAAAGAATGTATGCATCAGACTGAAAGAATGTATACCGCAAAGTAAAAATCTTATACATCAAGCTGAAAGAATGTATGCATGAAAGTAAAAATCTTATGCATCAAGCTGAATGTATGCATCAAAGTAAAAATCTTATGCATCAAGCTGAAAGTATGCATCAAAGTAAAAATCTTATGCATCAAGCAGAAAGAATTGTATGCATCAAAGTAAAAATCTTATGCATCAAGCAGAAAGATGTATGCATCAAAGTAAAGATCTTATGCATCATGCTGAAACAATGTATGCATCAAAGTAAAAATCTTATGCATCAAGCTGAAACAATGTAATCATCAAAGTAAAAATCTTATACATCAAGCTGAAGGATTTTACCAGTAAGCATCAAAGTGACCGAATGAACAGACCGAAATTAAACTGAACTGCTGCTCGTCACTCAGCTTGGCAATGTGTTACTGAGGCCTTCCAGGTTGTACTAGGCAGTAGTGATTTCGCTGTCAGGAAAGGTAACGCCACTGCTGTGAGCTTTCCAATTAACAAATTCTTCACGAGTTAATAATACCCTTTTGTAGCATCCAGAGCGCCACAAAGAGGAACTAGGGAGTGGGAAGACGGAGTGAGGGTTTGTGGGAGGGAGGGGTGTTATGAAGGATACCCACTGTAACTTGGCTATCACCACCTCTACCACCATCACCACCACCACCGACAGCATGACTGAGGGATCTGCGGCAGACTGCGTGTCAGGCGAAGCAGACAAAAGGATGAGCTGACTGTGTTCCACAGGAAGACCACGCACGGTAGAAAGAGTGGATACGCATAACTGTTCTAACTTCCACTACATCGATGATCATTATCATCATCATCTTCCATATCAATCTTGCCTTTCATTCCATCATTGACTTCATCAAGTATGGAGGTGTGAAAACATTGCGATCGACATTTTTTTTTTTCTCGAAAGGTTCTCCCCGAAGTAAAAAATTATCGCATGGAAGCAACAGAATAAAAGAAATGAACGAGAAGAATGGATAAATAAATGAACAGGTAAAAAAGTGGCGAATCATTAATTTCCTCACTTATTATAATGGTCTCGCAATAAATAAATATAAAATATAAAATATATATATATATATATATATATATATATATATATATATATATATATATATATATATATATATATATATATATATATATAAATGAGAGACTCCCTCTAGATTGAATGAAACAGTGACACAGGAGTAAAATCAGCTATCGTATTGAAGACTTTAACTATAATATAATCTTACCGAGGGACATGGAAAACAAAGTAATAATTGTCACGCAAACATAAAATCAGCCGCAGAGAAACAAAATTAATAAAATGAGAGAGAGAGAGAGAGAGAGAGAGAGAGAGAGAGAGAGAGAGAGAGCGCACATAAAATCATCCACATAGAAACATGCCGTCCCCTTCAAAACTACGCCACGCCCAAGTGCAAGGCTTCGGCTGTGAAAACCATGCATGAAATTATTTAAAAACTGCAATATTAAAGTCTCTCTCTCTCTCTCTCTCTCTCTCTCTCTCTCTCTCTCTCTCTCTCTCAGAAGCGCTTTCCCCAAGCCCGAGATATCGAAGATTAAACTGTGAAAAACTGATCATAAAAATGGCGAGGTGGTAGGATGGGCAACGGATTATAAATTTTTTTCCTTTTTTAATATATATTTTTTCGGGCCCTTGCTGGCTTGTGGTGGCTCGGCAGGTGGAGTTTGGAATATACTTCCTGAAGGTAAAATATGGGCAGAACTATATGCCTTGGTGTCCCTATTTTATCTACGCTCAGTTGAAAGTTGTACGCTGGAGAAGTTGGTTTACAAAGACCAATGGAATAAGTTTGGGATAAGGCATTACAAGTGACAATGTTAGCCACGCCTTATACTGTTACGCTTCACACAGCAACACCTCAGCTACCTCACATAAAACTGCCTCACCTAACACTTCTACACCTCATACCTCCACACATAAATCAAAATTCAGTCGCAGTGTATACTGCTTCACCTCACACAACCACACTTCAGCTACCACACTTTATTTTGCCACACCTTACACCTGACGTTGCAACATCCCACACCGTCACACCTTACTCTGTCTCACCATACACTACCACACCTCACACCGCCACACCTCACAGCCCCGCTTATCACTACCGCACTTCACAGCCCCACTTAGTAAGACTGAAAATTTGAATCATTAACAGAGACGATTTGCAAATTTGGAAGACAATGAAACAGGTAACTCATTTCATTAAAAAAAAAAAAAAAAAAGGAAAATCTTGATAGCAATAGAAAATACAGATTACCCACAGTATCACAAGAACATTCGCCAAATCAGAAAACATTCGCCAAATTTGAGGGAAAAAAAAAAAAAAAGAAGCATCACTGAAAAAACGCAAAAATCTAGGAGGTACAGAAAAAGACCGAGCATTTGTAAAATATTTCAAAGAAATTTTCGAAAAAAAAATAAAAAATAGTACTGCAAGAAAAAAAGAAAAGAAAAAAGTCTAAATGCGCCCGTGATTACATGTTCTATTTGCCTCGACACAGGAAGGGGAAAAAGTGCTGTTAAAAATACTGTTAAAGGAGAGTTGTCCTTTTATGCTGGGGTTGATTTTCAGACATTTTCTTTTTTCGTTTGTTTTTATCACTCATGACTTCTCTGTGCTATTGTTTTTACCATTTCTTCAGTAAGTTCATTCAGGAGTACGGATTTTATAGACCCCACTTAACTATTTACCATCTCTCAGCCTTTCATCTTCCTTCCTTTTATAAATTCCTTCTTTTAGAAATTAGCTAATGATACTGTAAATTTCCATCTTCATTTCCTTTGCAACTTCGTTTCTCACTTTCAAAGAAGCTGGTGATGGTCAACAAAATCTTAGTTAAATAGTTCACGAGGACTGGTTCTTATTCACTGCTGTCATATTTCATGTGTAAGTACCTTCATTATTCATTCAAGGACCAGCCGTATTAATGCTTTATCGGTAACATATATCCTGGCCATTCCTTTTGTAAAGCAATAACCTAGTTGCCAATTTTATTAACTAACATTTACATAAAATAAATGAAACAATTGTATCAAAAATTAAAGTTAATTCTGTTATATACTGTTATACGACACTTCGACGGTAGAGAGAAATGAGATAAAATAAAGGATAGCTAATACTACAAGCTGCCTCGGTGGTAAAATACTATTAGTCTTGTGGTGGTGAGGGCCAAGCGTTAATGCCATGGTTTTTAGATACAAGAGGATCACGAGGAGCGGCCCAGTCAGTCAGTTACGCCTAATGATTTCAATACCGAAGGCGATTCACTCAAACACAGACCCATACGGAGCTTTATTTTATCCCCTTAGGGATTATCTGGCGAAGCCCCAGTAGATCCCACATCCATCTAGAACTTCTGTATATATTTGTTCTATTGTATTATACTGACGCTACTACGGATGCATGGTGGTCTTTACAAAAAAAAATATATATATTTAGCTGGACAACGCTAGAGACAAAGACAAACGAGGCCAGAAATGACAAATGAGACAAGAGTAGAAAGTGAAATGAAGGAACGAGGAGAGAAAATGAAAGACGACACCACGACAAAATGAACGACGAGACGAAGGTAGAGAATGAAAGAGACAAAACCAGAAAACGAAAGAGATGGAGTGAAAACAAGAAATCATGGACATCAAATACAAGTCGAGGACAGAACTGAACGGAAAAACTGGAGGCAAAGAGAATCTATAATGAGACGGAGTCAAAGGAACACAAAGAACTAACCTAAAGGAGAGGAAACAAGTTGGGGAAAATTATATTGTGTGTGTGTGTGTGTGTGTGTGTGTGTGTGTGTGTGTGTGTGTGTGTGTGTGTGTACTAACCTAAAGGACGGGAAACAAGTTGGGGAAAATTATAGTGTGTGTGTGTGTGTGTGTGTGTGTGTGTGTGTGTGTGTGTGTGTGTGTGTGTGTGTGTGTGTGTGTGTGTGTGTGTGTGTGTGTGCACGCTTGTGTCGGTGTCTGTGTGTGTCGGGGGGAGGGGGGGGAGTGCAGAGGAGTGGTGTAGCTATTCATCCCCCGCCCACAACACTGTTCACAACTCCGCATCCTGTGTTGCAACTCCGCTCAAATGCAATCCTATCAAGTGCCGCCCAAACCTACCTCCATCCGTCTTAGCGCTCTCTCTCTCTCTCTCTCTCTCTCTCTCTCTCTCTCTCTCTCTCTCTCATCCCCAAGTTCCGTCTCTTTCCTTCCTTCCTTCCTGCTGCTGTTTGCTTTCCTTAGTAGTCTCTTCCTTCCTTCCATCCCCCCCCCTCTCTCTCTCTCTCTCTCTCTCTCTGTTGATCCTCTCTCCTTATCCTTTCTGTCTCGTTTTTCCATTTCCGTCCATTTTTCTTTACCTCTTCTCCCCTTGCAGCTCTTCCGTCCCCTCTTTTTCCTGTCGTTTCTCTCTCATTTCCTCTCCCCTTTCTCGCCTTTCTAATCTCTTCTCCCCTCTTCCTCTTTCTAACTTTGCGCTTCTAGTTCACTTGTTTTCCCTCCTCTTTTTATTTCTTTTACTACCTTCCTCCTTCATCAACTTCCCGCTTCTGTTTCGCCACTCTCTTAATCCATTCAGTACGATGACGTCTTTTTGCTATATTTCTGTAACCCCGAGACGACTATGAAGGGTGGTCCACATATAGCGCTCCTCTTCCACTCCACCAGGTGATTTCTCGTGTCTTAAAGGGACGGCTCGGTCAGCTTAATCAGTGTCTGACCTGGATCATATATTAATTTCGTACTCCCACTGCATCACCCACGCCCACACCGGCAGACTGAGCCGTCCCCGGAGCACAAAAGACACCACCACATCAGCTTCTAGTAAGGCGCTATTTACGGATCATTCTCTGTTTAGTTCCACCCTTCTGTTAACCTACATTACTCTTACTATTCACTTTTCCTCCATTTACTAGGAAGTCTGCCCAAAGATAAATAAACTCGCCTGGTGGATGAAGGAATAAGACTACAGGCAGTTCGTCATCTTATTTTTTCTTGTTTACCTTTTTTTCCGTTCTTTTAAGCTTTCATGTTCTTTTATATAGTTTATTTGCTTCCTAAAGTGATCTTAGAAGCTGCTAAGTTCTTATTGACATTACTTCCATGTACGATATGCCTTCCTATCTTCATCCTTTCTCTTCACCTTCAATTTCCTTATGTCCCCCCCCCTTCTCTCTCTCTATCTCAAAATATATGGCACTTTAATATTCTCGCGGGTCATTAACGTAATATACAGAACGTCGATATAAAGAAGACATAAACAACACACACTGGAGTACTGGTCCATTTAGAAAGATGACGGCATTTCGTAGTGTAGTTCTTTCTCCCTCTAATCCTCGTACGGAAGGGGTAATGAATGCTATACCGAACTCCCACCAGTCAAAAAAAAAATCTAAAGCTGAATGATTTGGTCTGGGCAGAGAAAAAATTGAGAAAATGACGTTATTGTGGTAAAGCGGTGAGGTTTATATGTCAAAATAAATCGCTATGGAAGAGGTGACAAACCCTCTTAAACCCACGATATTATACTTCACACAGATGAGTCTAACCATAATAAGACATACAAATAACCTACCCACAACACAACCCACAAAATACACACTCCTCCCGCCCATCCCACCCACCCACCCACCCACGCACACACAAACACACACACACCAGGCACAGTGTTTGCTCTCTGCGACACAGTATATCAGAGGGTGGCCTGGGATACGAGCCACACTCCGCTCATGCTGTGTGTGTGTGTGTGTGTGTGTGTGTGTGTGTGTGTGTGTGTGTGTGTGTGTGTGTGTGTGTGTGTGTGTGTGTGTGTGTGTGTGTGTGTGTGTGTGTGAGAGAGAGAGAGAGAGAGAGAGAGAGAGAGAGAGAGAGAGAGAGAGAGAGAGAGAGAATATATGTAGAAGGGATGTTCGCGACCGATAGACGACAAACAGATGCCATTCGTAATTAATGCATTCATATATTAAACATATACTGTACATCTGTAGATCTACCTCTGACTAGGCAAATAGTATACGAGTATGTAGGGAATCCAGTTTGTCGTGTTGTACTGACATGATTCTCTTCTCTGAATGTTTTTATGCAATATTGGAAGACCTAAGTACAAAGAGAATATGAGCATAAGTAGATAGACAGACATAGATAGATAGATAGATAGATAGACAGATAAACACACACACACACACACACACACACACACACACACTTTTACTTTTTCCCCTCACCTCCAGTTATTTATCCCTTTTTTCCTTCTCATCCCCTATCTCTCCTTTCTTCCTAAAATCCCACGTCTTCCCCTTTCCCATTCCTTCTCCTCTCTCTTATCCACACCCCTTTCCCCATTCCTTTTACCTCTTTTTGTCCTCCATTACCTCTCTTCTTTTGTCCATTCTCTCTTCTTTCTTCCTCTATTTCCACCTCTTCCGTTCTCCCTTCGTCGATCCCTTCAACTCACACCCTTTCTCTTCCCTTTCCTCTCCTACTCCTACCATCCTGCCCTCTCTTCCTCTTCCCTCCAATCCCTCTACTCACTATCCCTTCTTCCCTTCTTTTTCTGTCCTCTCTCTTACTCCTCTCACGCTCCACCACTTCTCACATTCTTCCCCCTCCTCCACTCCCCATCCCCCGTAATTCGCCGACTCCACACTAGTCTTGTACGACATGCCAACTGTTGGATGCATCGAGGTTGGCAGTTTGTCTCCCTCACCCCCCCTTCCCCTCTCTCTCTCTCTCTCGCCAGGTGTCAGGTAGAGGAGAGTGACACAAAGGCGGCACCCGACACCAAGAGGCACCCACGTATTCTGACACTGGCGGGGTGAAAACGTGGTAGATCAAGTGCTCAGAGTTTTTACAATTACAGGTAACGGTAGAACACTGCTTACCTCGAGTGCACAGTTTTCACCCTTTCTGCCCGAGGACGCCATTTGTTGTTTTTTCTTGCTACTGCCAGACGATTTACTTATTAGAGCACCATTGCAGTACAAAAAAAAAAAGGTTCATGAAAGCTATATTTTAATCTACCCGGTTCGAAGTCCCTCCTGAGCTTAATAAAATCATCTGGAAATAATAATATAGATGCAAAGGGTGATGCCGGGATTCAGCAGTTATTGTGAACAGCTTAGGTCACCATTAGAGGAGGACGCCGTGCGCTTCAAACGGGCTAAAGACACGCACAGTGCAAAGCAAAATGGTAATATAAGCTTAGGACACCATGCACTTAAGGGAACGGATAAAGAGGAGCACTGTGCACAGCAAAGGAGGGATATATAAGTTGGTGAGGCGAAGGTACGAGTACACGCTCAATGTCGGCTGTTGTAGCAAATATGGCCAAAATGTAAACTAAAAAATGATATTCATCTCACTAATTAACGACAACGTGTTCTATACAGGTGACCTCGATGTTCCCAGGTAAAAATAATAATGTTATTCTTCTTACTAATTACTGACGATGTGTTTTGTACTAATCGTTAAGAGGCTCATGGTCTTAGAATATCGTCAGGCAGGAGCAAGCCACGGTAAAACACCCTAACGATCTCCTGAGGAACAACGAACTAATGAAGGTGGGGACGATCAGGAAAGGTGAAGGGATAAAAGGGAGGAAGAAAACGGAAGGGAATTAGGGAGGAGGAAAAGGGAAAGGGAAGAGGAGGGGAAGAGAGGGAAGGTAGAGGAGGGGAAGAGAGGGAAGGTAGAGTGGGTGCAGTGATAAAGGGAACGTGGGTGCAAAGGGAAGGGAGGGGAAGGAGGGGAAATGGGGTGGAGGAAGGTAAGAGGGGGTGAAAGGAAAGTGAAAGGGAGGACAAAGAGAATGAAGGGGAAATGAATGACAGTATCAGAGGTGAGCGACAGGGCAGATGGAAAAGGTAAAAGGAAAATAAAGGGATGCAGAGGTAATGAGAGAACAAATAGAAAGGAAAAACAAAGACAAGGAGCAGATCAGGAAGGAAATTGTCAAGAGCTAAAGGTAGAGGATGGAAGGACAAACAGGAGGAGGAACTAGAGGGCAAAGGCAAGAGCAGGAAGAAGGATATCAATTAAAGAAAAGGGAGAGAGAGAGAGAGAGAGAGAGAGAGAGAGAGAGAGAGAGAGAGAGAGAGAGAGAAACCACAACCACCACCACCACCAAACTGACATTCACAGTCTACTCGTCGCCCCCATTTTGCCGTGTACGCGAGCTGCACTTTGGGTTTGTTAGGCTCCAGGGTGAGGGATTAATTAAAAAGCACCATAATAGCCAATTAGTGATGGTAATTACTCTAGTTTGTTTGTAGTTCGCTTGTTTCGAGTGAGGCATAGGTGATCAAAGGTAGATGTCTGGTTGGTTGTTGGTGTCCGCCTCTCTTCCTCCTCAGCTAGTAGGTAGACACAGATAAACTACGAATTACAGATACACACCTACACAGATGGAAATATGGAAAGCCTGTCTGTCTGTCTGTCTATATCCCTCAGCGAGTAAGCAAATATACAGACAGACTGATAGATGGACCGAAACAGTAGCTACATTTAATTATAGGAAGATGGATTGGTGTGTACATGTAGACAGGCAGATAGGTTGACATACAGACAGACAGACACACATGCAGGTAGTCTAGGATCAGCTACCTACAGGGTGGGGTGATCAAAGGCTTGTCTAGCAGGTTGGTTGTCTTCTTTCGCTTAAGTGTGTAAGAAGATAGATAACCTAGGATGCATAGAAAGAGTTGTTTGGTTGGTTCACTGGCTAACTATACCTCAGATAGATGCGTGTTCTCTCTCTCTCTCTCTCTCTCTCTCTCTCTCTCTCTCTCTATACCTGTTCGTTCACCTGATATGTCATTTCTTCCAGCCTCTTGGATCTTTTCTCTCTCCCTTTTGTCTCCAGCTCTGTATCCCCTACTTCTTTCCTTTTTGATCTACCTGACACCTCCTCCTCATCTCACTCCTCCTCCCTCCGCTCATCACACCTTACTTCTCCCTTAGACCTTCCTTCCTTCCTCTCTCCCCCTCTTCCTCACATCTTCTTCTCCCTCAGACCCTTCCTTCTTCACGCTCTCCTCTTCCTCCTCGTCCTCCACACTTTCAAATCGTCATCCTCACACCTTTCCCATTCTCTCCACACACTCATCCTCTCCCATGCATTTTACCTTCCTCACACTGCATCCTTCGCCACTTTTTTGTTATATAGTTAGAAAAATTAACATCTTCTATTGCTTAGTGAATACATCGCGGAATAGTCGAGCAACTGGAAACACGCTTTAATCCGTTCAATGACTTTAGGTATATTTAGCTAGTTTTAAATACTCTTCGGGAAAAAACTGGGAAAATATTTGATTCCGAGACTAATTCTCATCCCCACTTTTTTAATCTATAGCCATTTGCCCGCCGCTTCCAGCTTCTCACACATTCATTATTCATTCATACTGAGGTAACAACAACAACTGCTACCTACAAGAACAGCAATGATGATGATGACGGTGATGATGATGATGATGACGACGACGACGATGATGATGATGATGATGAATACGGTAACAATAATAAATAACTAACATAAAACACATACTACATAAACAACAAAAAACTGGAGTACTGATATTTACTTACAACAACGAATGACAAGAGCACATCTGTAGTATTAACACCGCATATACATCCAGAGAAAACCAAAAATATAGAGCAAATCAGCAACTAACAAACCATGACTATTAAAACAACTACAACAAATATTACAACCTCCTTTCTCCTCCTCCCTCCCCTCCTCACATCTTAATACTTCTTCCTTAAATCTTCCTTTTTCCTTCATCCCGTTTTCCTCTTCCTCCTCCTCCTGCTCCTCCACCACCACACTTTCACAATGCAAAATTCTACTCTCATTGCTGCTTTTACAATTATAGCAACTACAGTATTCATGCTAGCTTAACATGTAAAGGAGGAGAGAGAGAGAGAGAGAGAGAGAGAGAGAGAGAGAGAGAGAGAGAGAGAGAGAGAGAGAGAGAGAGAGAAACTGTAACAATAGTAGCTCCAGTATAGCTTTCATACCCATTACCATGATAACTAGAATACACTACCCCCCCCCTCCCTCTCTCTCTCTCTCTCAATTTTCTTATACTCTTCTTTCACACATCCACACGCGCATGTACACATCTTATGTTTTTTTCTCCGCACATATACAATAAGATACATAACCATCAACATACACGACAAAATGTACACATACACAGGTCCTCTCCTACACACATACATACATAAATACATACAGTACATATATACAAACACATACACAACATACACATACACAGCAGGCACCTCCTAAACACACAGTGCAATACTGGATACTAGAGATAACATTCACAGCACAAACGATGTCACACATACATATTCGTGGCACACACACACACACACACACACACACACACACACACACACACGTCAACCAAAGGCCTAATTCCCCTCTTTCTCTTTCTTTCGCAGTACGTATCTTTTTAGGCCAAATAGCTTATGTACAATTCTCTCTCTCTCTCTCTCTCTCTCTCTCTCTCTCAAAACACTCCACTCACACCCTAACCCACAGCAACACATCTACTAAAACACACCACAAATACAGATGAAAATGGGGAAGGGACGATGGGTGGGGGAGGGGGCTGATGGAAGGGGTAGGGAGACGGGCAGGGAGGGAGAGGGGGGGGCAAAACAGAGGCATTAATATCAAGTGTCGCCCCCCGCCCCCGCCCCTCATCTACTCCCCCCTCCCCCCTCTCACGGCATCATCATCCTCTAATTTGCATATTCAAATGAGGTGGAATTCGGTCCCTTTCGAGATGCGGTGACTCGGGATTGTAGGATTGGATGGATGAGAGAGAGAGAGAGAGAGAGAGAGAGAGAGAGAGAGGAAAGCGACAGTAAAAAAGTGAGCAGGAGAAGAGACAGAGGAGAAGGAGAATACAACACTGAACGGACAGGTAAGTTAAACTGATAAGTGAAGACATTGGAAAAAGGGAAAAGAAAGAAAAATTGAGGGGAAATGTATAAACAGGGGGGGGGGGAAAATAAGCAGGAGAAAGAAAAAAAAGAAAAAGAGGGAGGGAGAGAAAGATATGCATGAAAGGATGAATAGTGAAAAACTGAAAAAATTGTAAAGGGGAAAGGGGGATGTGCAAAAAGTGATGAAAGAAATGGGCAGAAGAGCCGGACAAGACGAGTGAAGAAAGGGAGAGTAGAGGGGGAAGAAGAGGAAGACAGGAAGGGATGAAAAGGATGGTCGAAAGGAAAGAAGAGGAAGACAGGAAGCGAAGAAGGGGAAGACAGGGGGCGAAGAAGAGGATGACAGGAAGGGGAGACTGGGAGGAGGGAAGGGAAGAAGGGGACGACAGGAAGAGATGGAGCGATAAAGGGGTCAAGGGAAGAGAGGAAGGGAAGAGGAGAAAGAGAAGGGAAAAAGGAAGGAGAGTGGTGAGAGAAATGGAAAAGAAGCAGAAACGAGAATGGGAGTGAGGAAGGGCAGGAATGATAGACAAGGAGGGAAGACGAGGTAGAGAGGAGGGAAGTTACGAATGGAATGAGAGGCATAGGGGTGAAGGATAGTAATGTGATGATTATACAGTACCGCATATAATGAGGCCATGATTACTACAGATCTTGTGATGGCTCTTGGTGATTAGGCTATTAACTAGGTCAGTAGAGAAGAGGGGGACACAGAAGGGAACTGGAGTGGAGGAAGGGAGGAAGAGGTATGGAAAGAGAGGGAGAGGTAAGAAGAGAAGGATGATGTAAGGATGAAAATGGAGGAAGAGATGAGGTACGGTAAATGAACTAGATAAGAAGGAAGGGCAAAATCAGGATACAGAAGAAGGGTGGAAGAAGGTGGAAGGTGAAAGAGAGGAAGAGGAAAGGACCTAGAGTAAGAAAGAGGTAAGGAGAGAGAAAAAGGAGGGAAGAGGTTAAGAACAGAAAAGGGGAGGAAAAAAATTAGGACTGAAAGGGAGAAAAGGGTTAGGTCGATGAGAAAAGAAGAAAAACAGTGGGAGGGAGGGAGAAAAAAGTAAGGAGGGAAAAGTAAGGGAGGGAAAGGCAAAGACAGGGAGAAGGGGAGGAAATACTGTGGTAAAGATAAAAGGAGAAAGGAAGATAAGAAAAGGCATGGAGATCAAGCAGAGACGGGGCAAAAGGGAAGATACAGGAGAAAGGGAATAAAGGGAAAAGCGATGGGTGAGGAGAGGGAAGTAAGGGGAAAGGAAATTGGGTTAATATTCCACAGTACCGTATGTAATGAGACAAGGATTACCAGAGATATTGTTGCAAGTCTGGTGATTAGGCAATCAGGGAGGTGAGAGGAGAGGCTGAGGTGGGGAGGGATGGAGGGCAAGGTAGGGAAATAAGATGGAGGGATGGAGGGCAAGGTAGGGAAATAAGATAGAGGGATGGAGGACAAGGTAGGGAAACAAGATAAAGGGAGGAGATGGAGAAATGCAGGAAAAGCTAGGGAGACGGGAATATGGAGACAGGAAGACTGGAAAGGGAAGGGGAAATGGAATATTGGAAAGGGAATAGAAGGGAAGGATGGAAAAGGAGAGAGAGGAATAAAGATGGGATGTGGGATCGAGAGTAAGGGTAGCCTAATGATAATGGAGTGGAAAAGAATTTATGGGAGAGAGAGAGAGAGAGAGAGAGAGAGAGAGAGAGAGAGAGAGAGAGAGAATGAAACTTATCACATTTCTCCTCACGTTTAACTTCTCAATTCCTATCCACATTTGCTTCCATACGACACTTCCTATCTTTCCATTCTTAAGTAACCCCCCCCCCTCTCTCTCTCTCTCTCTGAATCCCATAACTTTTATCCCCTCTCTAAGCACTTGCAATTTTATCGTCCACTCTTTCTCCCCTTCTTCATCCCTCTTTCTCTCCTCCTCCATTTATCCCTATAGCTTTTTATTTCTTCACCCTCGTCCTCATCCTTCCCTTTTTCCTCTCCAATATTTTCTTTTAAGTTTCTTTTCTTTTCCTACACCATATGTTCCCACTCTCTCTCTCTCTCTCTCTCTCTCTCTCTCTCTGTTTATTTCCCCTTCACACCCTCTCCTTCCCTCTATTTTTGTCTTTTTGATAACCCACACCTATTTATTCTTCCATTCCATTCTATCGTTCTCTCTCACCCTTCGAGCGCTCTTCCACTTCATTATATTCCCTGCACATTTTTTCCCCTCCTCCCTATCCCACTCTATGACCCCCTCCCTTTCCATCGTGTTTACCCTCTCTTCCACTTCTTTACACCATCACCATCACCACCACCACCTTGAATCATCATCATCATCATCATCATCATCATCATCTCTCCACCCAATTATTTCCCCTCCTCCACACTCCATCCATTCTTCCACCTACCCCCTCATTTTCACACCGTTCTTTCCTCTTCCCATTTTTCTGTATTCTACAATCCCTCTGTCAACACTTTCCCTGCTATCCTTCCCGTTGTTCCCATTTCTTCTTCTTAATTCTTCCACTTTCCTCCTCTGTTTTTTCCTCCCATATTCCCGGTCTTCTTTTTTCGTCACACTTCTCTTTCTTCAAACTCATCCTCAAAACTCTTCCTTATTTTTTCGTCAAACTCTTCCTTATTTTTCTCGTCAAACTCTTCCTTATTTGTTTTCGTCTCATTCCTCCTCTTCATCCTTATCTTCCCCTCCAACTCCTTCATTCTCTCCACACACCCTCTGATACTCTTATAATCACCACCCACTCCCCCTCCCCTCCTTTTTTTTTGTCTCCACTTCTTCCCTACACCCTTTTTTCCTCTCCCTTTTACTCTCCATCTTTTCTATCCCATCTTCCTTATTTCCTATCACTGCCCTCTTTCTTTATTTTTCGGCTTTTTTTTTACTCCCACTTTTTTTCCTCCCACGATCCCTTTTGTGTCCGCAACACTTTTTCGTCATCGTCATTTATTCCTCAGCCTCCTCCTTCATTTTATCGAGCTTACGATCCTCTTATGCTTTCTCATCTTCCCTTGCATTCTCCCTCCTACCCCTCTCACTGTCCCTCATTTCCTCCCCTTTAATTTTTTTCCCATTCTATCCTTCATTGCCAGCCTTATATTCCTCCCCCACTCTACTAAATTCTTGTTCCCATTCCCTCATTTTTCCTCACCTATCCCTCTAATTCCTTCCCTTCCCCACTCTCTCTCATATTTCTCCCCGTCATTTTCTTCCCACTATCCCTCATTTTCCTCCCATTCCTTCCTCTCACTATCGCTCATTTTTCCTTCCACTCCGCCTCTCCTCTCCAGACAATTTCATCACCTGCTCCTCACGTCAAACTTTCCCGTCCACACCCTCCTCCATTTCTCACTCCAAGCAGGCAGTAGGTGTGGATGCCCTACCACGATCCTCCCAGGTGCATACTTAGGCCAGAAATAAAGGAGGCATAGACGGGGAAGATGGCATGTTACAATAAGGTGTAAGTAATATCAGGGAATGCTGTAAATAAGGCATAGGATATTAGGAGGGTAAACTATTATAAAACACACACACACACACACACACACACACACACACACACACACACACACACACACACACACACTCTCTCTCTCTCTCTCTCTCTCTCTCTCTCTCTCACTAACTCCCCATCCTTCTCCCCCTCCCTCTCCCCACCCCAGGCAGAGCGGCAATAAACAGCCCCTGTCTATACTCCCACTTAAGTAATTTTTCTATATTTTCGCCATCTTTCATCCACCCAGCCTCTCATGTATATTCTTCGACATTTATCCAACTTCTATACTTTTTAATATCTTCAACTTACACTTTCTCCCAATATGTTCATTGTTTTTTCCTTTTTACTTTCTTCGTAATTTCTTCGTTTACATCATCCGCTGCTACATGGTTTTTCTTATTTACATTTGTATATACAGTTTTTTTTATTCTTTAATTTTTACTCCTACTTTTTCCGTATCGTAGCCCCTTCAGTTCGAGTGGGATACAGTCATAAGCAAAACAGTTCGCCAGCAATTCTATGCCACCACAGTGTCTTGCCTTCCACATTTCTCATTCCTCTCTATATAACGAAGAATATCCCTATTTTTCACAGTCTCTTACAGTTTGCTTCCTATTACTACTAGAAATAAGAAATACATAAAAAAATAATGTAACACCTTCCAATGCAACTGGCGGTAGGGTGTCACTGAACGTCGTATCGCTATAATACTGAGGGTTCGCAAGAGTAACATGAAACACGACACTCAGGTGGAGGATATATTGCTAAGGAGGAGGAAAGTAATCTCCCAAGCGACTAATGGCTCTAACTCTTCCTCTCCCCTCCTCCTCTTCTCCCTCCTCTCTCTCTCCTCTACTCCTCTTCCCTCTCCCTCTCCCCTCCCATATCTAACTCCTCTTTTCCCCTCTCCCTCTCCCCTTCCGGCTCTAACTCCTCTTCTCCCCTCTCCCTCTTCCCTCCCATATCTAACTCCTCTTCTCCCCTCTCTCTCTCCTCTCAAGACTCTAACTCCTCTCCTTCCTTCCCTTCTCCATCTTCAGAATAAGCAGCATTAAATATCAACTGTATATATTCCCTGATAAGAAACTATTTTGCCTTTGGTATATTTTTGCCTCCCCCACTCCAAATACTTTTCTCTTTACTCTCTCTTACATTGTCTCCTCTTTAAGTAGCGCCTCTCTTTGACCGTCATTTTATATAATTACCTCTTACATTATCATCATCATCATATTTACTATTTTAAACAATTTTCTTCATTTTCCTTTCTTCATCCCTAAATAATTCCTTGTTCCCCCCTCCCCCCCTCTCTCTCTCTAAACTGGCAATAAACAGAGCCTCTTTAAAACCACTTATATCTTTTTTTTATTTTCGCCATCATTTATCATTAATTTACTCTCTTCGCCTCAAAAAGTTGCGTATTTTTCTCTCCATTTTTATCGCCTTGTTCTCGAAATAATTGTCTTTCTTCCTTTCACCATCGTCATCAATATCATCATCATCATCATCATCATCACTGTGACTATTTTACTTTCTCCGTCGTTAACCACTTCTCACATTTTGCTATCCTCCTCCTCTTCCTCCTCCTCCTTCTTCTCCTCCTCTCTCTCTTCCTCCTCCTCCTCTATTTATCCTTCAATCTCTTCATCCTTATCCCTCACTCCCTCTCCACGCCCCTAACCACTTCTCACATTTTGCTATCCTCCTCCTCTTCTTCCTCCTCCTCCTTCTTCTTCTCCTCCTCCTCCTCTCTCTCTCTTCCTCCTCCTCCTCTATTTATCCTTCAATCTCTTCATCCTTATCCCTCACTCCCCCTCCACGCCCCCTTCTCTCTCTCTCTCTCTCTCTCTCTCAGCAGCAATAAACAGCTCCTGTCTATACTCTCAATTATCAGGACAACGTAAATTCCACTCAGAGAAGTGTGTAATAATATTTTCGAAAACTTCTTCAAAAACAGAGAGCAAACTTTTGAGGCACAATTACCTGGGTGCTGAGAGGGTGGGGGTAGGGAGAAGGGGGAGAGGGAAGGAAGGGGGGGAGGGAAGGAAGGAGAGAGAGAAAGGAGGGAAGGAAGGGGGAGACGAAGAAGGGGGTGGGAAGGACGGGAAACAGGGAGAAACGGAGGAAAGAAGGGGGGAGGGAAGGAGGGGGGAATGGAGAAGGGGGAAAGGGAGAAACAAAAGAAGGAAGGTGAGGAAAGAAAGGAGAGGGAGGAGGCAAATATGACGATGAGAGGAGTAAGAGGAGAAAGAAGAAAGGGGGAAGGGTAAGGAAAGATGATAAGAACCGGAAAGGGGAAGGGGAGAAACGGAGGGACGGAAAGGGGAAATGAAGAAAAGGGGGAGAAGAGAAGAGAGGAACTGAAAACGGTAAGGGAGAGAGAAGACAAAGAGAGACAGGAGGAAGAGGAAACATAAGGGAAGAGGAAGAGGAGAGTGAAGAGTTTAGGGACGAGGAAGAGGAAACACAAGCGACGAGGAAGAGGGAAAAAGGAATGAGGAAGAGGAAACACAAGAGGGAAAGAAGAGGAAACAAGAGGGAAGAGGAAACACAAGCGACGAGGAAGAGGAAAAAGGAATGAGGAAGAGGAAACACAAGGGGGAAAGAAGAGAAACGCAAAGGACGAGGAAGAGGAAACAAGAGGGAAGAGGAAACACATGGGAAAAGGAATTACGGTAGAAGAGGAGAGTGAAAGGGAAACAAAAGGGAAAGAGAAGAAACGAGAGGAAGGAAGGAAGGAAGGAAGGGAGAAGAGGTGACAGGCAGGGAGGCAGTTGAAGAAGAGACAGATAGGGAGAGAAAAAGGCAGGAAAACGGAAGAAAAGAGGATGAAGGAAAGGATAGGGGTAGGAAAGGGAAACAAGAAGAAATAGGAAGAGGGAAGAAGGAAGAGGGGAGAGAAAAGATGGAAGAGGAAAAGATGAAGAAAGGGAAGGACAGACGATCAAACAGAAGAACGGAGGGGACGATAAAAATAAAACAAAGAAACACAAAGAAAATGGACGTGAAAAATTTTAATACACAGAATTCTATCTAAAGTCTCAAGGGCAGACGAGAAGGCAAAAAGGAGTGGATTACAGAGGCAATCCCACTGCAGAGCCGGATAAAAAGAGATTAATAGTGAAATTGGGTCAAGTTCACATTGTTAACTCGATGTATAAAAATAAAGCCGGTATATGGAAAATAAATATGGTATACATAAAATAAAGATGGTACACAAAAAATAAAGGCGGTACGCAAATAATAAGGCCGGTATGCAAAAAATAAAGCCGGTGTACAAAAAATAAAGGGGGTTTGCAAAAAAAATAAGGTACACCGAATACAGGGAGAGCTGGACAGATGACGAGAAAAAGGAACTAATGGATAGATGGCTGAATGCTTGGGTGGATGGTTAGATGCATGGATAGACTGAGAGATGGAAGGTAGGAGAGGAAAAAATAAACAAGGAAGATGAAAGAGTGAATGTGGTGGGAGAGAAGGAAAGAAGGGAGGAAAGGAAGGATGACGGAGGGCAGCGACAGGATGCATGGACGCAGACAATTAAAAAAGGGGGAAGGAAGGAAGGAAGGAGAAAAGGAAGGAAGGGGGAAAAAAAAATGAATTCCCCGAGCTACGCATCAAAGGCCATATAGCCCCGCTAGGTTACAGGAGGGAGCTACCCCTCCCGGCAACGGTAACCCCGGGCGAGGCTCGAACCTGTGACCCCCCGGCCACGAGCTCGATGCTCTACCACTGGTCTACCGCGCCCCAAAAGGAAGGACGGAGGGAAAGAGGAAGGGAACAAACTAAAAAGGGATGAATATGACATACAAAAAAAGGTGTAGAAATGGATGTGTAGCAATAGGCAGGCGAAAACAGAGGATACATACAAATGATGATTGAGGAATAGAAAGCGCATAGGTACAAGAACAGTGAAGTAGAGAGAGAAAGGAAGGAAAACATGAAGAAAGCAAAATGTGGGAACAGGAAGAACTAGAAATTGAATGGAGGGAGGAGAAGGATGAAAAAAGAGGAAAAGTAAGAGGGAGAGATGTAAAATGGCAGTCAGATAATTATAGATAACATAGGAAGCTGGATAAACAAGAGGAATGAAGAAAAGAGTGAACGATGAGAGAAGAAATAAACAAAAGCTGATAGGAAATAATGAGCAAATTAATGATGGGATAGAGTAATACTGGAGATGAGGATACAAGAGATAATAAACAATACACATAAGTAGAACGCTGTGATAAATAAAAGGATAAGGAAGGAATACGAGGAGGAAGGACGACATAAAATTGCAGAACGAAAACCGCAAAGAAAAGGAATGATGTGAGAAGGGAGAAGGGAAAAATAAACAAGAAACAAATGAAGGAGATGCTAAGAAGAAGTAATTAGTCTTACATACTTAAGAGCGAGCAAAATGGTTGTTGGGTGTATAAGAGATGAGGAAATGCAAAACCACACTATCACACCACACC